>NC_067299.1:5740333-6040666 GCF_020740795.1 Apus apus | reverse complement strand
GGATAGGATGGAAAAAATTACAGAACTTAAAGCTGCAATTTATTTTTTAAAAAAAGCCAACCCCAACCTTTTAGTCTTGGTCTGAAGATGGAAAAATTACCAAAATGCCAGAAAACCTCCAAGTATCAGAATGTTTTCCCCTCTTCCCCAGCTGTCTTTCTGAGCTTGATTTGAAACATACTGAAAATATCTCTGTTCCTGATCTATTGGAAGTTTCCATTATTGACTAGCAGAAAGGCTGCCTTTGCGTGTGTCTCACTTGTGGGCAAAAGATGATTTTAAAAAGCACCGTGTTTATCTGGAGAGAGCAGTGTGTTGAGGCAGGAGCCCCAGGCCAGCTGTGGTGATGGATCCAAAACTTTATCTACATGAGCAGCAAAGATGGAACATTCTTGAGGAGCCTCTGGGAGCAGGTGTGGGCTTGGCAGAGTCTTCAGCTGGTGCTGAAGGAGCTTTTGAGAGCAGGAAGGGTCCTCATGCCCCTTCCCCCCCAGAATCAGAGCTCCCTCTGCCCCAGCTCCCTCCTGCTCCTCCAGGAGCTGGTACTAATGAGGCTGTGCCAGGCTGGAGGGACCCGTAACCAGTCCCTGCAGCAATTCGAGAAACAGGAGCTGTGCTGAGGATTTGGAAGGAGAGCCCTTAGTATTGAGAGTTTGAAGGGAAGGTGCTTAAAAACGTGGAGAGGCTTGGCAGGGTAATTAGTCTTGCTGCTCTCAGAGTAAATGTGCGACTTCACGGAGCGTTACCAGCGAGTCTGGCCTCCAGCTAAGAAAATACAGAGCCAAGAAAATACAGAACCACTTGGTAAAAGAGTGCATCAGACCCTTGGCTGGGATGGTCTTGCCAGCCTGAAATGACAGTGGCATCGTGTAATGGATCAAAAATATTAAGTCTTTCAAACCATACGATGGACATGTCATATCACAAGAGCTTTATATTCTTGGTGATAACAATCAGCAACGTGTTATCTCTGGTTTTTCACTTGAGTGTTTCTCACAAGCTGATAAACTTTGAGCTGATGAGAATCAAGCGTGCCACATTGTTAATGTCATGATCTAGGCTGGAAGAGTGTGTCTGGGGGTTGATACTGGAGCAGCCCAGGAGCTGCTGCTCCGAGTGGTGCTCAGCACCTCTGGTCCAGGTCCTCCCTCGAGCAGTGGTGGGCTCCATGTGTTTCAGTGACCCTGCCCGTTCTCCACAGCCAGGTAACTGGTGTGGCCAACAGAATTAAATAAACAACAGTGACTATCAGTGTTACAGAAGATGGATGCTTCACTTCACTTGGCATTTTAATCTCTTCCAGCACTAGGTTGGAATAAGCACTTTTCTGGTGCGTGGTGATTTATGTTCTTAAAAACCAAGGCATTATTCATAATTATGCAGCTCTATGAGAGTATACAGAGCAGTGTTCTTCCTGTGGTAGGCTGTTGGAGCTGGCATAATATTTAAATAAGAGCCCTGAGGAAAGGCCACGCTGATGTTCAGAGCAGGGCTCAGCCTCCTGAGCGAGCGATACAAATCCCTGCGTTGGGCACGGCTGCTCCAGTTATCAGCCAGCCCTCAGGGGGAAGGCCAGTGATTTAAAATGACATAGATTGTTAGAGAACATCAAACTTTTTTTAATAACAGTTAATGATCCTCAGCTATAAATAATCTGTTCCCATTGACTACTTTTGGACGGGGCCTTGCAGATCTGCAAGGTTTTGCCCCGTTTGTGGGTTTTGCCTTTTTTCCCTCTGTACTCTAGGTCCTTTCACCACAATCACTTTAGAAACAGCAGCCCCAGCTCTCGGGGCTGGGAAATGATGGTCCTGTGGAGCAGTTTTCCCAAGGGTCTGGTGGATGAACAAGGTGGAGATGGGCAGCTCTGTCCCTTCTTGGGGACTGGGATGAACTGCTCTGGGGCTCCCCACCTCTCTCTGCCACTAAATAGTCTCCTGGGAAGACCCAGCCTTTACTTTGTTAGTGAGACAGGCAGCTTTTGTATGTGCTGTGCCCCAGAACTTCTCAGGTTGAAATGTGACTGTAGGCCCATGGAGGAGGGTTTGGTGCCAGGGCTTGCTGAGCTGTTCTTTGCTGCTGCTGCCCAAGAGCTGGAAGTGGTGAGGACTTGTTCTGCAGAGCCCTTGTCCTGGCAGAGCCGTTGTCCTGGCAGTGCCCTACTCTGCCACAGAAAATCCTTGAGCAATCTGCAGAGAGGAACCGTCTGCATGAGCCCTGGCTGGTGTGTTGCTCAGTGCTTGAGCTGTGCTGGGAGCAGATCCCATTCCTTGCAAGAGCACCCAGGGCCCTGCAGAGTGGGATTTGAACTAGCCAAGGAGTTGGAGAGCAGCACTGAAAAAAGCTCTGAGAGCCACGAGCACTAGGAGCAGTCGGTGTGACTCACATGGGATGTCAGGCTGATCTGTGGCAGAGCATTTCTAGTCCTCAGCACTGGTTGAACATCACAGCAAAGTAACACCAAGGAAAAACCCCAAACTGACTCCCCAGCTTCCACAGCAGCAATTAAATGGCCACATTTCCCATCGCCCAGAAGTCATAGTGAGATTCTGCCACAGCTTTGTTCTCAAGTGCCTGCAGACACAATAGGAAAAGGTCATTGCATAAACACCACTTCTCTGAAGGCAATTTCTTTGTCTGTTTTGAAAGCTGGGAAGCAAAGGGTATTCTAACTTGACCTGCTCTGCTGGCGAGACAGTACTATGAGTGCCTCCCCCCACGCCTTTCAGGCACATCTTCAGATGAGGAGGCTTCAGGATCTCGGTCTGGGTGGGTTTGGCTGCCAAGATCTGGCACATGTTTGCCCCCACTGCAAAGCAGGATGGAGACTGGTTGGGGAAATGCAGCAGGTGGTAGCTTGAGATCTGGGCCAGGAGCACCTAGGCTGTGAGAAAGCTTCAGGGAATGCTCCAGTGTGTATAATTAGTTCACTTTTTCCTTTGCCTCCAACTGCTGCTTCTGGTGCTTTTGTTTTTAAGCAGAAAGATCTCAGCGTTTTCCCTAATGGTTTGAACAAAGGTTGAGTGTGTGGGGAAATCCATAAAACAATGTCACCAAAAATGCAAGGAGGAGAAGAAAGTTTTTAATTAAGCACTGCTGGGCACATGCACCTGGGAGTGGGGCTCAGATGAATCCAAACAGGAGGGAGGCTGCCAGAGAAGGTCACCTCTGAAGGAGGCAGATGAAAAAGCAGCATGGCCCGCTCTTCTCGGGGAGCTGTGGTAGAAATCCATCAGTCCATAGGTGTTCAGTTGGCCTGTCCTCTGCCGTGTGATTCCCCAGCATCCCAGGGCTGAGCAGAGCAGCCATCCTGAGGATGGAGCTTGTGCTTGAGTCAGGGGGTGGAGGGGAGCGAACTTCAAGGGCACGATTGGCAGTAGGGAGGGATTTGGCTGCAGCTGCCCCAAGTGGGCTACCAGGGAGGTTAGAAGATGTCATTAAGGCACCTCGAGATGACAATATAGTGGTTATTTGACGTCTAATGCTCAGCAAAGAAAGTACCTCTTTTTTGCCATGTGTGTCAGTGCCTGATCTTGAAAAGCAGCTGCAGAGGAAGGAAGGTATCCACCGTGCCTGAGGAGGGTTAGAAATCATATTGAAATTAAGGATGAGGTTGTTAGCAAAAGGCTCTGGATTTTGTGCCTGTTTCAGTGTCTTGTTTTCCTTTTCCATTACCAGCAGATCTGTTTTATAGAGCTGTTTGGCTCTGTGGCCTTTATTCAAAGTTTTCTTTCCCACAGTGATTCTGCTCCTTTGTGCATCAGGTTGTCAAACACTTTATACTATCAAACAGCAAAACTGCTTTTATTGATGCAGCAAAGAACAATGGGACCTTTCCAACAGTGCTCCCAAAATATGCTCTTGGCTTTTTGTTATGCCCAACTTCCAACAGTGGAGAAAATTATTAAGATACGTTAGGTTTACTCTGGTCAGTTCAATGGGAGATTGATAATGCCAACAAACAATTCCATTAAATGGATTAGCTCCTCTTCTCCAGCAAGGCTGATGTGATGTGGGCTTGCCCTGTCCCTGCTCTTTCTAGGAGGCAGACAGCTGAAAAAGAGGGAAGCATCTGCAGTCTAACAGACCATGGATCAGGTTGGGCAATGGTGATGGTGCTGGGCTGGTGTCAGGTTGCTGGATGTGACAGGACATGCGTGGTCGTTGCTCATACCACAGCCCCGGGCCTCGTGCTCGGTTCCTCAGAGGTGCAGTTTCCCATGAGAGCAGGGAAGAGGATGAGCAGAGACACAAAACCAGCCCTGCTCTGTGTGTGAACTGAGCTTTCTGTAGTGTCTTATTACTGGCTTTAGGTTTATTAGATACCAGGGTTAAGTGTATCTGCCATAGATTTAAAAAACAATATATGCCATATGAAAAATTTGTATATGTGTGTATTTTAATAGCCACTGTCAGCTTCTGCCTCCTGGATGAGTACAAAGACTCATGCAGGGCTCTGCCTCAGATTTGGGGAGCCTGAGAGGAGTCTCAGGGCGTTCAGATGCTTCCAGAAATATCCTTTGGTTTGTAACATTCTTCAAACAAACAAAACCCCCACAACACGAGAGTAAAGTTGTGTTTAGGCTGCATTGACTTGGCAGAAGAGTGCATTTTGCAGCCTGAGGGAACATACAGGGGTTTAATTAATTAAGATTTCATGTGCTGTGTAATATTTTTATTTATTTGTCGATTCTTCTGGGAGGGCCTTAGTAAGAGGCCTTTGTTTTCCTTCAGGTGGAAGGTGCTTGTTACAGCCCTTTGCTCCCCTGCCTTCCATTTCTAAACTGGATTTCCACAGCAGGTTGCATCTGGCTTCCTGGGACAGAAAAGAGTCTGTATGCAATGACTGAAGATCACCAGGACATTTATATAGTGCCTTTAAAAAAACAAAAACAACAACCAAAAGTGTAGTGCCATTGAAATCACAGCCCAGCTCTCTGTGATAAAGGGCCCTGCAACTTGACAGCAGGAGCTTTCAGAGGAGTCTGTCTCCTTTTGATGCAAACATTGCTGGTGGAAAGGAAAATAGAAAAATAAGGTGGCAGATGCTCGGAGGAGTGAAGAGGTGATGGTTATTCCTGGGAGCTCTGAGGAGCAGCCCTGCCTGCTCTGCTCACACCTCTAAGTCAGTCGTGTTTATGTCCATCTCAGCACCTTGTTGCCCTTTGGAGATGCCGGTGCTGGTGGCACGGCCGAGGGAGAGACCATCCCTCAGCAGGTCACTGACAGCCACGGGGGTAAAACCCCCTCCCCACAGCCACCCACACTTTCTTATGCACTAAAGGTGCCTTTGGGACCAGTCCCTATCAGTTACATCTATAGGCGATGCTCCAGTTGTCAGGTAAAAGCTGACATGAAATTCTAAACAGCATTAATGTAATTGATGAGGGCTTTTCCCCCAGACCCCAGCTCTAAACATATATGTAAGAAAGTGATTACCTGAATGTAATTCATCATTTGCTTGAAGTGCGTGCTGAACCTGAACCTGTTGGCTCTGATAAGCATTTACGTGCTGGAGGAATTGATGTTATCTCCCTTTGCCTGTGGTCTTGAACAAAAAAAGCAGACTTTGAGCTTATATTAAAATAGGGCCATTTCCCCCCTCCTCTCTTCTGATCAGAGTTTTCCTGGGAACAGCACATCAGAGGGGTTTGGACTTTTTGCTTGTATTTTAACCTATGCACAGAGGGGAGAAACGTGGGTATTTCAGCATTTGCAGGGATGTGGGAGGCTGTGTGTCCCACACCCCCTCAGCCAGACCGCCCTGTGCTGACCTCTCCTTGGTGGTGGGAGCTGGTTTCCAGGAATAGCTCAGCAAATACTTTGCTCTTTACATGCGTATCCAGAGGAACAAATGGTGCATATATTCCAAGCATCTGTCATAGCCAGACACCCTCTCACAGTAGTGTATGTTGTTTGCTTAGGCAAATACTGATACGGTGCCTGAGCAGCAGGGATGGAGCCCTGGCCAAGGAGATTAATAATGTTCAGGAATGTTGTGCACTGCCTGAAGCTATAGCTGGAGGGGTCATACTGCACAGCTCAAGGGTATTATTTTAACCTGAGGCTAAGCTTCTCATTTTTGCTGGTATTTCCCTTGACCTCAGTCAGTATTTATTTTGATTCTTTCAATAGTTTTTTTGTTGTTTGGTGCCTAATTCTTTATTCCTTTGCATTGTGATATACAAAGCCTGCGGGGCAATGAAGGGTCCATGCTTCCTCTCCTTCCCAGCCAGGGCTTGCAGTGCCTGGGGATGCAGCCCAAGGTGGGCAAAAGATCCGTGGAGGCTGCAGAGCTGTAAGAAAGGGCACCCTTGAGTATTGCATCAGTTTTTGCAGGCAGCAGCATTTGGCCTGGAGGTGAGCTGCAGATACAGCAGGTAAACCACAGCTGTCCAGAATGGATTGGTGAAGACTGGGGATATTTTGCAGCCAGGGTCCCCCCACGGGGGTGCAACCTGTAGAGACATGCCCTTGTTTGCTTGTCCACGTGAGCCTGTGTTGGCAGTTCCTGCGGCGGCTCAGAGGGACACCGATCTGTCACAGGCTGCTGTGTGCGGCTGTGCCAGGCTCACGTTGGCTTTCCTGTCCCCCCCAGTGCAGAACCCGCAGGGAGGGGGACATTCCCACTGGAGCACAGTGGCAGCTGCCAGCAACATCTCCACAGCTCACTTTCAGAGTGCGCCCGTGGTAGAACCTGGCCCTTTGCCTTCCCGTCCCCTTGGCTGATGGGTGTGTGTTGATGAGAGGAAAGACGCCTCCATGTTCACAGCAAAGCGTCCCTTGCTACTCCTGCAGCCTGGGAGGGAGGGCTGGAAGCAGGGACCTGCATGCCAGCAAGCCCAGGGGTGAGGTGACAGTGTTTTGGGAGATGCCTGCTGGCACAGGGGGTCCGTCCCCCAGCCCCGGGCTGTCGCTGCTGCAGTAACCAGGTAGGCAGGAGTCACCTTGAGCGCAGCCGCTTGAAAAATCTCCCCCCTGTGAAGTCGGTTCTGCAGACACGTCATTTCTCTCGGGGCGCCTCTGGCAGCTGCTGCGCCCCTGAACTCTCTGGCAGAGGTAATTAAATTTTGGAGGTAGGAACAAGAGGATGTTTTTGGGTTTGGCTGGTGCATCGGAGAGGAGTAGTGTCAGCAGCGGGTTTTGGCTTCGTTCCTTCGCCATGGAGCTGCCTCGCGTTTCTGCACTTGCTGAAATCAAGCAGAAATCCCTGTCTTTGCAAATCCCCTTTTTTGTCTGGAAGGACTGGTTGACTCTGAGGACATGGGAACCAACAGGGTTTGACACCAGGTTGGGCAGGCACTGGCTTACCAGGACTATGGTGGACTGTAGCTCCATCACCAAACCTGGGGTATGTCCATGCCAGGGGACACTGATGTATCAGTGTCTTTTGGTGTCCAGTTATCTGGTGAAAGAGCCTGAAATTGGACCACTGGTGACATGTGGCACAAAGTGGGCTTTGTGGGGTCAAGCTGGTGGTCTGCCCCTCCAGGCCTGCCCTGTGGGGCACCAGCAAATGCCCCATCATCCCACCTTCACCCAGCCCCACCATGGCTGGAGCAAGGGCCAGCTCAGTGGGAAGGGGCGTCCTCACTCAGGGACACTCCAGGTATGTTTCCTTGGTGCACCCAGCTGGGAGGAAGATGAGGAGCTGCTGTGCACTCTTTTGAGTGCTGCAGGACATGGAGGCACTTGGCTCATGTGCTCTGTTGAGGATGGCTGGTCCTAGAGCTGGACAGAGCCCAGTCCCAGGGTGTTGGGCAGGGACATGGAGGTGGGAGGTTGCCATCTGCATGAACTCTGCCTTCAGTGCTGTTGCTTTGGGTGAGGAGGGGTGACAGCATTGTCATCAGAGGAGGGCAGACTGGGGTGGCAGAGCTCTGTGCAGAGCCCTTCACCAGGTCACAGCAAGCAGGCAGCACCATGGGTGCTCTGGTTTTCTTTTCTTTCACCACCAGCAGAGCTACTGCTATATGGACATAGAAGCCATCCCATTCCTCATGCTGTACCAGGCTCTGTTTTACCTGCATTTGCTTAACTGCACCTTCAAAATGCAAAGGCACTTCACAGTTTCATGCTTTACTTTTGCGAAGTCACGGAATACTGAAAACTTTTGCTCCCTTGGTCAATCACAGTGATTTTCTGGCAGGGAGAGAGCTTTTCTGGGCTCTTTGTTGCAGAAGAAACAGCTCTGGCAAAGTGAACTTCCATTTTTTAAATAATCTATTTCTATAATTGAAGGATTTCAGATTTCTTTTGTAAGAGCAAGTGCCTGCTTAAACAGGGAGACAAATACAACCAATAATATGTACTTGAAGTTTAATGCAAGCTAATTCATTTTGGCACAGTCCCAGATATGCTGATTAAATGGCCTGTGAAGTGCTACAATATCTTGATAATGTACATTCTACATTTGATTATATAATCAATTATGGTGCACGTAATAAAATTTACAATTAGTGGAAGAGCTGTGAGCAGATTGGATCAGGTGCAGAGTGAGTCTTGGGGCAGCTTTAAAGAAACTTCTGCAAGCGTGTGCTGTGAAGGAGCCTGTGTCCGTGCAGGTCCGTCTGCTAAATACCAATCTTTAGGAAACTGGAGGCTCAGGAAAACGTTTCTGTTTAGTATAGTGACTTGATTTAAAAAAAAAAACACAGGGTGTGTGCAGCTCCTGCTGTCTTTGCTGGAAGTTAGGGGTGTGTGGCTGTCCTGGCAAGGTGACCCTGAAGTCCATGTACAGGATGAGTCCATCAGGCCCCACCTCTCCCCGGCTCTGTTTGCTGGAGCAGGTTTCTCCTGGGCCCCTTCTGTGCTGGGTGCTCCTTGCATGGTTGTGGGGAGAGAGCTGCAAAAATAATCTTCATGCACAGCTTCCCCCTTCCCTCCCTCAGTTTGCTGCTGGCAAATTTACTGTGGTTCTCTATGAAGAGATGACCTTGCACTGCATTTTAAGAGCTGAGATATCCTTGGCAGTGATTCTGTGGCAGCTTTTGAAGGGACATTCTCCCCCGTGGCCAGACGCTTGAGTTCAGCTCTGGGGTGTTCATGCACCCATCAGTGGGAGCAACGTGGCAGCAAGAGCAGAGCCAGTGTCTCCAGCCCTTCCCCGCACAGGGGACCTCAGTGTCCCTCCTTGGGGAGGATGGTGTGTCCTGGCCAGGTCCTCCATCATCTACAACACCCTCACTTGTTGCTTGATTCCAGCCAAGCAGGGTTAGCCCTGGGATGCTGGCCTGGGGCAGCTGGCAGTGCTAGTCATGCTGGGGAGTCCTGGGCTGTCCCTGTCCCTCTGCCAGGCACCAGGGAGAAGCCACCATCGTTTGGCAAACGTTTTCTCAGCCCTTTCTGGCAAAGTGAGCCGTTTCTGGGTGACTAGCTACAGCAGGTTAGGGGAATTTGGCCTGGATTTTATGGTCCTCTGGTAAGAGAGGGTTGATGGGAAGCAAATGTGTTATGGCCCCAGACAAGCTGTTGCTACATTTTTTGTTTCATTTTAAAGCAGCACTATCAACCAGTTGGAATATAGGCCTGGAGTATCGCGGGGAGTAATCTAATTAGTATGAAGTCAATTCACTAGTTCCTTTTGTATCTCGTGATTAAATAAGTGGGAAAATGGCTTGAAAATTAGGTGCTAGAACGACCCAATTACATTTCTGTAGCTTTTTGTATTCAATTTCATAAACAATTTTGCTCTTCGCTGGTTAATCAGTGAATGCCTTTTTCCAGTTTGAAAAGCACTTTTGAAATTATAATGCAATTAAATAGTGTGTGGATGTTCTGGCATAGCGAGTGTGAAAGCTGGGGGCCTGGCAGCCAGCCATGTTGTACCTTGACAGTAATGAGTTCCTAAGCTGGCAGCTTGCTGGTGTCATTCATAATATTGTCCACGCTGGGTTACTGTAAATTGCAGCCTCCTCAACTCCCTTCCAGCCCAGGTCACCAGGATCCAGGCAGATCCTCTGCAGAGACCTCCCGGCTGGGGATGGTTCCTGAGGCAGATCCACCACCTCCAAGGGTGGCAGAGATCACCTGCAGGACCTCATTTTGTGCTGGGCGAGATGTTCACAAAGTTGTTTGCAAAGTCATAGAGCAGCTTCGGGTGTTTTTTCTCTTTTCTGTTCCTTACATGAGCGTTTGTAGGACTGAAAATGGGCAAGGAGGATGGAGGGGCTTGAGTATTATTTTCTTGGGGCAAGTAGGAAAGGGTCTCAACATCTTGTCCTCAAAGTCAGCAACAGTTCTGCCCTTGGCCTCACTACCTGGTAGCTCATGTAGGTAGGTTCCAGAGGTGTCCCCTCACCAGGTGGGATGTCCCTCAGAGGAGCATGCCCCAAGCTCCCACTTGGGCTCTGAAGCAGTTTTTTTCACCAGCCCCAGCATCCATAAGGGCTGGGGTATTGTTTAAGCTCCTCTCTCCTCAGCCAAAATGCTGGTGGTCCATACAGCATGTGACTTGTGTGCAGCACCAAGGGGCATCTCATCAGGTGCTGGCTGCAAATGACTTCCAAAGGCCCACCACCAGCTCTTTGAGGCTACAAGGCTGGGAAGACCACTGGCTGCTGTGTGCTCCTGCTGCACTGTGGCCTAGCTCCATGGGCCTTTTAAGGTCAGAGTTTTTCAATGCTTGCTTTTTATTTTTGTAGATAATTTGCCTTGTATTCAGCCTGCTTGTGGCAAGCAAGAGCTAAATTCAGCCTCCTGGGGAAGGGTGACCAAGTCTGCGTGATCACCACCTCCCATGATTTACAGCTGAGCATCACAAGGGGAAAGGTAGAAAGCTGTGTTACAAGAAAAAGAAATAATGTTAGAAATAATGACTTGCTTGGCAGGTTTTAACAAGTTCAGTAATGGTATTAGGTGCCCTTGGCTCAAGATAGTAACCTCCTCTTAAATGATCATTACCTGGCTAATAAAGACCTCAGAGCAGGTCATTACAGCTTAATTTAGACATAGCATCCTGTTTGGTTTGCACAGCATTGCCATCTTTCAAGGTCCTGGATCTATTGCCTGAACACCCTGGTTGGGAGTTGGCCTCTGCTTGGGCTCTCCCAGCAGCTCAATGAGGAGCTGAGCTGCTTGGTCTTGACAGCCCTTCAGCTCTGCTGCTGGTGGAGGTGGGATAGGCAGGGGGAAGAGGACAAGGGGCTGCTCCAGCTCATCCCTTCAGCTCTGCTTACAGCTCAGGGGCTTCATGAGCATTGATTCAAAGCAGGGCAGGAAGAAGGGATGGGAACAGATTACTCCGTTTGGGAAAGCTCTTCAACATGTGTTCACATTGTTCAAATCAACGAGGTCTAAACGATGGCTGTAGGGCTTTGCCCTCTTGATGCATTGTTTCAGAGAACATGTGGCTTTCCAAGTCTTTTAGGCAACACTTGCTCAGGTGTCCTCTTTGCATGGGGACCCTTACCTGGCCCTGTTATGGGGCTGCTGCGCTGGCAGCTCATGCAGATGGAGCTCCCAGAATACAGGCATTTTCCTTTTAAACATCTCCCTCAGGAAGAGGAGTGACCACCAACAGGAAGGTGTGGAGGAGCTGGGGTCCAGCCCCATACCCACCATGCCACCCCAGCCCCTGCTTGCTCACAGATGAGCTGTCATGCTTCACTGACCCCATTAGCAGCAAGTTTCAAATGCAGGTAATTATAATAACCAACCCTCACCCATTATTAATATTTTGAAGACATCTCCTTGATAAGCCCATCTTTTCAGGCAATTTCCTATTTCTTCTGAAAGCAAAGCATCTTTCCTCCCAGTATTGCAAATCTGTTGTTAAAATGAATCAAAGGAAATGGAAATATGGGGGCCCCCCACCAACAAAACCCTAACGCCAGGCTGGGTGCTGGGCTGCCTTTGTCAGCCCTGGATAGAATTATGCATCATGAATAAAAACTGCTGTCAACATGCATTGGTTTCAAAACATTAGAGCATATGGTATGTGATTATCTGTATTGTCAAATGCAATAAAGTGAATTTGGATATAATAGAAAATGTAATATTTTAGAAATTTGGTAATAAACTGTGGAAGAATTGACAGGCAGGGAGTATTTGACGCCTGTAGGCAAATAGATAAAGATGGCAGGACTTAGTGCTCTGTGAGCAGCAGCCTCTGCAGTTGTGTTGGGAGCAGCTTTGGTGCCTGCTGGGGGAGCCTGACCAGGGGAGCCAGCACCCCAGGAGAATGACCCATTGTCCCTGCTTTGGTGGGCAGGGGACAGGGCTGGGGTCCAGCACAGGCTCCCCATGGGCAGGTCTGCACCCTCAGGATGTTGGAGCAGTGGTGGATATTTCCTTTCTTGCCTCGTGGCACAGTGAGGGGCTGTGGGACACTTACTTGGGGGTGGAAATCAGCATTTGGATTTGTGGCTGGCTGTGTGTGCTGCAGGTCTCGCTCACAAATAGACAGGAGCATCGAAGCATGATGTTCCCAGTCTGGTTGTTAGCAGATTAGTGGGATTTTACAGGCATTTGTGGTTTTCTTCTTTGATAGCAAAAAGAAATCTGTTCGTTTATGCTACGCTTCCCCCGCCCAGCTGCACTCCCATCAGTTTTGTACCACTGACTCATTAGAGAGCTGGGAAACCCATACCTGAGCCAAAAAGAGTGGTGGAAAGCTGAGGAGCATGGGTGGGTCTGCTCCCCACACTCCAGCAGCAGCAGTTAGAAACTGCTGAAAAAGCAAACGCTGCCTGAGGTAACTTTCTCCTTCAGTATCTTATATTTCAGCCTCGTGCATTAATTCTCAAGCTGCTGACAAAAATGTTCCCGTTGGGATGTGATGTCTCCAACGGAGAGAAGCTGAGTCGGGAGCAAACTTTGGGGCCTCCTGTGTAGAAAATTCAGGTGCAAAAAATACAGACCTAAGTGTATCACACGTACATGCAATTTTTCTTAGGTCACTGCTAATGCTTCTAAATGATCTGTGAATGCATTAATGGTTTCTGTTAATTAACAATATGATAAAACTGGCATTTAGTAAGTTGCCGTGTAGTGTGCATCTCAGTCATTATGTACTCAGCGCTTTGGTTTGATTTCAGAATGTTAATAGAATAAAATTTTAATGAAGATGTGTTGCTATGAAAAATTTATGATAAAAAGTTCAGGTACTGCTTTCATGTGTGTGCTGGAGTCCCTTCTGCAGCCAGCACCCTGTGCCACCCTGGAGGCTTTGGCCAGGACCGGCATCCTGGCTCCAGGCCCTGTAAGGGGAAGGCACATGCACCCCCCCAGCCTGGAAATCTTTGGTTAAGATGGGTCATTTGAGGAGAATCATTCCTCAAGCCCAGTTGGGGTGGATTTCTGCCTGCTTGGAGGAGCAGGCCTGGCGTGGTGACTGCTCATCCAGAGATGCTTTTTTTTTTTTTTTTTTTGTTCTTTCCCTTTGCTTGGGTTGTTTGGGGTTTTTTTGAGCGATGCTCCCTTTGTGCAAATGCCAGGCAGTGGTGGGAGGACAGAGCAAGGAGCCTAAGCCTTGCAGCTTTCCAGAACAAAAGCACAGGAGTGTCTTGCTGGTGCCCTTTATCCAGCTGCGTGGCTGACCCAGCTCTTCGCTCTCCTGCCGCGCCGGTATTGAAACACTGGCACCTTGTCTGGAGGGTTTGGTCTGAGGCAATTGTCTGCTGATTTAATTTTGAGAATTTACTCTCATGTCATGGAGTATATATTGACACTTTAAACAGCAGTAATACCTGCCTCTGCCTGCCAGGAGAACCGGACTATTTTCTGTACCCCACCCAAGGTGCACATAAAGACCAACTGGATGTGCAGGCTGATCACCTGGCCTGAAGAGGTCCTTCACAGGAGCACTGCTAGAGAGCACATGGTACAGTTAAATGAGGATGATATTTTCCAGCCTAGGTGTTAACCTTCTCTTTCCCTTTCCATCTCCTAGTGCGTCCCAGTCATGTTACCACAAGGGTGGGGTGAGATCTTGTTCTCCAAGGAGCAGGAGGTGCCTTCAGAGGGTACCTTCAGGGGGTACATGCAAGTGTGGCCGTTGCTTTTCCCAGCAAACCCTGCTTAGAAGTAAGGAAGTAAAATGTGAAGAGTATGCATCTCAGGCTGAGTTCTGTGAATCTGGAGAGAGTTACTTCTTTGGAAAAGAAAACCTCTCCTTTGGTGTGTTTGCAGCAGAGAAAATTGGAATAACAGGAAATAATGAGTTAGAGTTGACAGCTTTTATCCTAAATGATTTTGAGCTTTAAATAGCTGAGTTGCAGCACGTCAGATAAAAACTTTGTGAAAGAGACTAGAAAGTGGGAGGAAGAAATGTGGGTCTTGGACTACAAGGAAGATTTAAGCAACTTATCCAAAGACACAACATTAAAAAGGTGGCAGTCAGGGCTGAGTTTTCAAGTAATGCCTGTTGGATTCAGGCACTAGCAAACAAATGGCTTTTCCCAGAGGCAGGATTAAACCCACAGATCCCCCTTCCCAGACTCCCAGGGTGAATACTTGAAATTACCTTCACAGACAGGAAGAAGTTAGAAACATCCATGACTTGATGTCTGAGCAATTAAAATGTCCCAGCCCCTCCACTTGGGTCATTCTCTGTGTCTGTAAAGTCAAGATCCTGTGACAGCGATGACAGGACTTGGTTTCAGGTCCCCCTCTTCACTCCTCCCCTGCAGGTCTACAGGTTTTTAAATTATTTTTATTATTGTTTTTATTTTTATAAGGTGGCGTGGTAGTCTGGGATGTGCCGTCGTTTACTAAGTAACTTTTTCCTCTCTGATTACAAGGGATGTGTGAATAAAGTAGAACAGTATTGATTCACACCAATCTATGCATCGACTGTGTGGGAGCCACTTGCAATTCCCAGCAGCACCCGAAAGCTTTGCAACAGGGAGAAATATGACCAGGCAAGTTGAGAAAATAAATTAAACTAGTGTCAACTTTTCTTGTTTCTTCTCTCATTATTAATGGATGGAATGGGGCTCATTTATCAAGAAGAGGAAAAATTAATTGACACGGGCTTTAATGTTATTATGCCTGGCTTGTCTGGTCACATTTCTTCATTTTTTTATTTTTTTTTTTACTTTTTGAAAGGCATTTTATTACAGTTTACAGGACCAGCTGCCAAAACTATTGGTATAAACAAGAAAGCAGGTGCATAAATAACACCACAGCAGGAGTGGACCTTTCTGTTTCAAAGCTTCAGTAATTGAAGTATGGGGAGGAGAGGCGAGGCCTGAAGCAAACACAGGTCAGGGGACCTCACAAAAGGGGAGGGCAGCCTGAACCAGTATTTCCTCATTATCCTGCACTGGGACAGACTGGATATCCCCATCTGTTGGCATAGACCCAGTGGGAACTGCAGACCCCTGGGGACCCCAGGCCGTGCCCACAACAAAACAGCCAGGTGGGGACTGTGGAGCAGGATGGTGCTGCAGGAGGGGAGATGATCCTGCCCAGCGGAGGAGTGAGAGCTGAGCAGAACCTGCCCCACTAACGACTATGGTGTGGGCCGTGTGAATCTCTTCCCTTCAACTCTCCATGCTCTTCTCTCCTGCCCCAGGTCTTCAGGATTATTGTGCAGGTACAAAAGAGCCGTGGTGATTGCAGATTTCCCAGAGCCCTGTGAGGAGCTCTGGTGCCTTGGTGCTGTAAATGCAGTGAGGGGCTGCCCAGACCTCATAGGCAGACCAGACAGTGAGGAGCACTGCAGAGATAAAGTAACCTGCTCCACATCAGCAGATGACTCTGAGACAGCCTGGGAGCTGAAGAAGGATTCTCTTCCTCTCCTTCCACTGCCCTTGACCCCCAGGGATCCTTCCCATGGGCTGGCTGAAGAACCTCCACACCCAATGCCCATTCACCCTCTGGAGCCCACCAGGGCTAACCCCAGCGTTGGCCTAGGCTGAACCTTTCTGGCACGGGATGGAATTGTCTTTTATTTTTTTGTTTTCATTTTTACGCACAAACGGGCTTGAAAGAGCGAGGCCTTTCCCCTCTCAAGCTGCTTCTGTGTAATTGTCCTGACCAGTGACGTCCTCGCGTGCGCAAACGCGGCTGCAATCGATAACGCTGCGCACACGGATCAGCCCGGGCTGTGGAGCAGTTGCTGCCAACTAGCAGGAGAAAGTAGATCTGTTTCATAGCCATGGTGTCGTCATCTCAGCTCTATTTCACTTGAGTTTGACATAAAACCTCTCAAGTGACAACAAAGGTGTGAAATATAGTTGGTTTGAGTGTGAAAAAAAAACCCCAAAATGCAGAACACAGGAGCACTGACATTTGGGATCTTCTGTGTAGCTTCTTAATATTATTTATGGTGTCTAGCAATTTTTTAAGTATTATTTTTAGGGTTCAGTCACTTTCTCTGAACAGTGTTTCTCTTATTTCTGGAATACTGTGGCAGAAAGGGCTGTGGCTGAGCTGCTTTGCTGCACAGAGCTGTGCACCCACAGGCCTGGGCAGCCTTTGGGGCTGAACAAGGACCAAGAGAGACTTTTTGGTGTAATGAAGGTGTGTCAGAGGATGTGTCCTGTGCTGTCAGACATCATGCATCTGGGCTGGCATCTTGCAGGCACACTGGGGATATTTCCAGGGGAACTCAGGGTTGTTTGGTACTTGAGACTGTCTTGCCTTGCAGTCAGAAGTGTTTTGTGCCAGATTTTCCCTCCCCTGTGAATAATCCACTTGTGTCTGTTTCCTAGTGAAAAAAATCCCTGTTTGTGAGGCACTGTCAAAGAGCACCGTGCCCTCAGGCAGCCACCCCAAACAGGAGCTGGTCTACAGGAGCACCAAGTGCCTTCACCTTGGTTTGCATCAACTGAAGGCAACTGTGCCCTCTATTAATTGACACACACCACCCCCCTACACCCTCCCCAAAAAAAAATTTTAGCCTCCAATTAGCAGATGAAGAAAGTCCCAGTGAGTAAAATAAGTCAGCTGGGGAAGCAGACTGCTGTTCAGTGCCCAGCACATGTTGCTGTGGGCAGAAGCAGCAGCAGCAGCCTTTGTCCTCACCCCTCTGAGGTGAAGCTTTGGCATCTCCACCTCTTTGAGGACAGGCTGACTGGAAGCTGCAAAGCAGCTGTGAGCACAGCCGTGGGGAGCCGAGGGTAAAACAGGGTGGTTTGCTGGCTTTCCTGAGTGTCTCCATGTTGGCACATGTTTGGGGAGGTAGGAAGGACGGTGACCAGGGGCTGGTGGGGTGAGCCATCCCCAGCCACTGCTCTGAACCTGCAGATCTGAGGGGAAACCTGCCAATGGGCCACCCGCTGTGGGGACTTACTCAGGTTGAATTGCTGGGCCTTAGACAGAACTCCAAGGCAGCTTCTCAGCCAGATAGCCCCTCCGTCTCCTTCCGTGGCCCAGATCATTCCTGGGAGTCAGCCTCTCCACACACACCTGCCCTTCCTGCAGAACAAACCCTCCCCCTCCAGCCGGGGGGCTCGGAGGGGATCCTTGTGCATCTCTTTGATGCCCATTAAGTGGCAGATGAATAGAGTGAAGTGATCCCTTTTTCTGAGCAGATGCTGAAGGAGGGTTTTTCACCTGAAGGTCGTGAATATATGTCTCAGCTTCCTTTAGTGATGGCACTTGGCTCAGAGCCACTCATTTGGGGGCATCTGTTTGCCTCTTACTTTATTTTTTCCCTCTTCTTTGCCTTTTCTTTTACAGAAAAGATTATCCAAATGAATATTCAGTTTTATTCATTTGAATAAAAAACCCAACCGTTTGACTCTGTTAAATGCTTATCTCTTAAATAGAGCTTGTTAGCTTCCAATAATAGCTTCATTCAGAAGGATGCAGTATAATTTCATTTAAAAATGTGTGCTCCTTGACAACCGGAATCCTATTTATGTCACCATTTTAAACAGCCTTCTTTGTTTTGTGTTAATCTTTTTTATACACTTTCCGAGAACCATTTTTTTGTTGGCTCTTAGAACCTCTCAGAAGAAATAATTGTCTTTTTAGTCCAGGAAGGTTTCTAAGAGTTTGGGCAATTTAAAAATGAGCATGTATTCATTATGCTAACTAATAAGGCATGCATGCAGTAATATTTTAATATTTTTTTTTTGTATGTGCAATTATTAAAAGTTGAAATCTGATATTCAAGACGCAAAACAAAAAAAGGACCCATTACTGGTCACTTTTACGTAGTTTTTGGTTCTGGGACATATGATCTTTCAGGGATTGTACATTTAAGGAGCAGTAGCATCTCTTGAAGAGCATCCTATGGCTTTTAAGTGCCTGGATCCTTGCAGATTAAAATCCCCTGGTTGGTTCCCAATCAGTTAAATATGTTGGTAATTGTAAAGGTGGAACATTGTGAGCTTCAGGTATGGATGGAGTGCCCTGCATGGGCTCTGGGTCTGACCCTGTGAGCTCCCCACGTGCTGGAGCTGCCCACCCTGCCCATCTGCTGACTCTGGAAGGGATAAAAGATGGTTTTGTTTTTTCTTACAAACCTGATCACGACTGTTTTTTCTTGCCAAGCCAGCTAGACTGGCATAGATCTTTTAAAAACCTGCAAATGAGTGTTGACACCTATGGATTGTTATTTTATTCTTGTTAGAAAACCTGTACATACAGAAAGCCGGGTGGCTATGTGATTTAATCAGACAAATAATTTCTTGATAAACCCGTGTTTAAGCCATATGGAGTGGGATGAGAATGGGAAACTTGTTTCCAAGTCCAAATACGTAATGACTGCAGTGGGCTTTCTCGTGGTGTTATGCATATTAAGGCTAATCGCCTCTGAATTCCCTCTCTCCTCCTCTATCCTGGCAGTGAGACCTGACAAAAGTTGAAAGAGAAATCCTCAACTGCAGTACTCACTAATGAGTTCCTAATGATGAAGATGTTGCTGGTGCTCAAACAATTAATGACTTGTAGACCCAAACTGGCCATCTCGCTCTGCTGGGCAGAGCTGCTCCCAGCTCTGGTAATTGCCCAGCACAGTGTGCTCCAGGATTCCTGGGATGCCATATTCAGCCAGTTAACCACAAAAATTTTAGTTTTAACTACAGGTCTGTTGAAGGTAGATTTAAATGGAGTGATTTAGAAGGCAAATGAAAGACTTGAGTTAAGTAAAATACTTCAAGCTGCTACATGCTCTAAGTGCAAAGTAAAGTAGTGTTCTGAGCACTGGGTTGGAGTCTGCTGTGCTGTTGGATGATGTGTTATGCCTTGGAGGAGATCTAGAAACCATTCCTGGAAGTTTTTTTGCTTAATAACAGGGTCTAAAAGGATGGGAGCATTCCCCATTGCTACAAATACTGTGCATTCCCAAACAAACTGGCTGGGAGCTGCTTGGACCTCACCTTGAAGCATTTTACAGCTTCAAATATTGCAGCCTGCAAAATGTACCTTGTACCTGTAGGTTGCCAAAAACCCATATACAGCTGTGCTGGCTCCTTCAGAGTCAGGAAAGACAAAACTGCTTTGCTGCCATGCACGGGGGAGCAGAGGGATATCCACAGGAAAATAAAGCCAAGTAGCCTTGGCTTCTTCTCCCTCTTCTTTCACCTGTTGCCTCAGCCTGGGCAAAAGCTGCTGCTGCCTGGGATGCCCCAGCTCCAGTGTGTTTGGTCAGAGCCTGGTGTAATGGAGACATCCCATGTGGCTTCGTTGGTGTCAGGTCTAACAGAGTTTTCAGTGCAGGCTGGGGGATGAAGTTCATAAAATGAATCATGGAATCACAGAATGGTTTGGTTGAAAGGGACCTTAAAGCTCATCTAGTCCAACCCCACTGCCATGGGCAGGGACGCCTGTCACTTGACTAGGTTGCTTAAGGCTCCATCCATCCTACCCTTGAACACTTCCAGGGTTCCACTTCCTGCTGGTACATTTTTAAGATTTCAGTCAGTGTTGATGCTAGTTCATGGAACCTTTGCCAGAAATGTGGCACATTAGATTAGGGGTTTTTTGTTAGCTTGGTATTTTTCTATTTTTTTAAAAAAGGAGCAGAGAACATGGCTGTGCACAGCTGTGGTGGGCTACCAGATCTCTGTAGTGTTCCATGTCTGCAGCCACGTGGCCCCAGCAGAGCCAAGACCATGTATGGCTGTGGGCAGGCAGCAGGCATCAAAGGACCCTAAACCAGCCCAAACCCATGGCTCCTTTGAAGCAGCAGCAGAGAAGAGAGGAGTGATTAGATCAGAGGCTTTAAATGTGCTGCTTTCTCGGAGGCCTCAGGATGTCCTGATGAGGTACTAGAGGAAGTAATTCAGGAAGAAAGGGACAAATAACCACCTCCGGAGCCTGGCTGACCCACGGGGCCGGCTGCAGCAACAGGGATGGCTGGGGAATGGAAACACAAAGTGCTGCTGCATGTTTGGGCAAGCATTGGTATTTTTTTCCTTGCCAGTAGTAAATGAAGAATCATCTTCTGTCTTCCCAGATTTTTTTTGATTTTTTTTTTTTTTGGTCATGTAATGAGTCAGCCCTAATGGAGAAGTTCTGTGGAATTAAACAAGAGATAAAATCAATATGGTTCCATAGAAATATAATTGGGTTTTGTAGAGATGGCTCTTAAAAACGTATAAGGTGTAAAAGAAAATACAGCCTTATTGTAGCTTCTGAGCCATCATGTAACTGGGGTGTAACTATCCATTAAATTCTGCAGTATGGATCAAAAAATCCATAAGGAGGTTTTAATTCTCCATTAAATCCTATGGAAGAGCTGGAACAGAACCATATTAATTTTCCCCAAGACAATGCCTCTTCCCTCCATTAGTCTGTAATAAGTTCAGCAGCAGCTCCACAGACAGGAGGTGTATTTACTCATGCATGTTGTTAGGAAAGTTTTCCAAAGTCTAAATGGCTAAGTAATGCTTTATTCAAATGAAATCCATTTAACTTCACTAACATTTTCCTTTACCCCCCTCCCCTTTTTTGTTTATTGAACAGGATTTGGCTTCGTAACTTTTGAAAATGAAGACGTGGTGGAAAAAGTCTGTGAAATTCATTTCCACGAAATCAATAATAAAATGGTAAGTTGGTTTTGTTCCGCAGTGCGTGTCAGTGGCAGCGAATTCTTTGTCACAGACCCGTGCTGTGCCAGGGTGGTGGCCCTCTGGGAGAACCTTCTCCCTGAGTTTAGCTGGGTGCTGGGCACGCTCTGCCTGGCAGAGGGGCCATGGGGACAGGCTGCTGAGCCTCAGACATGTCTTCTTCAGACCCTGCTCCTGTCTCCCAACAGCAGGACAGGTGTCTGTCCCCCCACAATCTCAGGTGTTGGCTGCGGGCTCAGGCAGCCACCCCAGAGCAGGTTTTGGTGTGGGAAACCAAAGGGCTGGGCAGTGGTGTGACTCAACCTGCTCAGCTTCTTGACCAGCCTTGGAGAAGCTCTCATTCTCCTCCCAGCTCTTGGGAAGAGCTGTGGCAGCTGCTGAACCTTTGGGGTTTCCAGGAGGGAAGCAGACTGGGGAAGCTGTTACAGACCATGTGCTCCCAAAACAGCTCATTCTGGGTGAGTTCCTAGTCCCAGTGCAGCTCTGATGTTGCTGCTGGACTGTGTCCCCAGGCAAGTCATGGCTCTCTGCTATTAAGCTGCACTCATTTTCCACCCAGGCCCAACCCAGGAGCCAAACCTGGGTGAAGTTTCTCCTAAATGACAGTCAGGTCCCAGGTTGTGGGTTGCCCTGTCAGTAAAGCCACTGAGCCAGATGAAAAAGGGGCATTTGTATTTCAATTGCTGCACTAACTTTGATATTTTCAACTAAAATATTCTTTTTTCCTTTGTCAAAACATCCCTTGCTTCTCAAATGTGTATTCAGATATGCATTGTATATTGGTCTGATATGTGTTCACAGACTTTAAATTCAATAATAGAGCTTTTAGTGTGGATAAGATCAAAGCAATCTCCTTGGCATATGCTGGAGGCCTGATTCAATATTTGACTTGCTAATTTTTCCCAGGGCACTGAAATAATATTCCTCATATTGTTCCTCACTGCAACATGCATCTGAAATTCAAGTGTAAGGGTCCCCTTGGCAAACTGAGCGGTGGGATGGCAGGGCAGTGCCCCTCACCCTGCAGGAAGCCCCTTGCTCCATCCAGAGTGGGTGTCCTGGATTTTGTCTCTGCCCCCTCCAAGCATCTTGCTGCCCCTGGGGTGTCCTGCCAGCCACCAGTGATACCCCACCCGAGATACATGTGGGTTGTGGGGGAGGCTCATTCCCCTCTCTGGTTACCAGATGCCAATTAATCTGGCTTAAAATAAAACCAAAAGAACAAGCCTCAGCTGCCCCCACCCCAGCATCCTGACACGTAGACCCAGCAGCAAGTTAGAAATGCCTGGAATGTAAATTTAAAGTGAGCTTGTCAGTTGGGAAGGAAGAGCTGCAGTGCCATGCTCCAGGGTTTTCATCGTGGGTGGGTGTGTGTCATGTCATACTCCATGGATTTAGTTATTCCACACAACAGTTTTTTTCTCAGCCTTTGCCTGGTGCAGATCAGTGCTGCCCCAGGTGGCCATGGATGTGGGCTGGAGGGAGCAGAGGGTGCTGGTGTGTCCCAGCAAAGCCAGCACTGGCAGCAGAGTAAAGCAGGTTATTTGAGGCTTCCCAGCAGGATCTGCACTTCTGTGCTGCAAAAACCTTACCCAGCTGTTTGCAGGCCCCTGCTGTATGAGGAGTGGGGAGGATTTCTTCCAGTGGTGCAGGGAACGTGGAGGATGGGACAGGGTGAAAACACTCAGAAGGATTATAAAGAGCGAAAGGAGCAGCGTAGGCTGTTGATGTGTTGTTGTTGTGGATACTTAAAACGTATTCGTCCCAGCTCTCTGCTGCTTGGTGCACGACCCAGCTGCCACGATGCTTTGAGTGTTCTCTTCTTGTCACTTCCACACCAGAGATTTTAAAAGCAGCCCGCGAGGGAGGAGATGAGACGTGCTCCTGTCTTGGGTCTGACTCATCGTAGTGCTGATGTGTCTGCAGATTAATTAGCAGCCCCATGCAGGGGCAGGAGGGTTTGTGCAGGCGTGTGTGCCAGTGAGCTGGGGCCAGAGGTGACACACAGCTGCCTGGGGGTCAGCCTTGGGCATGGATGTACCTTCCACAGCACCTTCAGAGCCTCACCACTCGGGCTGTGCTTTTGACATGTCCCCCTCTAGTGTTGAGCAGGGAAGGGGATGAGTTCTGGCAGCCCCAGCTCAGGGCAATGGGTTTGCAGTTTCTCAGTAAGCTGGGAAATCCCATCCCCGGGCTGCTCTGCTGGGGCATCCACTGCTCCTTGGGCACCGACTCACTCTGATCTCACTCTCTCCCATCTCCTGAATCCCGTCATTTCCCAAAACACGGGAGCAAGCAAAGGGTAGTGGGGCTGCTGTTGTTCCCCAGCCTATTTCTAGCCTCCCATCTCGCTGGCAGGTTATTTTTAGCCCACTCATTCTGCTTCTGTTGCCATCCGTAAAGCTTAGAATGTCAAATGTAGTATTAAATGAGCAGCGCGAAAGCAAAAAGAAAATGCCAGTGAGGTATTTAATCAATGAAACTTGGAATTTACGTGGGAGGCCAAAGATGCTCTCCAAACACTAAGGGGGGGTGAACACCTAAAAGCCAAACAAGCTACTTCTCTGACGTGAGCAGGCTGCTTTGCAAAGAGAAAGCTATGGGGTTGCAAAACTTGCTGGAAAAGAAATGTGATGGAGTAATTTATTTTCCTTTTGGTCCCACTGTGATGTAGTTGTTCACGTCCTAGGGATAGTGGGACATGCTCCAGCCAGTGGCACAGTGAGGTGGGCCTGGCCAGGGTCTTTGGACTGAAGTCAGGATCTCAAGTCAGGCTCTGGAGCAGCTGACAGAAATGTTTGGCTGTTCTAAAATAGGCTCTGACACTGTGTAGCACCTGTGGCTGCTTCTCTTTCTCTCGGTGGGTTTTGTGGGGTTTGTGGGTTTTTGTTGTGGGTTTTTTAATGTATCAGCACTCCAGGCTTCTCCCCAGACTGGCAGCCTTCACTGTGTGGTGACATTTTTATGTCACACACCACGTGCCTTTGGGTTTTCATCAAAATACTTTGTACCTCCTTCCCCAGAAAGACCAAAGCGCACCACGTGCTGAAAGGCACATGAGAACACTGATGTCTAAGGACCCTGTAGCAGCCAGGAGTGAGGAAGCACAATGTGCATCCGACAGTCCACCTCTGACCTGCTCCAGACGTTTTAGGAAGCTGCTGGGTCCTTTGCCAGCTAGATGCCATGGAAGGCAGAGATAATCCCCCAGAGGTTCCAGGTCAAGGATCCTACTGGAAACCCTGGGAAACTCTTCAGAGTTGGGGTTGACTTCATTTGGCACATCTGTAGGACCTACCAAAAGAGAGCTGTCATCATGAATGGGGCATATGAGCACCAAGGGCAAAGGTGTGCCTGTCTGGTGGGGTGTGGTTGTCAGCAGGTCACAGGAGTGTGTCACTGCTCATTGTTTCCTACTGTGGGATCATGACCAGCTTGTAGAGCTGGAGCCTGACACATGGCAGGTTGCTGTGGGAGAGCATAGGTGGGCACTGCTGTGAACCACTGTGCCAAGAGGCCAATGCTTGTCGTGACAGGTCCTCTGCAGAGCGCGTGGAAGGTGCAGTAGCTTTGGAAACCCCATCTGTCAGCTGAAGGACACTTCAGACCACTGGCAGGTTGGGACACACTCCTGTAGTGTTGTCTTCAATGTGCTTTAAATGATGCAGCTGTTGCTGCCTTGCCAGGCTCTCCACGGGTGGCTGGGCTCTCCAGCCTGTGCAGAGCAGGAAGACCTGCCCAGCACTGGCTGTTACCAGGTGCTCTGGGGACAAACTGAATTGATGAATCACAAGAAACTCTGGCAGACTCCTCTGCTCTCCTGTTGCTGCCGAATTCTCCTCTTGCAATCTGAGGACATGACATCCTGTTGTCCCACTCCACC
The DNA here is from genome assembly GCF_020740795.1 of Apus apus. Taxonomy (NCBI): domain Eukaryota; kingdom Metazoa; phylum Chordata; class Aves; order Apodiformes; family Apodidae; genus Apus; species Apus apus. Next base: position 6,015,817 of record NC_067299.1, on the reverse strand, counting down.
TTTGTCAATGATCTAATGTTTTTTTTTTTTCCAAAAACATGCTTCTAACCTCCCTGTGTTGCCCGCTCTGGCCCGGCCTTCACGGCAGGACTGGGCAAATACAGATTTCTCTGTTAGAGGAGCAGTAGTCCTGGCTGGCTGTGGCAGGAGCTGCACGGCCTCCTCGAGGTAGTCACATCTCAACTGTGAATCACACGTTCCTGGCAGGACAAAGTTGCCTTGTCTTTGGGTGGTAAAATGGGATTTTGTGCATTGTGCTCCTTCTGCTTTCCTCAGAACAGCCCCAGTTTCCCTGGAGGCTGTTAACGTGGGGCTCCGAGACATCCTGGGGCTGGGAGCTGACAGCCCGTTTTGTTATCCTGAGTGTAAGAAGCTTTTCACTCCTCATCTCCGCCATCCTGGGTTCTAGTGGCTTTGACTGCTCAGCTTGACCTAAGACTACCTCAGTGAAATGTTAATTCTCCAAACTAGACTAAACAAAAATAGTGAAATTTCATTTCCCTGCCTTTTTTTTTTTTTTTTTTTTTTTTTTTTGCCTTAGAGTGCAAACTGTCTTTGTTAGGCTGCAGAAAGTGGAGCACATCCCTTGTGCAGGGGAGGTGGAAAAAATCTGGAAATTATGAATATGTACAGAAATGCTGAACTGAAACTTCGTGCAAGATCCAAATTTACATCCAAAGAACCTGCATCGAGCGGGCTCCTGGGGGTGATTTGGTACAGAGCTGGGCACTGACTCCTAAATCCAGGTCCACCCCCTCTTGGAGAAGCCTCATTCCATGTCCTGCTTTGCTGACATATGTGTGGCATCCTTGTGCAGCATCTCTGCTGCCTCCAGGGTTTTAGGCTCCTGGTAACTGTGGCTATGGGGTGGTCATGGCCATCTCCATCCTGGTCCCCAAGGAGGAGAGGGCTGGCTTCTTGCAGGGAAGCAGCCGGGCCCTTTTTTTCCCACTTTTGCAGCCTCTGTTGGTGAAGTGGTTCTATCCAAGCCCACCACTGGGCCACTGATATGGTGCTTCACCTCCTTTTGCTGCATTTTCCCTGTTGGCTGATGGGATGATGCCTGGGCAGCTTCTGCAGAGCAGTTCAAGGCTTGATACTGCTGAATGGGGAGGGTAAAAAATCCCACCAGGCTCAGTCATCCCCTTCCTAAGGGATGTGGGAGCAGGACCAGGGCTCCTGGTCCCATGTATTGTACATCGTCCCTTCAGAAGGAGTCTCTGCTGGGTAAGAGAGAATAGTTTTGCCCTCAATATGGGGTGTGTTTGTTTACAAAAGCTAAGGAATTAATTTTCTTTCCTACTGTGGTGACTTTTTCTTCCCCTTTAAATCCCAGTTAAAACTTCTTTGCCACTTGCTGCCATTCCCTTTATGTCCTCGTGTGCTGTGAAAATCCTAAATGAGGCTGGTCTTTCAGAGAGCAGCAGTAGGCTGTTTTGTGGTTGCAAAAGCTAATTACTGGGTTATTGTTTCTAACAGTGCTAATCCAAACTTCATTTTCCTGCTAATTGTCCATCGAGCTGGGCTAGATTGTTTTGATCATCCTGGCTGTTTGCAGCCCCAGTGGCAGGGAGGTGTAACCAATGCAGCCGTGACACTTGGAGCAGTCATGAACCCAAAAAATGGGGCTGCAAAATGAAGTGACACACTTCTGGAGCTCAGCCCTGGTCGTTTGGCTGGAGAGATGTGGTTGGCATGCTCCTGTGCAATGCCCCTCTGGTTAAAAATAAGCAAAGGACAGTTTGAGGGGATGTTGCTGAGCTGCTGTGAGGGGAGGGAGCTGGTGCTTGGTGTTCCAAGATGGCTTTGTCCCCGGGTGCTTGGGGACAGTTGATGAAGAAGGGAGGTAGGAGCAGACTGCTGGCTTTGGGGGCACTGAGGTTGGGGGGAGCACACATAGCCCAGTTGGGCTGGAGGACACACTGGTTCTCACTGAAGCTCTCACTGGCATCTTTCTCTCCTGGAGGACTTGCTACCCTGACAGTGCTGGAGAGGAAACGGAGGGAAATGCTGGCCCTGTTGTGGCTGTTCCTGAGTTTTGGGGTGTCCAGACAGTCTCTTCAACACCACTCTTGCTCCTGCTCTCCTGTTTTCTGTTTCCCTCACACAGCAGTGTCTGGGCTGTGCTCACGCACCTCTGTCTCCAGCCATCCCCAGTCCCTCTCTGCCCTTCTCCCTCTGCCTCCTGCCAGGGCCTGAACACTTCTTGGCAGAAAAGGAGCCAAAGTTGAACTCCAGAAGAATTTCCCCCCAAACTTCACAGGGTTGGGGTAGCTTGTTTGCAGGAAGCATGTGTTTTGATGGCGTTGGCAGTGTCTGAGCATTGTAGCTTTGGGAAGTGTTGCAAGCAAGCAAAGTAAATACAGTCTGTGGAGGTTTGCAGCAGAAGGGGGAGAAGTAGGTGGTTTTGTTGAAAATACTCCCATTACAGTCAGTTAACCTTTATGTTACCTAAATGAAAATCATATAAACCTGAAATTTTTGCTGATCAGGTTGCCTAGGAACAGGTGGTTGGTTTCCATAAGACAATGAACCCAGTCACTGATCGGGCTATTAGGCACCGAGATGTTGAGACGCGTTATCCCGCATCCCCGGTTTGCCTGGGACAGGCACCTGCCTTCCCTGCGTGTGCCAGGGATGGAGGGGACACGAGGGACAAAGCCCCACTCAGAGCCAACCCTCTGCAGTCCCCATCCCATGGGCTGGAGGTGGCTGGGCTGGGAGTGTGTGGGTGTGGGGCAGCACAGGGCTGTGCCACCCACCACCTCTGCCAGGAGCACATTCCTGGCTTGTGGCATTCCTGCTCCCAGGCAAGCGTCAGGGGGAACGTAAATGTGCAAAGGGGATGAGGAACTGGTTGTAGAACAAAGAGGCAAAAGGCTCAAACCTTGACCCTTAGACCAGCAATTCTCACAAACCACATTGGTGGAGCAGACAGTGGCCCAGCTCAGGGCTTCCCTGTGCACTGTGTACCTGAAGTTTCCTTTTGCTCAGAGCATGGTCGGAGGTGTAAAGCCACGGCAGAAGGTTGGGACAGCTCCTGCTGGCTCCAGACCAGCTTACCAGCATGGCCAGTGCCAATGGGAGCACAGGAGCAGTCTGCTGGGGGGTGAGTTGGCAGTGCCAGAGCAGGAAAACATGGAAAAGGGCTTCATTTCTCCCTTTTTCCATCCAAAAAGAGGGTGGGAAGCAGCAGCCAGTGGTGTGGCCGGGGTGTCCTGGTGCCTGTCTTGGTCCCTGCCTCTCCCAGGGTGTTGGTGGGCACTCGCCACATGGTTCAAGTGGCATTCAGCAGCTTCAAGAGGCAGCAGGAGTTAACTGGAAGAATGCAGGTCCTTTATTAACAGGGTTTACAGAAATTTTCTGCTGGGTAGAACATTGATTCTTTATTCCTATTTTAAAAGGAGCCTTTTGTAATGATCACCCAGAGACATTGACAGTTATCGATTGCAATAGTGCTGTGCTGGAGACTTCCCTCCATCCATTCCATGCCCACGAGTACTGTTGGGGAGGGAAGGCAGCCCTGGTTTTCCTTTCAGGAACACAGGCAACTTCTGCAATCAGCGTTTCTGTCGCCCTTCCGGTGGGGGTTGCCACGTGTGTTTAAAGAGACACACACGTTTGCTCTTTTCAATCCTTTTACACTATTCCTAAAGTTCACCTGTGAGGGGGAGGTGGCGCGGGGAGGCAAGTTCTAAAAATAAACCTCCCCCCCTTAAGTAGATCAGTTCTGCATTTGACATTTACATGGCATTCATTTGCATCTCATTTGTACATGTTTCTGCTCAATAGGTAGAATGTAAGAAAGCACAACCTAAAGAAGTGATGTTTCCACCAGGGACGAGAGGAAGGGCACGTGGATTGCCGTACACCATGGACGCTTTTATGCTGGGGATGGGAATGTTGGGTAAGTGCTGGAGCCACCACACCTCTCCCAGAGCAAATCCCTGCACCTGTGTGGGTGTGAGCCCAACACTTCAGCAGGGGTAGAAGGGGAAAATAATCCTGTCTGTGGTAAATTATTAACTCCCCTCCCCCCTTTCTTGGAACATAAAAATTTGCATTTAAATGGATGTTTTAAATAGCCTGTTTTACTTGCAAAAATAGAATGATGAAAGATGCAGTGTGTTCATTCTGGCTAAAAATGATCTCTCTCCTTTTTTAGAGGAATTGAGTCACACATTATTCCCCTTCTTTTAAAGGTATCTTTGACACTTCAGCATAGATAATTGAAAATCTTGCTGGTTCTTAAATGGCATGCAAGATGGAGAAAGCAGGAGAACGTGTAGCAGAACAGGTCGCTACTATAATTACAAGTTCCAAGGAGATGGAACAGTATTTTAGTTTGGAGTATTGTGTCCAGAAAATACTAATTAAATGGGATAAATGATATTTAATTGCAAAATTCTGTTTGTGCGTGAGGTCTATTTAGTAATAATTGGTTCTCATTTGTTTCTGCCTAGACAGTTTTTCTTTCTATATAATGTGACAACCTCTTGACACACTCTCCTCAGATTTACTGAGCCAAAACACTGCTAATCCATTGCCAATGTATTTTTGTAAACTCCCCTGTATTTTCAACTTTCTGCTTCCTTTGTATTACTGGGCTTTCCCTCAGTTGTCACCTGTTGTGTCCCTAAAGCGTGCATGAACAAGAGGGCATCTAGAGGTGTTCCCAGACATAAATGATCCTGTCCCTGGCCTCTCTGGGATACTTTGAGTTTTCTGTCCTGGGTTTAGATGATCCCAGAAGCTGAGCACACCAACCGGCCTTGAAAGCTGGTTCTCAGTTGTCCTGAGCTAGGCTGAGCATGTTTGGGGGCTGTCTGAGATGCTGGAGGACCCCAGGGCTCCTGGAGCAGGCGTCAGCTCAGGAGACTGAGCTCCTGAGTACCAGGCTGTTACACTGAGATGTCTGACTTCAAGCACTGCTTGATTTGATAGGGAAAAGTTTCCTGCCATGTTTGCTTTGTCTTGGAATTAATAGTACTTCTGTTCGTGTGGCTGAAGCGATCCATTTCTGGGATATGTAATTCAGTTATTTCAGCTGATCATCTGTTTTTCTGTCCCCACATGCCACCGCCACCCTGCCCATAGTGTTTGGAAATCACATTTTATGGTTAAAATATTTATCTTCTTCTATCAGTCTGTGATTTCGTTACCTGTATGTTCCCAGTGTGCTTGAGCATCTGTACTTTAGGTCTGTGGTTTCTCTCTCTTTTCCGCTCGTGGTGCCAGAGATTTGGGGTGGCAGAGGTGGTGCATGCCACATGGCTACTGGGGGAGGGAGCCCAGGTCACCCCAGGGTGGGTAAAAAGCCCAAGGGCAGCATCCTTCTTCTTCTCATCACAGGCAAATTTGCTTCATCCCTTCTCCTTGCAGCCAGGCAAGAAGTGAACAGAGCTCAGGTCCATCCCAGTGACCTGAAGGTAAAATTCAACCTTCAGGTGCAGTGTGAGTCATTCCCACCAGAGCTTCGTCTCTGGAAAAAAGATAATTTCATGCCATAAGAAGTAAGGGGAGATGCCCTCAGCAAGCAGATCCATGTCTGCACAGAGCAAACCATGCAGGTGCTTGCTGGCAAATCCTTGTCCTGCTGCCATGGGGTGGGTCAGGTCACCCCGACCGGGTCTGCTCTGGCCACTCTCTCAACGTGCTCTTATTAGATTTGAAATCAGAGTGACTTGTTCAGAATTAATGATTGATTCATGTTGAAGGCCAGATGCTTCATTATCTGCTCTAGCTGGTTTTTTCATCTTCCAAGTTCCTGCTTGCCACAGTGGCACCGTGTTAAATAATTAAGCGCTAAAAAAGGAAATTGCAGCACAGGAAAGCAAGGCTCTCTGGATGGCCATTAGAAATCCCCATTTTCAAAGGCCACTTACAAGAATTGGCTTCGAGGAGTCTGGTGAGCAGCAGCTCAGCAGGGAGCCCCAGTCTCTCCTTCCCAAGCCTCAGCAGCTGCTCGGCTGGGGCCCTGTCCCCGCAGGGAGAGGGGTGTAATTAACCCATCAAACGATGAGGCACATAAAGCAACTCCTGCTGGAGGCAGCGTCTGCAGCAGCGAGTGTTTTGCTGTGCTCCCAGGAGACCAGTGTCAGCCCTACCCTGTTCCTCCTTGTCGAGGCCTGGCTGGACCGAAACACAGTGCTCGGGGTTTGTTTTGGGAGGATTTTTATACCTGTTTCCAGAAGCCCTTGTTCAAGGTCACCTTCTCCAGATGCCGTTCACGGGCAGAGGAGGGAATCAGAGGAACAAACGCATGAGACAACCCAAAGGAAAGAGCGGGGAGTGACTCCCTCCAAAGCTATTAAGGAAGTTGGTCTTTTTCATTAATCACAGCCTCCCCAAGGAGCCTGCGGCAGCCGGGGTCTAAAGGTGCGTAGGCAGCCGCTTCTGTGATGATTTGGTTGATTGGAACAAAATTAAAGTGTTCTTCTGAAAGGATTTTTTGACTCGGAGAGTGTGGGCAGGCTGAGCCTATTGCCAGGACTGCTTCTGGGCTGTCTGGGGCTCAGGCTGCTGGTGAGCCATGAACCATCTCAGGGGAGATCAGGAGCATTAATTAGCCACTCGGCATAAAGATCGGGCCAGAGTGGTGTCAGTGCCTGTGATCTCTCTCCCTGCCAGTCCACCCATCAGGAATTGTTGCTCCCCAGCTCCATGGATGCCTGTGACCAGGCAGCATGTTCCCTGTGGCAGGAACTCACACATCTGCAGCTGGGCAGGAGCAGTTCAGTGGCCGAGAAGTTGGCACGTTCCCAGAAGCCTCACCTGGTTCTGGCGTGGACACAAGGAGCCCAGTCACCCAAGGGCATGTGGCTATCACTGTGTTGCCCCATGGCTTTTTGCCTTCCATCCAGGTTTGTACCTGAAAACTTGAAAAAAATAGAGAAAAAGCAACCGAGGAGCAACATCAACAGGAGGTAGTCTCTGTCTGCCTTCTCGTCTGAAGCAGCTCTCTGCATCTGGGATTCTGTTACAGCTCTGGAGGTAACAGCCATGCTTCTGGATCCGAGCTGGGCCCCACAGCACTCATCTGTCTGGCGACAGACACTTAGGTTGGCTGGTGTTTAATATTAAAGTTGCTCTCTTCTTAGCTTGCAAACCCCTCCAGAGACAGGGAGTACTTGGCCCCTGAAGCTCACAGCCACAGCCTGCCGAGATGGTGTCTGCAAGGAGCACCAGGAGGTCTCCAAGAGACAGCTGTATTGCTGGGCAGAGCAGGCTCCACAGTGCTGCACACAGCCAGGCTGGGGAGGCTGAGCTCCTGCAGGGAAGAAGCTCATGCCCTTCAAAGAAAGTAACTCCATTTTTTTCTGTCAGACTGTTTCATGGAGTAGCAGCTGCCCCTGAAAGCAGGATTCAGGAAGGGGAGCCCTTTGTTAGCACAGGCTGGCACAACTCCCCAGCACCCCCCAGGCTCCTCCAGCAGCACCCACTGGGCATGGCTTTAGCTTAGCTCTGTCATTCCCTTAAAGTGAGACACAGGTCAGCTTTTTTTGGACCAAGGGAGAAACTTCAACAGCAGATGTGTTCCTTCTCTGTAGCTGCTCCCCAGTATGTGACCACCCTGTGTGGCTGTAGGAGATGATTTGTGGTTTGCATCCCCTCATGCCTCAGGTGCTTATGTCAAAGTCACAGCATGTTTCTTTTGAGAAAGACCTTGGGCTTTTTTGTTGCAACATGGGGCTATGCTTTGGCAGAAGGACGGTGCCTTTCTTTGCAAAGGAGATGATGTTCCATGCTCTGAGCAGCGTTAAGAGAGGGTATTTTTCTTGCATTAGAATTTTGAAAGCTGAGGTTCCCAGGCCCTAACGTGCCCAGTGGTTCCCACATATTAACCATGAGCTTTGTCCATCTCAGATCACAAAATTTAAAAATGAAAAGACATTTCCAGAGCCTGGTTCAGTCAGGTCCAGCCTGGTTGTTGGTTTGAGTTCTGCTTCCATGAACAGGATGGTCTTGCTTTGGAGGAAATAATCCGGGCAAAACTTGGATTTCTGGTTTAGCAACATGGGGTAATTGGAGAGATTGATCATTTCCCAGGACCACTGAAGCAAATAAGCTGTTGGGTGCCCAGTGCAGGATGAGAATGGCATCTAATGGAAATGGTGGGCAGGTCAGCATGGCCATAATTTGGCTTGATGAAGCATCCACATGGGCATGGTGTTAATGCGCTATTGATATTCAGCCCAGCAATTTCCCCTGCATGGATTGGGCTTGGACTCGTTAGAGCAGAGCTGGGCACTGCAGCAGCAAATGAAGAGGAAAATTGAAGCAATGTTGTATTATAAATTTATGATTTCATCTGCCTGACCTAGAGAGCGTTGAGCACTGGTGATGCAGGCAAGAGCCCCCGGATTCTCCACTGGGGCCATCAGGCACAGCTGGGTTTGGCTACAGGAAGCCAGGCTGCCACACACTGCCCTGGCTTTAGTGCCCAATCCAGCAGGCAGGAGCATCCCCAGCCCCACAGGGCAGTGGGGTAGGTGGCATCCTGCACAGAGCTGCCAGCTCCAAAAACTCTACGGGCAGCTGCCACCCCCCACCAGCTGAGGACATGGGGACCACACCTGCAGCCCTGCTCCCCACTGGAGCTCAGGCACTGCCCAGACATGACTCCCCTGCAGCTCCAACAGTCGTGAGCTGACAGATCTGCTTTGGAGTCATTTGCAATCAGAATAAAACTTAATTTTTCCACTTGGTCAAGAGGGAGGCTGCAGTCAGACACTGCAGAGTGATTCTTCATGGTGGTGTTAACAGCCTTATTTACTTAGCAAACAATCCATGTATCAGTATTGTTTGGGGTTTTTTTCTTTAAAAAAAAAAAGGAGAAAAGGTTTGTAAAGCTTAACTCTGAAATATCTGATTTAATGACAGAGGTGATTAATTTCTAAGGGAATCCAACTGTTGAGCTGTGAAATAAACAGGCGAGGGCTAAGCAGTGTGTACATATTGCTGGAAGCCACAGTGTGCTGTCCGGGGATCACAGGGCTGCTTAATCCCACAATCAAAATTCACCCGAGCACTTTTATCTTCCACTTTTAGATTATGTTCAATAGTACGTTCTATGTATATAGAAACCTAATCAGAAATGGATGAACATGCTAATGCAGGGAAGTAGCTCTATGATGTGTATTAAGAATAAATAAAAGCAGAGGTAGGGGACCCCAGAAGGAGCATTTGGCTGCTAAACCCATTGTTGGGGTCTAGCCTGGCTAGACCTCCGAAGCAGAGACTTCAGACAGAGTGAGAACAAAACTGTGGTGAAGGTTTCTTGATCTGGAGAGGTCTTTCCTGGTGACTGGAGGACACTTGACAGGCAGTGGGAATATTACACAGCATTTATTGCACTGGAATTGCATATTTTTTAAGAAAGCCAAGCAAGGACATGCTGAGGATTGGAAGTGAAGTTACAATTTTAGAAAATCTCCTTAGTGTACGGGACAGCGTGTGGCCACGGCCCCTCATAGCCGTGGTGGGAGTCAGTGCTGACCAGCCTGCGGGTCCTCCCGCACCCACTGTACCCTCAGCACCTTTCAGTCTGTGTCGGAGCAGGCAGAATTCCCACTTCGTGCATTGACTTGAGCATCTTTATTACCAGAACACTCTCGAGTGGTCTTTTTCTCATAATAAAACTTCAAAAGCTGCCCCAGGTCGGGCGCGTTCTGCGCGTACCTCAGAAATTGCCTTAGGAAGCGGTTCTCATACCTGGCTTTTACTTTCCTGAAAAATTAAAAGCTCTTTGACTCTGGCTCATTGCTGTTACTGCCTCTAACTCTTTGATGTGTTAACTGTTGTCCTTCACACTCCCAGGATAAAGAATTACTACTACCTTAATCTCCAACTGTCAATAGCTCTGAAGCAAAGTACATTCATTGTAAGCTCTCCAAATGTCAGAGCAAACCTGTGGTATGTGTTTAGCCTTAGCATTTGGCATTTACTCTTCCAGCTAACAAGTATGCACAGTCCTTGGACTTCAGATACCAAAGTGCATGTTAATTACCTGAGTGACAGGGCTCCTGCACAGAGCCAGGCAGGCAAGTGAGCAGGGACACTGACCAGCTTGAGATGTTTCAGTTCAAGATAGTAATGAAACCATTCCACGGTTTACATGAGTGGGATAAATCTTGGGTTATAATACCTTCTCCAGTAAACTCGAGTCTAACCCATCTTCCATGTCATTTTGTGTTGTATTTAAAAGCAAAAAGCCTTAATTAATCTTCAAACTTCTCTTTTTCTCTCTCTCTTTTTTCTTATGTGTCTGTCATCAAGGTTACCCGAATTTTGTTGCAACGTATGGCCGAGGATATCCAGGATTTGCCCCAAGTTACAGCTATCAGTTCCCAGGTACGTACATTTCATTTGGAGATTTACTTTTCCCCCCCTCTTTTCTTCTTTATTTTTTTTTCCTGTTATTTTAAATCTGTAGCTGCAAGCTGAGACAGGCAAGTCTGCAGGGAGCATCGCACACAACAACAATTTTTTTTCACTATTTTAAAATAGATATTTTTCTATACATATTTCCAATACATCTTTCCTAATGTGCAAATTGGTACTGGTTATTTGAAAACAAACTTCTTAAATCAAAACATAGAGCAACAGAGTTCATTTAAGAGCTATTACCCTCCCCTTTCATATCTATTCTGGAGATAGACAGTCACGCACACAGGGGCTCACACACACCTTCCCATCCATCCTGTGGTGTGTGGTCGTTATCAGTGCAGTTTTGGAAAGAAAAGTCCAAACATTCCTGTGCTTTTTATCCATGTTGCTGGTATCCTTCACAGAATTAGTTCCTAGCTGTGTGTTGATGGTTTGGTTTGGCTTCGGTTTGGTTTGGTTTCCCCCTCTCCTTGGCTGCTGACTGCTGTGGCGGTGGGTGTGGGAAGGGCAGCAGCACCACAGGGAGGAAAACCAAACACCCTCCTGGGAAGGTCCTTAGGGATGGGTGCGAGTGTGGAGGGATGCTGGGTCGCTGGGATGGAGCTGTGCATTGGCAGCAGGCATGTCACTGGCATCCGGAAGACAAACGATGTCCTTGGGATGGTCGTTGCCGCGCAGCTGGTTCTTGCTGGACTGATTCCACCAAGGGGAACAGGTCTCTTGGGGGGCGGTTCAATTTATTTCCCAAACGCTTGGGCTCTACTCAAAGCCCATCTGCCTCTTCCCTGCCTGTGCTCCTGAACTGAGCCAGGTCTGGAACAAGCCAGGTGTCAGGGTGCAGCAGCAGGTGCCCGGTCTGCTGGTGGTGACAAGGTGGCTGCCGCAGCGGGTGACACTGGCCCTGCTGGGCAGAGCCAGGCTGGCAGGGCCACAGCCATTGTAGGGAAGAGGCTGCAGAAGGTGTTTGCATGTTGTCTCACTTTCCTCCTGGGTCCTGATGATTCCTTGTACCAGCTGATTTGTTTGAAGACAGCTAAATGAGAGACACCTTTGATAAGTTAAATGATGAAAATCGGCAGAGCTTAGATTACTTTAATTACAAACACATCTAAACTGAACGTGTCTGCCAGCTGACAGCAGAGGTACCTTTTTGACTCCAGCCCTCATTATATCTATATTTATTATGGGCCTGGTTCTTCAAAACCAGTTCTGGGCTAGTTATTTTCAGTCTCTTGTGGAGATTGGACATGCAGAAGAACAGCCAAGAGGCTTGTCACCAGTAAAAGCAGGTGCACTGGCCCGTGGGCACCAGTTGTGCCCTCAGGAGCAGGGCAGTGAAGGGGAGCAGCTCAGAGTCCTCTATTGCTGTGCTTGGATCTCCCTGCCCTGAAGCTCTGCCCATGCTGTTTGCTCCACTCCCACGCTGATCATTTATTCCTTAGCAGTCAGAACTGTTAATAGAGTTGTCGGGGAGGGTTTCTCTTGGGACTCCGGTCTCTAGAGACATAACCAGTGACAGTGTCCAGTGGTGTTTAATGCCATGGGACAGATAACATAATGATGGTCCCAACACGTAGTCCTGCTTCTCCTCAAAGGAGCCCCCACCCTTCCCTTTGCGTGTTTTGGGGTTGTAGAAGTGCCAGGGGACCTGTGATACAGCTGTGGCTGGGAGTGGGAGGTCAGAGCATGTGCAAACCCAATGGAGAGAAATCTGAAATCCACTCTTTTTAATAAGTTGTTGTGTCCAAATGCTCAGTGTTGTGATTCAAAAAGAAAAACACTTGGTGGTTTCTGCAGGAGCATCCCGGGCAGGGGTGTCACACCCACACCTGTGCATATGTGTGTGCAGACATTTAAGCATAATGCACATATGTACACAGCAGGGTGCTCCTGGTGGTGCTTGTCCTGCAATGCAGACGTGGTGGAGCCTGTTCCCTGTGCTGGGTGGGCTGGGGCCAGGCTGTCCCCACGGGGACATGGCAGGGCTGTGCTTCAGCAGTGCCCATCCCAGCCGCGTTATTTCGGTTCCCCCCACCCCATGTTGTTCCGGTTCCCTCCCCCTGTGACGCTGCCTGTTTACTTTTTTAATTTAAAACACAAAGGAAACCCCCATGATATCTGAGCTGTACTGTTGGTATTTACTGTTGTCCAAGTGAAACAAGGCTACAAGTGCCAGCATCCCCCAGTTGGTGTTGCCATTCCTGTGCCGGGGCGTCGGCTGCCGGAGCTGCCGCCAGGTCCCCTGGACAGTCCCTCTCCCATGTCCCCTGTCCCTGCCAGCACAGGGACAGCCCTTGCTCCACGGGTGAGACACATGCAATCACTTTGGCAACTGCTCTATCTTCTCCCATCACGTTACTTTTCCCTTTAGGCCTTTATAACTCAGTATTTAGCCTTTTTTTGTTGTTGTTGCAATCACTCCCTTTCTGTGTCTTTTTTTTTTTGTGTGTCTTTTTTTTTTTTAATTTCTGGGACTTATCTTTTCAGTTTAATCTATTAATTTCTGTTCTTATTTCACTTTGCAGACTATTTGCCGATTTCACAAGACATAATTTTTATCAACTAGTTCTTAAAGATGCATAACAAATTAATCGGGGTTTACTACAGTGCTAATGAGAGAGAGAGAGACAGAAAAAGCCTGGGTGGTCCATGTTTAATATCAATGTCCACTGAAAAATTGCTGCTCTTACTGGCTGGTTTGATTGACTGGACTTTTTATTTTATTTTTATTTTTTTAAAGGCTCCATATCCTCACTGCTTTGAGTTTGCTTTTTATTTTTTTTTATATATTTTTTGTTTGTTTGTTCTTTTGTTGTGTTCGGTTTTGTTTTGGTTTTTTTCCTCTGCTTTGTTATGAGTTTTTAATGCCCACTTGGAATGTAACTCACAAGGACTGGGGATAGGGGCGTTATGAAGGCATGACTTCTCACAAACTTTTTTAGAAATGATTTTATCAAGGGCACAGAAATTATGATTGGGTCTCACAAGCAGCCCCAGAGAGAGAGAGAGAGATATGTTGGCCCTTTTGAACATGGAGATGCTCAGCAGTAGCACAAATTGTAATTAGGGTGGACTGAGATTAGTGTCTCTGTCGGGAGATCCTTAGCAATGCAGGGTTTAATTATTCAAAGTGAGCGTCCTGTGCTGGTGGCTGCAGCCATCATAGCCCCATCCCTGTGTCTCCCACTCCCTTTGGGTCGGAGGCTCTTCCTGGAGCTGCCCTCATCCTGCAGGAGCCACCACGCAAAGGGCTGGGGCAGGTCCTGCCCCCCCCAGCACTGCCCACCCCACTTTCCCCCCTCCCCGCAGTCGCTTCTGTTTCCAGGCTTGCAAATCATGGGCAAATTACTGACATTTTGGGTCCAGGGCCAAGCTTTCCTGCCCCCTCAAGCTGCATCTCCACCCAATCACAGAACAGCTGCAAACGTACGTGATGGTGCCTCCATCCATTGGCTTTCATTTCAACCAGGGCTTTTGGGTAGCAGACACACATCATATTTAAATTCTGTTCTTCTTACGAGTGTTTCTACCCATTTTATAAGTTTGTGAGAAGTAAATCGCATGCTTACAGTAGAACTGTAATGCATTTTAATGTTTGTTAATCCACTTGTTTAAAATGTCAGTGTCAAAGGCTCTACAATACACGGCTCTGCTGTTCATTGCATTAAAGATGCTTGATGTAATAATTGGTTAGTTTTCTTTTGACTTTTCTGCAGGCAATAGCTTTTTTTAATCTGTATGGCTTCTTATTATTTTGTTTGGGTTTTTTTGCTATGAATTGCTTTGCTTTTGTGAACTTGTCTTAGTGTGCATGATTTGCAAACATTTCAGCTATTGTGAATTTTCTCATTTTTTGTAAATAGTCCATCTATGCTTTTCTTTTTTTTTTTTTTTTTCTTTTTTTATGACTTTTTTCCTGTAAGTAACTGAGGTAGAAAATAATAATAAATTGTTTACAACGGATGTGCTGTGTTGCTGCTCTCTTAGCTTGCAGTTTTAATACTTTGGTTTGGACGCACCAAATAACCAGTACCAATGACAATTGAATAAAAGAATAAAACAACCATCACTCAAAGTGTGTGACCCAGTGTTTGAAGAAGCTGCAGATGAACGGTATGAGGGGTGTTTACAGCCAAAATTAACCCCCCCAAAAAAAAAAAAAAAAAAAAAAAGACATCAGTGCATTTGTAGTTGAATTTCCCCCACTGTGCTCGGTGGGGTTTGTACCACAGACCCAGGTGGGTTTCGGCATCAAACCTGTCAGTGTCCTAGAAACTCTTGTTGCAAACTCATCAGCACTAATGTGCAGGAATTTCTTGCTGCTGTTTGGGAATTGAAAGGACAATAAGGTAACTCTTGAGGCTGTGAGGAGGTCCCTGGCTGGGGTGGCAGCCGGTGGTGTCGGTGCTCAGGGACAGGCACTGCTGGCCCTGCCTGCACACCCAGGGACGTTGCCATCGCTGTGGTGACCTCAGTTATACTTTCTCCATCTTTACCTGGGTGGTTGGGGATTGTCAAAGTTACTTAGAATCCTTCAGCTCAGGAATTTAATTTTATTGTGTTTTGTTTTTTTTTTAATTGAGGGTTTGTATCCTTGTGTGCTTGTTAAAGCTTATGAAAACCCTTGTATATGGGGAGAGGTGGGAAAAACAAATATTTTCACAGACTTTTCAGAGTTCAGGGAAATACACTTGCTTGTTAGTCATGGTACTCTGCAGTCTGCAAAGCCCAGCCTTGGGTCATGCTCCTGCAGGGCCAGTATTGTGAAAATGCAAAGCAAGATCAAAGTCTGAACTGATGTTTTTCATTTAAAAGCAACTTTTTGTTGATCTCTAGAGCTTAACTTAGTTTCTTCCCTGATACCAGTCACAAACTGGTCAGTTGTTGGCCATCAGTGCTGGGCAGGAGGGTATTCTCATGTAGAAGCTATTTGTGATGCTTGCCTAGTAGGTCTAATAGTTATTTTCTGTGTCAGGAAAAGGAGTTGGTACCAAAGACAGGGAGATGATTATAATAATGACATGCTTAAGGCTTCTTTTTCCTAGTGTCTGAGAGAGGGAGGAGAGGTAAGGAAGTCCTTGTGTCTGTCATTTAGGACACCCAGCAGTCTTCAGAAGCTGCAAGCTCTGTGTCTCGTGCAGGTCTCACTCTTGGTTAATAACCTCCTGAGGGGAATACAGTGGGAATGGGAGAAAAAGGGTGTGTTTGTAGCTCCAACCCCCTGCCCAGCTGCCTGGTTCATCTGCAGCAAGGTGTGGTGGTCCAAAGCAATGGCCATATGTGGGGGGGCAGCTTTATCCCTGTGGTCTGGCAAGGTCTGGGAGCTGGTAGGAGCAGGCACCAAAGCCCTGGTACCAGCCAAGGCCTGGCTCCCAACACCATGAGCACAGGGCATCGATGACCCTGAGCCACACACCCATGCACACCAGTAGCCAACTGCTCTGGTGATGTAAAGAGGTTTGACAGGGGGTGCTGCCCACACGTGGCTGCTTTAACAGCAGGGAGTCATGAAGTTAGTGCTAATAAGAGTCAACTCTGTAAAACTCTTCTAAGGCACTGTTACACAAGTCTGAAACTTGTATAACACTTAATAATGGGAGCAAAGTTTGTCTGGTCATGATACTTTAATGGTCAAATCTAATGTTAAGAAGGAGAAATTGCTGGCAGATGCAAAATAGGAGGAAATATGAAATATATCTTTAATTGTCTATTCATTTAGTTAAGCCTTGTAACATCAGAGATGCGGAACAAAGCTGGGAATGTTTTTCACTCCTTTGTCTAACCTTTTCTTAACTGCTTGAAGTCTGCTCTAATCATCCCTGTGCTGCATGCTTTTTTTCACCTGGAACACATTGCTGCATCTGCATGGCATCAAATGGTTTACAAAGTGCATTTGAAATCTGCTACAACCACCTTAATTACCACTCTTCAAACCTCTCCGTTTCAGCCTCCGTCAGTGAAAACAAAGACTATAGGCTGGACCTGTTTCAAAATTAAGATTTTGGGTTTCTTCTTCTGGCTGAAGGCAGGACCATTCACATTGCAGGTGCATCCCTGGAGTGAGGAGCAGCTGGAACTGCAGGCAGCAATCTGAGAAATTAATATAGCAAAGCCCATATATTTCCAACCTGGAGGTACTCCTGCAAGCTCTGCTTAGATGGCAGTAGCTTTTGTTTTGACGCAGGAAAAAATGGTGTCTAGAGCTGTTGCCTGAGTCAGAGCAGAGCTTGAGCACCTTTGCCACTTAGGCACATTTGTTCCGAGAATCCTTCAATAGGTTTTTCTCTACTGATGCCATGAGTAACTGCTTGAGCAATAAGAATGTCTTGAACATTGAACTCGAATGCTGATCGTCCTGTTCTCAACTGCTCACTGATCCGTGCGCGGAGTTTGAGGCAGGCGTTAAAACTGCTGGGTCATTGCCCTGGAAATGAGCGGTCGTAAAGGGACAGCGAGGAGAGAGAAGAGAAAGAAAAACCCAAACCTGCCTGTCTGTCAGGAGCTCTTTACATTTCGAGGTGATGCTGCAGCAGCAGAGCTCCTGGGCACTGGGCTCTGCTGCGAACGGGCCACAGCTGCAGCAGTGGGGAAGTGTAATGAGCATAATTATTCACAGGAGTAAAGAGGCGTAACGCAAACACACGCGTGTGGAAGGAAACATGGATAACCCTACAGAGAGAAGGATGTGGGCTGATAATGCCAGTTCTGCTGTAAGGAATTCTACATGTCCGAGTTAGCTGGAGCACAACAGCCAGCTCATTTGTGCCTCGTGCATCTGTAGGTACAATTTTTAACTGTAAAGTTGTTGAAAATGGAGAGCTGGGGGTTGCACAGAACTTGAACAAATAAGTCTCCTTAAAGCACAAAAACATCAAAATGTGACTGATTTTCAATCACATTTAGTAGTAGGATTTCAAGCTGATAATGAAGTAGTGTCCAAGTCCTGCTTTGCCTAGAAGTGGTAATGTGTAGTCTCTGCAGTGATGCCCTAAAGGTTTCTGGGCTCAGCATCACAATCTTCTGACCTTTTTCATAACATGGGTTATGAACCTGGTGGTGGTTCCTCCAGCCAGACAGTGGGAAGGTCATTGCCAGCTGTTGTGCTCGGGGAGCTGCAGTGTCCCTTTGAGGAGGAGCATTCACTTCCAACACGTAGGTTGTGGAGGATTTCCTGCCCTCTGATTACCTTGTCCTCTGATTAATTGTCTTCTCTTTTACATAGTTGCCTCTTGTCTGCATTGAATTTTTCCAGCTTCAACCTCCAGACATGAGTTCTTTTTATGCCTTTGTTCATTGTCAAAGATCTGTCTTTTAATACTTATCTAGATAGTTTAGATCATTCATAAAAATTTAAGCAAGCAGTTTAACCAAATAGCTCATTTTCTATACCATCGAAGCAACTGAAATGAGGCTTGAAGCAAATCAGTGCCACTTTGCTGATCTTTAAATATATGCCTTAATGTGGTTCCATCTAACCTGCCCTTGTTCATTCAGCAGCAGGTGACTGAAACTCAGAGCTTCTGGGCTGCCTGACATCTTGGGCACGGGGAACTCACAGGTATTCCTCCCCCTGCTGTGATCCTTTCATTTATACATACTTTGTGTTTTAAGACTCCATGGTAGATGTTTGGGTTTGGGCTTTAAAATAAGAAACGCTTTCATCAGAGTGATCAACTTAGGATTAAACAGAATTTCCTTGCTTTTAGGAAAGGATTGGGTTGAGATTCTCTTCCATCCACATCAGCTGCATTCACTTGAAGCTCATCATTCTCTGTGTTTCCCAGTTACTAAATGAGGGAGAATCCAAATGACATATTGAGCTCAAGTGTTGGATGGTGGGAGGTGTAATTTTCATAGGACACACTTGAGAATTGTAGTCGATGCTTCGAAGCTGCTATAAAATAGGAGCAGTTTTTAAGTAGAGTAAATAAACTAAATCAGCTACCAGCTTTTGGGTTGGGTTTTCTGAATAAGTAGAGTAGACTTAGAATAAACTATTTGCCTTTGAGAACTTTCCCAGTTTTCTGTATGGTGAAATAGCTGCAAAAGGGTTATTACACTTGAAACGACACAGAAGGATAATTTGGAGACAAACAAGGCTTTGTCTCACTGATGCATAAAGTAATTACTGGGCAAAAGTGCATCATTCTCATTTGAAAAACCGTGGCCTGAGAGTGGTAAACAGCTGAAAAATGGGCCATTTGCTGTACATAAAGTGGAAGTGCTAAATCCGAAATGAACTATATTTGGGTTTTATTGTTTTGTTGAAATTCCAAAGCAGAAATATTTGTTCATCATAACACCCATCTGCAAACAAGCAGCGGGTGGGACACGCGTTACGGTGCCTGACGTTGAGAATTCTCCTCCAGTCTCACCACGCGCCCTCCATGTTAAGCAGCAGCTGATGGTGCCTTGAAGAAGGCTGTGGGCTGCCTAATGAGCTTTCCGTTATGCATGATGTGCTTTATCTGAAGTTCACTAATTTTCTGACCTGGTGAAATAGATTTTAATAAGCTTGATGTAACACAGCATATAAAGACAAAGGGAGACACTTAATGGGGCTGTCACAATAAAGGACTTTGAGCGAGCTCGGAGATGCTAAAAGTGTTAATGGAATTGATCAAAAGCTTAGGAAAGAAATTCTTCATTTCCGTGGAGGTCTGGCTGCCCTGCACCTGGCTTTTCCCTCCTCTTTGCTGTTGTGGGAATGGTGCTGTCCCTCTTCTTTAAAGAAAAACCAGGGTCACTGATGGCAACCGTGAGACATTTCGAGCAAGGCTTGTAGCTGCCTCCGTGTTCATGTCCCGCGGACTTTGGGAGAGCATTGATAGAATCTTCAATCAAATCCCAGAGTTAATTGCCACTAAACTTTGAATATGTGTTGAGAATGATTTGGTTCTAGCTAAAATTTGATTTCTCTGGGTATATATTCCTCTTTAAGTATTGAGCATCTAGTTGTTGATCAAGAGTCTGCAATAGCAGCAGGTTTTTTCTTTCTCATTTTTGTTTTCATGTAGGAAGGGAGGGGGAGTCTGAAACAGAAGGGTCTGAAAGATGAAGGATTTAAAAATAAAGCAATTGTTTTGGGATGGAGCTTTCTCTTGTGTGTGCTCACCATTAAGGACTACATTTTTGTCCAGTAAATTGGACCCACGCCTGCCTGCCTTCAAAAAAAAAAAAAAAAAAGCAACCAGGCTCTTCTGCTTCATGGTTTTGAGTCTCTGATACTTTTGAAATGAAGCCTAAAGATCCTACAAAGAGGATAACACTGTCTAATGGAAAGAATAATGCAAGTGAGAACCCATTTGGAATGACAGCTGTGAGCCTCGTGAAGCTTTTCTGTGCTGATCAAAGCTGCTGGTAACGCTGTTTGAAAAGAGGGTATCAGGTTCCCCTTCTCCTTTTCCCACTCAACCTGCAGATGATTTTTATATTCCAGTCTTGGCACTTCTTTTCCTGGGAGATCAAGTGAACCTCCTGAATGACTGGGGTTAGATCAGAGTGCTGGGGAGCACCATCGTTGTAAGAGACAAAGTGTTGGGGGGGGGGATACAGCCTCAGAGCAGGGCCCTCCAAAACATCTCTCAGAGACATGGTGACTTCAGGAGGCTGAGCTGCAGTGCTCAGCTCTTCTGCCAGCGTCTGCAAGTACTCCAAACGATCCATGAGCAGAGAGGAAAGGTTTTGCTTGTGAGGTGTAGTTTTACAGTGGCTTTTATTGTATTCTCCATGCGTGTCCCCATAATTTTGGTTATTTTCTGAAGCCTATTGCTGGAGTCAGATGGTGATTTGAGAAGCTCAGCTTCCGTTTTTATTCTTGTTTTAAATCCCTGTGCTTATTGCTACAGTCTGAACAAATGACCTTGTGTGCCCCAAGTGCTTTAGCCATTACAAGCAGAGAGAATTCTTGGCGTAGTGTTTTCTGATGTGAGAACTAACTTTATGTTCTTTGTGAATTCTCGGTTTGGTTCCTGTTGTCTGGCTCTTTGTAGAGGACAAGGTCTTGTGTCCTTTGGGGATACAAGATTTTTGGGGTCTGCAGGGGCTGAAGTGAGCAGAGCAGGTCTGAAGCAGTCAGGTATTTCTCAAGGAGAAAGCCAGGGCTGCAGGTGAGTCCTGGCAGCTCATGTGGAGCAAGGGGGTGTAAAATAGGTCTCCTGGTTTTCACTCGCTCCTGATTGCCTTGTAGCCAGTTTCAGGCTGGGGTGAAGGAGAAATGGGTGGCTTGAGAAGGGAACATTCTTGCCAGTGGGAGATGGAGCATGACAGAGACTTGTGGAGGGACGTGCCCTTCACCAGGAGCCCCTGAGCCCCTTGAGTAAGGAACGGCCCCACTCGGGCAGCACAGCTCTCACCAGATTTGTTCTCAAAGCCCCTGGAAGATCCACTAAACCCCAGGCTCTTGGTGTTCTCTGCTCAGTGATGTGCTGCCTGCCCAAATCCAGCCCTGCTGCCCCTTGTGTGTGCCCCTTGATGCCCCTTTCTCCCCAACTTCATTGTGCCTGGAGAAGGCAGTTGCTTGCAGCCAGCCACTGACTTAAGTCCGTGACCTTAGGGCAAAGCATTTAAAACCAGATGTGTCCATCTTCCCTCACATGAGGCTGCATCATTCCAGTATTTAAAGTGGAACTAGTGATGCAGGAAGCAGAAAAATTTATCTGTGAAAAATTGAACTCCAGATACTGACTTTGGCTCGTTCAGAGCAATACAACTGCATGAAATTGATGTGAATCCTCAGGGCTTTCCTGGACAGTGTGCAAACCATTGCAAAACATTTATTGTAAAATACCTTCTAATTGCAGTGCCTAAAGTGGGCACTTTTGTCCTTTTGAGCAGCTCTGGTATCTTGTTTTCTCTGGGCAATTATAAGCAGCAGATGCACAAAGAAGGACAGGGATAATTTCAGCAGGAACTGGAGCGCCTTAAACAAACACCGTGGATGAATTGATCTCTCTCTTCACCCCTTTTGATTTTCCAGTTGACTCCAGAGAGTGGAGGGCTCAGAGGGAGCAGGGATGGAGCTGGCTGTGCTCCCTGCCTGGCTGGTGGTGGGATGCAGAGCATGCTGTGGTCAGTGCTCCCATTGACTTTAAGGTGCTCTAGTCCAGGCAGCCATTCCTAGCACCCAGTTTTCTCCAAGCTGCCTGTTAAAAATTAACTGGGATTGTGCAAGCCCCTTGGTGACTGGCTACAGGGTGCAAAGAGCCTGCTGATCCCACCCTGGCCTGCAGTCCTGCAACCCCAAAGTCACTGCCCTGTCTCCTGGAGAATCCTGCACTTCCCAGGCATTGCTGAGGGAAAACAGTGGCACTGGCACCTCACATGTTGGGTTGTGCTGGCTAACGCCTCTCTTTGCCCTCTTCTCCAGCCCTCAGAGGAGCCCCCAGTGCCCTGTGTTGGGTGGGGTCCCCATCAGTCAGCAGGATGGATTGCATCCACCTTGACTGCTGCCTGGGAAACAGCACTCACCAAGGTGCTTCTGGAGCTTGGCAGCTGCATTTCACCCTGTTTTAAGCCCTGATGACAGGGAAGGGGAATGTGTGCAGGCACGTAGCCTCGCCAAGGGAAAGTGTGGTCTGTGGGGCCAGCAAGAGGCTCTGTGAACAAGCAGGTTCCTTCTGGTGTCTGGAAATCAGCAAAAGGGCCTGCTAGCACTTTACTGTTGCCTAAAGAGCTGCAGATAGCTCAGCTCTCAAACTGTAATAAAATGGTGTGACAACACAGGCTGAAGGGTGACAGAGGCAGAAGTTTTTTGCAGTACACAAAATAGGTCCAGTGTTAATTGCAGTGTCACTATAGTGCTATGATGTGAGGTCTTCACTGGTGTAGAAGATTATGAACAATGGCAGGGAACAGTACAATGTGACCAAAGTGCTTAAATAAGGGGGAATTACAGAGATTAGTGGTGAAACTTCAGACCAGAACCTGTAAGAGCCTGGCTGCACCCTTTGCAGCCTGCAAATGTCTTTCTTAAGTCACTTTGCTCCTTTGTGCCTCATTTTATCCCATCTGTGACGTGAGGACAGCATCAGCTGCTGAGTGCTGTGGAGAGGTCCAGGAGGAAACCAGCACAGAGGTGCAGAAGTGGGGTTGTGAGGGGCTGCACAGCTGTGCAGCGGGATGGTGGGGAGATCTGCTGTGGGCCAAAGGAGTTGATGGATGCAGTGCCTGGCAAAAGTCCTTGTGGGGGGGTGGTGATGGCTTTCAGTACATGCGATTGATTTAGGGATCCTCCAGTGATGGAGCCAGTCTGTATTGGTAAGCAGGTTTTTGCCAACCGTGCTAATCAATACCTGTTCCCATCTTCTGCTTCCACAACGCTGAGTGCCCGGCAGCTGCTCCGTCTGGGCTGCCTGGCTGCAGAATTCCCGGGCAGAGCACGAGCAGCCCATCACACTTGAGTTGTTTGGAGTGCCATGGCATGCAGATGCTTTTATCTCAGAATTAGGATAAGAGCTTTCTTTGGGGGTAGAGGGATTAATTTTTCACACATCTGTCCACTGGAATGCAATAACAGATCCTTTGTTCAGGCTCTTTCTGTGGAGTGCCTTCTCCACCCTTATTATTTCATCCTTCTTTTGCATGGCAAAACTTTTTGTCCTGCGTTTCAAATAGATACTGAGTGTCCCTGGCAGTTGAACAAGAGAAACAAACTTTCCAACCCTGTTTTTTACGCTGCTTTCAGGGGATGCTTGGTGATTTGAAGGGTATTTGATTGGTTTTGGCAGAGGCATTTTATTCCATGGAAAATCCATGGCTCCTCTCATCCCTTATGGATGGTTTAGAGAGTCCCTGAGTCTCTAAATGAGAGATTTGCTGGTGGCCAGCTGGCCCTGGCCATGTCATGGGAATGCTGAGGATGCTGCTTTTCGGATGTGCTGTGATGGGCAGGGAGCAGAGGAGGAGAGGTTGTGGATGGTGCCAACTCTGCTCCCTCTTAACCCACAGCCAGAGGGCTCAGGGCTTGTCCTGGGTATGGCTCTGCATGAAAATGAAGCCCCAGAGCCTCAGCCCTTGTCCTGCCAATGCTTTCCCTGCTGTTTGGAGGTTGGTTTGACTCCTAACACTGAGGTCTTCTCACTCCAGGATATCTCAGCTTCAGCCCTAAATGTATGTTAGGGGACATGACCAGGGTCGATGGCTCCATCACCAGCAAGAGGGAATTTAGAGCCTGGATATTTGGTTATAATAACCCCCAGTCTGGGTGTACTTCCTCCTGCATCCCACTCCACAGAGACTGTAGCAGCTCATCAGCATAATAAAAACAAACAGATTCACATCAGCACTAGGGAACAGGCTGTGCTGTGCAGATCGTGGGGAGCAGCAGCAGGCAAAGCCTGGGGTAGCCATGCATACGTTTACCAATACAATTTTTTTTCCCCCCAACAGCCCTATTACCATATTTAAATGCAAGTATGTCTTTTTTTTAATTGATGTCTTCAGTAGCTTCAAGCCACTCTTGCATAGTTGTTCTCTGCTCCTTTCCCCTGCTAGATGATCTGTAGTTGAGATGATAGCGCTAGAGGTAGCGGGCTCGTAGTCTGCTGATGTCTCTGGGTCTCACTCTCTCTGTTTCTCTAGCTTGCTGTTCTCTTTTCTGTTGCCCCAGTTGTTTTTCTGTGGTTCTTCAGCATTGCAAAGCAGCTGTGATCAAAGTCCTGGAGCCAGCTCCAGGGGCAGGTTGTCCTGTCAGGTGTCAGGAGCTTCCCAGAGATCAGAAACCTCCCAGGATTTTGTTGATATTGCAGCAAGGAGTTTGGGGTTCTTGCTGATCACCTGGACCTTGCCATTGCCCTCTTAAAAGACAGATATTTAAAGTCAGAGCCTCTGGCAGATCTTTTGAATATTTATTAAGTAAAGAAACTAAATCTGCAATCTTGCTGGCAGCATTTCATTCATCTGTGAGGGCTCAGTCCCCCCGTAGCAGGGTGTATGTCTTAGAGCTCCTTGATCTGCGGCTGTTTTGCTTTCAAAAGCCTTTTTTCTTTCTTTCTTCCTTTTTTAAATTACATCCCAGTGAGGTGTTTTGTGTTGTTTTTTTTTTTCCTGCTTGATCCCAGCAAATCTGTGATCTTGACACGGGGACCTCCTCATATTTTTCCATTACTGCTATGTCTGTAGATCAGCACGTTATTATCACTTGCAAATAAGCAAGGCAGAGAATGCCCCCGGTGGTTTGCGAAGCGGTCTGACCCCTGAGCCGCCGGAGAGTCCGGAGAGGAGCGCTGAGCACCGCAGGCTCTGCCGCTGGCCTGGCCACCCCGGCACCTTCCTCTTCTGCCCAGGGGGTCTGGGCCACCTCTGTGCCAGCAGAGACCACCAGCAGCAGGCACCTTGGCGAGGGCTTGGCTCTGTCTAAAACTGGTGCCTGTTAAGGGCACGGAGAGCCAGGACGGCAACCTCTGGCAACGCAGAGACTCGCGGTACCCGCTGGCTTCTTTCTTTACCCTTCTCCTTTTCTCCACGGCCAGGTTTTCCGGCAGCGGCTTATGGACCAGTAGCAGCGGCAGCCGTGGCGGCAGCAAGAGGATCAGGTAGGGGGGCCCGTGGAAGAGCAAACCCTCAGAGTGCAGGGTCAGGTAAAAGCTCTGTCGGTATTCTGTGTGGCTGCAGCTCTCCATCATTTCTCTGATTTTCCTCACACTTATCCTGGGGACCTGAAAACAAACAATTTAAAAAAAAAAATTATATAAAAAAAAATAATCCCAAACCAAACCCAAACTACAAGCAGAGGCCACGGGGCCTGGAGCACCTTGCAGGAGATTGGTGTAAGAACTGCCAAAACCAGGGTAGATATTCTGATTTGTTTATTTATTCCTTTATTGTGTTGGTTTCTGTTTTTTCTTTAGTTTAAATTTGAGGTTATAAAGGACACCCCAAAAGAATTAACTTGTGTTTTTTGTAAAAACAAAACAAGAAAAGCTTTCATTTCTCATGGAAAGCTGGTGTTGGGGTGAGGTGGCTGCAGTGGGTGTTCCCGCCACGCCTGGAGCTGCTCTCACCTCCTCTGTCACGGCCAGTGTGAGGAGGAGCCTTTGTGGGGGACCCCTGTGGTGAGGGGTCTGTGTCCCCAGATGCCACTGCTCATATTATTGTCACCAAAGCGTGCTGGCAGCTCGCCTGCCCTGCCCACTTCAAACCCTGGCCTGCTCTCCTGAGGAATGCCAAAGCTTTTCTCCCTGTCCTTCTCAAAATGTTTTTTTTGGTTGCTTTTGTTGGGTTTTTTTTCCCCTTAAGGGAAATAAATAAATCGTTGCCAATTACCGTTATTACCTTAGGTTTTAAATTTAGCTAAACACGTGAATTAGTGCTTTGCTCAGGTAATTAAGCGTTCAGTGCAGCCATCAGCGAGCTGTGGGCTTGGCAGCTGCCGCAGACCCCACACGTCCTGCATGGCCCCTGGCCAGGCTCAGCTCCCTGGTGGAGGTGCCAGCACGGGGGACATGGTGGAGGTGCTGTCACAGAGGATGTGGCAGAGGTGCCAGCTTCCCAGCTCACTCATGGCTCAGTCCTGAAGTGGGGGTTTCTCGGTGGCTTTTCTGGCAGTGCTGGTGGGTTAACCAGGCTCTTCCCGAAAAGACCCAACTAAACCTCTGTGTGAGAGGTCAGGAGGAGGGCGCAGGCCCGGGTGTGTCTTGAGTGCGAGCCTGATGCCATGGAGGCCAAAGAAAGACACCAGGAGAACTCCGTTCCATGCAAACTGGCACTGCTTGCAGGCTACAAAGGATTATCTGTACCAGTTTCATCTTGTGGCATGTAGAGAGCGCCTAAGGGGTGACTTGCCAGACTGGTTGTGGGGATTCCCCATCTCCTGCCTTCTCCTACTGCCCCTTCATGGAGGAGAAAAAAAAAAAAATAGAAAAAAAGAAACCACAAACAAAAGAAAACAAAGAGATTTATTTTGCATATGATTTTGGGTAAACAGACTTCATTGTTTCTGCCTTTTCCTCATGTTTTGCCCTTCAGGTTTTGTTTTACGTGCAAACAGACCTGGTGAGTTGCCCCTTAGCAAGGCACAGAGGGTTTGGCTGGATTAACGTTGCTTCCCTGATTATTATAATTTATTTTTTTTAATTGGAGTGCTTTTGGTGCCCATTACAACTGAACTGAGCATTGATCAATTCTGTGCCTGAAAATCATTTGTCTTTAATTTTGAGTGTTTTTTTTTTTTCTTCTGTTGGGTTTTCTGTTTTGGTTTGGTTTCTCGGGGTTTTTTTTGTTTGTTTTTTTTATTTGAACTTGCAATACGAAACGAAATCTAACCCTAAATTAACAACACCCTTTCTGGCAAGTTTAAAGAGCAGTATGGTGTTTGGAAATGTCTTTCAAGCCTCAAAATTGCCTGTGTGCACAAAACTGGCAAAACCCCAAAACTGACTCAAAAGAGACAACCCTCCCTTGCCCCCCCATTTCCCCAGCCCTGAGATCTCAAGGAGGAAGATGGGTTCATCCCCAGCCTGATGGCTGCTCACACAGTGGCAGCAAAACATGTTCCAGGAACAGTGCTGTTGTATGTAGAGTCATTTCCATCCAAAGACAGTTTTCGGAAGGGACATCCTGGGTTTGCCACTTCCATCCAGCAATGGTAGTGAATTGTATTCAGGAGCAGTAGAGTACAATCGATCTTGTGCTGCTGTGATTGGGCCCGATTCATTACAAGAAAAATGGTTGGGGTTTAATTTTTTTTATTATCTTTTTTTTGCCTTTTTGGTTGCGTTTTTCCTTTTCCTTTGGAAATTTGCACAGCCCTTCTTCATGTGTGCCTAATCCAAAAGCACAGAGCACAACACAGCTGGTCCTTACTGCCCCCTTTATGGAAGAGCTGGAAAAGGCTCAGGCAGGCACATCCCACCACCCCTCTGCTCACTGGGGAGTGCCAGAGACATCCCCACCACTGCTGCCCCTCTGCAGTGCTCTGGCCCAACCAGCTCACTCCAAATTGACCTCCTCTGTTCTCCAGCCCTGTCCTGCTGGCTCTTCCCCACCTCCTTGGTGTCATTGCCAGCATGGTGGCATTGCACCTCTGGAGCTGGGTCCTGGTACCAGTGCCCACCACTGGGGCTGAGCACCTGTGGAGAGTATCTGCCTTCAGGCATCCATCTTGGTCTTCTAAGGAAGATGCAGTCCTTCCTGGGCTGCCGGGCATGGTCACTGACCAGCTCAGTTTCTCCCTGAGGTGATGTTCCTCCTCTTAGGAAACCTGCATGTTTGCTTAACAGCTGGTGAAAGGAGCCTACCCAGCCCCCCTTCTGCCCTGCCCTCTCCCCTTCTTTTCCTATTGCAGCATGTGAGGATGC
The DNA here is from genome assembly GCF_020740795.1 of Apus apus. NCBI lineage: Eukaryota > Metazoa > Chordata > Aves > Apodiformes > Apodidae > Apus > Apus apus. The sequence goes on along the minus strand of NC_067299.1, from coordinate 5,988,131 downwards.
AGTCACCAGTTTACCATGCTAGATAAACAAGTTCTCTTCTCTGTCACAGCAGGAAGGGACATTTCCCCCTGCTCATGCTCAGCCCCACACATCTAGCTTAGCTGCTCACGTGCCAGCAGGGTGACCACAGCGATGCTTCTCTTCAGAACTTACGTGCCCAGTCGACTTCCCAGTGAAGAGGTGGGAGCTGAGGTCCCTTGAGCAGACAGGGGGGTTTGGCCACATCCGTTCACACTGGGTGGGACTGTGCTGCCAAATCCCTCAGCTGGTCTTCACAACCTCATCCATGCTTGTATTATTTTTTTTTTTTAATGAATTGGGACCTGAAGCCATGGAAAACAAGCAAACATAAAAGTCTGAATGCTGCAAACTCCTCCTAGACAACTTCACTATCAATGTCACATTTCTTTTGAATTCACCTGACATATTTTACGTGTAAAACACTTTTGTCGTGTAAATGCTTTTTTTAAGGTACAATCATGGGGGGACATTTTTATCTTGCATTTGACATGGGAGGGATTCATTTGGCAGGAGAACGAGACAAGGGAAATTTGGCAGGAGAGGGTTTTTGTTCCTTCCTCTTTGGTTCATTGACAATGAATGAGATTTTTCCAGTTCCCAACCTGTTGCCACCAGCTATTCCTCCCTGAGGACTGGAGACAAAACCCATAAGGCCATCAGTAATCCAGCCCAGGTCCTGCTGCTTGGCACCAGGAGGAGCCCCAGGTGAGCGGGGCCGGCTGCCACGGGCACGCTTTGCCCGCTGCAGTGGGACAGCAGCGTGGTGGGACAGTGAGGTGCCACGGCACCAGGAGCTGCTCCCCCCGCATCCCAACCCCTGGCACATCTGGATTTTGGGCCCAGTCCCGGCTTGCCAGTGCTGCCTTTGAGCCCTGCGCCCCGACAACCCCTTACTGTACTTTATACTTGCCAGCTATAACAAATCTCGTAACGTGAGCTACTGACCTTGATGGTGAGTGTGAGCAGTTATGTTTTGTTGTTTTCTCTCTTGCTTGGTTGGGGCTGCTGTGAGAGAGGGTGTCTCTGAGGCATACTTTCCGGCCTCTCTTACACTCGGACGTGCACACCTCCTCTCAAACACTCTTCTGAGCGCTCTCAGCGGGAAGGTTTGTCCACACCTATTAATCCTCTCTCAGTGTCCAGCTTCTTGTTAGTAGCAGCTGGTTGCATGTTTTTTGCTTGTTCGGACGAAACGGTTCAAGAAACGACTCATATCAACTCTTGAGAAATGTCTCTATTTTTTTGTACACTTTCTTTCTTTTGATGTTTTTATTAATTTCCCTTACTTAAAAAACAAAACACCTGTCGTCCCGTAAAACATTTCACATCTCCCCTTGCCTGTTCTTAGAGTGTATGTATCTGTGGGACTGAACTAAATGCATGCACTGTAGTAGTCGTACTGGTAGCAGTAGATGTAGTTGTAGAACATGCATTGTTGAGTTGATATTATAGGTACCATCAACGTGAACTAGCGTGGCAGTTAAAAGCATAGCCTTGGTCTGATTGAAAGTGTAGGGCTATTGATACAGCAGAGAGCTGCTAACGGCTTGGATCCATAGTACTGGATTTGTTAAATCCCATTATCTGGCAGTTCAAATTGAAGCCAGCTGTAGGCAACCTACACCCTCTGTACAAGAACCCACACATGCTGTTACGTTGATAGTCAATTTGTCATTATTTTTTTTCAAATTAAACCCCCTAGGAATTAAAACGCTGACTATAGCTGTATTATTTTTATTTTGTATTTAAAAGAACTTAAGATATTTTTGAAATCATTCTACAATCATGGTTTCTTCATCAGCCTGTTACTCGTCCATATTAGCCCATAGAATCATCCGTTGGCAGTCGTAGAGCAGATGTGCCAAATGCAAATCACTCCATGTGGGTATCTAACTAATACTGTGTGTAGCAGGTTCCTGCAGCCTGTCCTGAGACATGGAGCAATTGTTCGAAGGTCATAAACCTTAAATCTTGTTAAGCAACAAACTGAGCTAGCAGTGGGTCGTGCTCATTGCCATGTCACCAGCTGAAGGGAAGATTTCTAAATGAAGATTTAACATTTCATAAATATCAGCATGAGGAAACTGAGGCAAGTTCACCATCTTTGCCATTGAGCCAGCAAGTGTCTTTGCTTCTTGTGCCCAGGTTTCTGTGCTAAACTCTTACAGTTCTTTCACAGACGAAGCTGCAGTCAGTGAATTTAACAGATGGTAATTGAGATCCTGAATTGGACTTTGGTTTATTTGTTTAGTTTGTTGCTTGTCAGAAAGCATCCTGCTGGGGGTAGAAAAGATGCTGTATAGTGTGGTCACAGCTCCCCTCCTGCCCGTGTCCCCAGCCCTCCCCACAAACCAGATGTGCTGAGCTGGAGCATCTTCCTGCTCTGCTGGGGACAGTCACGGCAGTCCTTAGTGCACTTCTTCCAGCAAGCACTTTCAAAGGATATAAAATATCCAGAATGTGCTTTCAAAATGTAATTAAGGATTTGTATCCGCTCCTTACCTCTAGCAGAACATAAAGTAAATCAATCCAACAACCACTTGGATGGGGCTGATGCAATGCAAGGCAATCTGAGCCACCCCTCTTGCTTTCCTTATTGCTACCAGGGAGCTGAAAAGCTTGTGAATCAAGAGGGAGAATAATTTCCCCCTTAGATCTCAATCTGCCAGGGAGATGAGGGGACCCACTGTTTAATGCGCCAGGCATATGATGAAGTGAGGAGTGTATCTAAAAGTCAGCAGAGCGACAAATTGCATGGGGTTTAGGAAGCCTTGTCTTACACTTAAAGAAGGTGCTCTAAAAATTTAATCTTGTCATTAGGCACCCATAGTGTTAGCAAATTATGGCCATAAAAAGTGGGGTGATGGTTGGTCTGTGTGTGCAGGGGGAGAGAAGCTGCCACCAGCTCAGGGAGGGGGTGTGAGGAGGAGCCTTTCAAAGATGCAGCCATGAACCAATTTGGGATTTATGCGGCTGGTTTGGGAGGACTCCCTTGTGGCACGGCGGCTCTGATGGAACTGCTCTCCTTTTATTCTACTATATGAAAGTACATAAAGTTTAATCTGAGCTATGTAATCTCAAAAGCCAGAACCTAACAAGTGGACCACTTGGGAACAGCAAGCAGGTTGAAATTTCTCACTCTGCTGGAACCGCCGGTAATTACGTGACAGAGCCTGGCGGTTGATGCATTGGGAAATTAATGGCTGCATCAGATTTTATCTTTTGCTTTTCTTCCTAGCAGGGTCAGCCTGCCTGGAGAGCATTGCAGGCAGCCCAACAGGGAAAGGGAGGCAAGAGGGACCCCCACTGTGGGGGGGTTTTGAGGAGGGGTGGGCAAATGTATGAAAGAGAAGTAAGAGCAACCTGGCTGTACCCGGAGCACCTGCACAGGGTGAAGCCACCAGGTGTCTCTAGCCAATGTAGCACAGCTCTAGAGGAGGCCACACTTTTTGTAGAGCACTACAGTTACTTTTCTGACTATTACCCCACATTTAAAAAAAAATAATGAAAGAGGAGTCATTTCTGTTTCTGTTCAAAACTGCTGTGCTGGTCTAGGGTGGGAATCATGCAGGTCCTTTCCAGAATGCAGGCAGGCTACACGCAAAAAACATTTATCTTATTTTACTGTGGGATGCCACTTTTGATTTTTTTGATCTGCCAGGGACAGAGCTGCCAAGTAGAAAATTCAGTAGATCTGAAACAATTTGGTGGTGCTGCTGTTAGGCCATGACCACAGCAGCAGTCGTTTTACAGGGCTCCTGGCTGAAGTCTATTGTGGTTAAAATACATCAGCTTTAATCAATAATTTTGTAATAGAAAATCTTGTGCACTTGATAAATCATCTCCAGTGCAATTAGTGACCACCTCTGAAGTCCAGACTTAAGTACAGGGGAAGTTAATCTTTAACGAATTTAGTGGCTAACTTTTAACAGTCTCTTCAATCAGGAGGATTATTTTCAATGGGAGAGCTGGTCCCAGCTGCCACTCCTGACTCCCGCCAAGCGCTGATGGCGCGGCCGCTGCCCGCTGACTGCCCGTGCCAGCACTGGCTCGATGGTGCACAGGACCATGGCATCCTGGCCAGGCAGCCACACCAGCCCCACAAAGCCCTGCAACAAGGCAGTTGTTGGCATTTGGTTTCCTTCCTCCCAGCTGAAGTGCAGGGATGGAGCTCTCAGCTGTTGCAATTAAAGACTTTGTTCCACGCAAGATGCAGATGAGTTATTGTGAAGTTTGAAGCGGGGCCTTCAGTGTGAGCTCTCTGGTGCAATGAGATACTTGAGCACATCTCATGCATTTTAATCCCGAAATGTGTAAAGTCCTAGCTGAGCTGAGGGGTGACTTGCCTGTCTGGCAGCAGTCACAGGCTGTTCCTTATTAGTGGAACTAAATGGGACACAGTGCACGTTTTACTGACATACTGTTGTGGGTATTTTCATGCTGATTCTCTCCCCAAATGCTTTAAAAGTAAATACATAATTCCAGTTCTTTTTTTTTTCTCTATCTCTCCTTTCTGAAATAGAGAACTGGAAAAGCAGCAGTGGAGTTTTTCCTTGCAGCAGATGTTAGCATGCATCTGGCTCTGGATTACTTGAGGAGCATGGTGGATTAGTAGTTGACAGAGAATGTAAAATAGGTCTGCAGGTATATAAACTTGAGGTATTTAAAAATAATCAATTCCCACAGCTGGATCTTTTAAAGGGTGTTTCCTGGTAGTCAAAAGAAGAGACCAGAGCTTTGTGCCATGAGGGTTCTCAGGGTGTCTGTGCCCAAATCCCTGGGACTGAGGACTAGCTTCCGATGGCCAAGCTGGTGCCACCAGCTCTCCCCCAGACACTGTGTGATGGGCAACAGCTTCTCTCAGTGTTACCTCGTTGGTGATCTCAGGTTTTCCTTTGGGGGGTGGTATTACCAGCTGTGTGTGTTGTGGAGGACCCCTTGCTCCTCCTTGGTGCCAGCCGGCTGGGCAGGTGTCTGCTCATGGTGCCCAGCACCTCTGGTGCCTGGCACAGACCCTCCCACAGGAGAGGATTGTTGGGCAGAAAGCACCAGGGAGTTATGGGCTGGATTTCTCTTCTGTTACCTGGATAACCCCCTGTGCTCCCAAGCATCCATCCAGCCCACCAGGGCCCATCAGCAGTGAGAAGGTGCCCCTGGGCAATGCCCTCCCGCTATGGTGACTTAAAATATGCAGTGAAACAAAGACCTGGTTTTGTTTTAATTTTCCTCTTGTATTGTCTGTTACTGTACAAAAGGCTTCAATTTAAAATTAACAGGAGTGATAGCCAGTTAATGTGGTACAGTGGGAGGCCGGAGTTTCTGTTGCTATGGCAATGGAGTTCGGCTCATTTGTTTTGTAGATGAGTAATTACTACGCAATTAGAGTAGGCTAAAAATAAAGGAGCCTTTTGTTCCCTGTTACTCATTAATATTAATAAAAGACCTGTCCGGGCTGTGGTAAACAATTAATGCAGATGTGGTCACCCATGGTAAAAGTAGCAGCAGCTTTCATGTTACCCAGTGCGAGGTGGAAGCGCCGGTGTTGCCTGGCCTGGCTCTTCCTTCATTTTAAGTAGAGAAATTATTAGAAAGAGTTCTGTGTTAGCACAGCAGCACCAGCTTTAGCTGTTATTTGCCAGTTGGATGGATGTCATAAGTGTTAAAGCTTAATGTGCAGTCACAAACAGCAGGTGCAGCGCTGGGGTCAGATCCTGAGAAGCAGCCAGAGCCCTCCGAAGGCAACGGCAGCAGATCCCCAATGCAGGAATCTTCATTTTTTCCCCCACCCAGCCTGGCACTGCCTGAGGGGAGGGCACAGAGTTGGGTGCTCCAGGGCAGGGGCTGCTCCACTGCAGAGCCAGGGCTTGAGCAGAGAGCTTGCCCAAAAACCCCAGCATGTGAAAGTGCAAGTGTGGTGCTGCTGAAACGGCTCTAGTGCAGCATGTTAGAAACATCCAGTGCCAAAAAAGAGTGGAATGAAACAGTCCCAAGCATTTGATGCAAAGTATGTAAACAGTAAAGCACACCAGGTTTTAAATTAACTGTGAAACCAGTTAAATTGCCAGAGAAACCTGTTAGGAAGATGACTAACGGGACAGTTTATTTACCTCTCTGTTTTATTTCCTTGTCTCCTGGCAGCCGGTGAACATCCCTTGCTGGTGGGGAGGGACAGCAGAGCTGAGGAGGGGCCAAGGTGCCATCTCCCCACAGCCCTGGGGTGTTCAGCACCCATGGAAGATGCCCTCAGTGAGGTGGAACCTCTCTGAGGGGCAGCAGAGGCACCCAAGTGCCCCCAGTCTGGGACCCGAAGTGCAGTGCCAGGAGGGTGGGCTGCAGACAACTGGGAACCCCATCCCTCCCAAACAGTTTAACTAATGGAGGGAAACGCAGCATAGCCTTTGTAAGGTCGACATTTGTTTGTTGTTAAGGATCTAATTAGAAACATGAGAGGGAGCTGAATGGCTGCTTGCTTGGCTAATTAGCGACATGCACCAAGACCACTTTGAACTTCAAGGACACAAAGCTATTAGCGCTTACATCAAAAATGGATTAAACTTCTGTGCTTTTATAATGATTAAAGATGAGCCGCTCGAGAGGAAATCCTTTTGTGAGGCAGTGACAAGAGCTGGCTCCCTGATTGCAGCTTCCACAAGCGAAGCTTTGTGTGGCCTCCGTGTCGCGCTCGGCCCGGCGCGCGAGTGACACCGCCAACTTGCAGTATGGAAAATGTGATTAGGCGATAAATATTGATCGTCCGCTAAAAATTACAGCCAAGCTGGAAAGTGCCTTTATTTGTCCTGCTACATAACTGCAGGGCTTACAAAAGCTAGGCTTGAATACGCTGAATTTTGTCTCTTTTCTTCTGCAAATTGGTGTACGTTAACAGCTCCCAGACATGGCTGATGCTTCATATGTGTTAACCGCAGTATTTATCAGAAGCAGGTGCTGCTCACGTGCCTGCAGCCCGCACGGAGGGACAGGAGTGGGCTTTTTAAGCACCTGCACCAGTTGAATTTGTAGCTTGCCCAAGCTTCTGGAAGCCACCCAGCTCTTTCTCTCTGCTCATTTAAGGCAGCTTAGCATGGGCTTTATGTGTCCAAGCCCAGCTCAGCATCCGTGTTGGAGCCAGGGCAGACGTCCCCGCGCTGCGCTGCGGAGGGAGGAACAGTTGCCACAAGATCCCAGTTGCCATTATTACACTGACATGCCTGGCTGAGTTCCCAGCAGCATGGGCTGTTCAGGGTGTGGGTCTGGGGGTGAGAATGGTCAGCAGCGCCCGGGCAGGGTGAGGACAGGTGGAGTGCTGCTCCCTCCCCGGCCTCTGCTCACTTCAGCAGTAATTGCTGAGCTGGGAACCTGCTCACCCCCCGCCGCTTTCTATCGTTATTTTGATGTGTGAAGCCATTTCCAAAGGGGCTGCAGAGGCAGAACAACCTTTTAAAGTGTGACTGCAGATAGAAAATAACGTACAAATAGTACCTTGTTAGGGCAGATAGCTGCTCTCAGTGTCTCTTGGCCTCATCATCACTTATTTTACTGATGAGCCCGACAGTTGTTTTATTTTATTTTTTCACCTGCAGAGCCAATATAGCTGCAGGGGAGGGACAACTGCTGCTGCTCACCCAGGGCTGCCTGGCTGCTCCCCTCCCAGAGCCACACCAGGACAGCAGGGAAGGCATGAAGCTTGTGGTTTGATTTTTTTCCAGAGTCAGGGCTGAACCAGCTGTCATAAGCAAAATATCTACAGCTCTTCATACTTGCTGAGGAGCTCTGTCTGCCCCAGGCTTCCTACAGAGAGGTGTTTGCTTTTCAAGTCTGCTTGGGAACAAGTGGAGAGAAGTGCTGCGCCATGCGAGAGTTGTACTAAGTGACACCTCTAATTGTAACACTGGGTTTGTTTGTTTCTTCCAGTTTGTCTCCTGCTTTCTGGTTCAGCTAGTTGGGACCTGTTTGTATGTCATTACTCTCCAGAAAATTTGTGTGTTTCCAGCTCATTATTTCAGAGACATTTTTGAGTTTGAGCATTGCTCTGAGTTTGAGGTATGCTGTTGCAGAGAACAGTTCTGTATGTAAAAGTGCAGGTGCAAGAAAAGTGATGGATATTTCAGTCTGACCACAAACAAACATGTTTGTGTCTCTACCTGGAGTTGTATGTGGTGATTGGCATAGAAAAAAAAATAGTCTGAATGTGAGCATTTAATTCTCACTGCTGTGCCTGTGTGCTCTTGCAGCCTGAATAGGCAACTGAGAACGAGGAGCATCAACATCTTTTTTCAGACTGGCATTAATTTGTACATCCAGCCTCGGGTAAATCACATCTTGGTTGTTAGCATCTCTGAAAAGCAAGGTACAAGCTCCCATTAATTTCAGCTGTGAGTACACAAAGAATTAGCTTGGCCAAGCTATCTATACCACGGGTGCAGTGCTGCTAATGATATTTGTAAGGCTCTAAGCACTAATGATGTCAGATTTGCGTGCAGTGCTGACGCTTCCCAGCAGTCCATACTGGGGCTGGTTATTTAAAGGATCAGCATCACACTGTGACTGCTGCTCTGTCAGTCACGCAGGCGACGACGTGGCCGTTAGTGCTCGTGCTTCAGGACACGTGGGGTCCCCAAGGAAGGGCAAGACCTTCCCTGCTCTGGTTGCCGTGGTTTTACTGTCATGTCCTCTGCAGCATTTGTGCTTGGGTTGGTGCAAAGGCAGCACAGCAGGCTCCAATGCTTGGGGAGCAGGTGATATCCTTTCTGTGAAAATCTTCCCTTAAAATCCAGCAGGAAATCCCAAGCGACTCACATTAAATGCCTCCAGACTGTGGTGTAGTTCCCTATCCCAGCTGGGCTGCTTGGGACCACCCAGCTTTGCAGCTCTGCTGAACCCAGCGTGGGCAGAGGGATGGGCAGCAGCAAATACCATCCACTTGCTGCTGCTGGTGGGACTGGGATCCCTGCTCTCCCTCAGCTCACCCCTGGTTGCTGCTGGTGGGACTGGGATCCCTGCTCTCCTTCAGCTCGCCCCCCTGGCTGCTCTACCTCCCTGCCCTGTGCCCCCTGCTCCTTCCCATCCCTGTCAGCAGCACTCCACACTATTAGATCATTTACTCCTTCGAGCTGGAAGATGATGTTTGGAGCATGTTACATGAATTTTTCATAAAGAGAGAAAAAACAACCTAATCTTGTGAGCTTCGAGTCTTGGTGGTGGGTAATGGGTTTGATTTAAAGCGTTTTGTCTTAATGATAGTTATATTGAAAATTTCCTGCTGCTTTCAAGCACGTGTAGTTATTATCATAAACATTGATGGTAGAAATGCCTGTCAAATTGTGCGTGGCTGTTTAGGGTAGAATAGAGAGTCATCCAGAAATGAGAGCTCTGGATCAACAAGTTGTTCAAGAAGCCTGTTTGTACGGGAAGTACGGGACTGGTGGGATGAGGCAGGAGTGAGGAGGACCTTGGATGAAAGAAGTGCTGGAGATGATGGGCACTGGGTATAGAAAATGCTTGGTGTGAGATTAGAAGGGAGTTTTGGACAAGAAGGAGCTGCTATAGAAGAAGCTGAGGAGGGCAGAGCAGGGAAGAGTGCAGGGTCTTTTTTGGTGTCTTTTTTTACTTTTGAAATACTCGTATTTGTTAAGTGTTTTTGGAAAAGCGAAACCACAGTAATTAACAGTAAAGAGGCTGCGGTAGGAGCCAGCCTTAACACAACGGTGTTTAAGTCTTTGGTGCTTGGTGCTGGAGGTGAGGGACAGTTAACAGGTGCTCCCTGTCTGTGCCTGTCTCACCCTTCTGCACCTGGTTTGTTTCCTTTGAAATACAACGTACTTTAGTGGTGCTTAAAGGTGTTTCTTTGTCATCACATCTAATTCACCAGGCCCTAAGGGACTGAACATCAGGCTAGCACCACCAAGTTTTCCTTGTCAGACAGGAATGTCCAAATCCTTGCATTTCTTCTCCCTTTCCCTCCCACTTTTCCTTCATTGTTCATGGATGATTTGTGCGTATTTGGGTGGGATTTCAGCATCCAACTTGTTGGGCTTTCCCCAGCTGCTCCCCCACCCAGTGAGGTGTTTGGATCCTCATTAGTGTAACACATTGTTCATAAGGCAAATGTCATCATGAATCCCGACTCACCAGTTTCTCAAGAGTTCATGGAAAGAGAGTTTATCTTTCGGTGATGACCTTTCTTGTTGAACGCGGATTAACGTGCAAGCAGGGGCTGTGTTAACATGGCAGTTTGCAGGAGAAGACACTTGATAAGCCAGCTCTGTCCCAGCTCCCAGCAGAGCATTTCCAAGCACTGAACCTCTGGCCTCCATGAGAACCAGGAGCCTGTTGGACTCCACCTCTCGCTTTTTAGGGCACCCCAAGCCACTGCAGTGGCCAGGGTAGAGCCCAAGGCTCCCCGAAGCCCATGCCTCTGGCCAGCAGGCAAAAATGTGCACTTACTGATCAGAATTCAGAGGCTCAGAAACTTTTCTGTAAGAAAAAACACAGCAAATCTCAAGTGAAGCCAACACTGCGTTAAATTCCTTGCTCCCATCACTGCCACACCTCTTGGTTGCTGTCTCTGGATCTCCATATGCATAGGAACAAGCTCCTGTAACCCAGAGGAGGGGGGGATCATTGAGGCTGAAGAAGATAAAAGTTGGTTAGCTGTGACTTACAGACACCTCTTATCTTTTCCCTATCCCTTCTGATCTATCACAGGGCTTCCTGGTGACACCTGGGATTGTAAATTACAGAGGCACTGAGCTGCAGTCTCAGAGCTGTGAAAATGTCTGGTGCAGGGTGGTTTCCTATGCAGTTGGTAAATTGGACCTACACCTTTCAAAGCATGTTGGAAATGGGCACTTTAACTACCAGGACTTCCTGAGTGCTGGCAGTCTTTGGAAGGGGAGGAGATGGCCCTACCAACCTGCAGGCAATGCTGAATCAGTTGGCAAGGTCCTTCTGGCAAATTAAAACCAGGAAATACTTGGTCAGCTTGGCTGGTACCCCTGCTGGAACCAGCCAGGCAACAGGTCAAGCTTTGCTCCTGGTCTTCATTGACTGGCATCAAGACATGGTCAGTGGTTCCCTCTCCTGGGACAGTGCATTCCTCTGATGTTCTTTCAGCAATGTGCTTCCAAACTTCTGCCCTTAGTTATTTCCCGTTGTGACCACAGAGTGTCACTGGCCCAGGGAAAGTCTCAGGTTCCTTCCAGCCTGCAGGGCATTCATCTTAGTGCTCTGCAATCCCTGCAGCTCCTGGCAGCCATGGCTCCTGGACAGCTCCTCCGGTGGCTGAAATGACATCAAGAACTTTGTCATCAAGATACATGTCCCCAGAGAGTCTTAAATTTTCTTTGAGTACTGAAACAGTATCTGGACTCTGTAGGATTTGGGGTTTTTGTTGATTCTTCATTTTAGTCTCAGATTATGCAGGGTTTCTGTAAAACAGATTTGGTTTTCACCCCGTTTTGTTGGGAAAGTCATTCAAGGTCCCTTTGCTGTTGTTTTGAAGCAATGGTACAAGTGCCTCTGGCTCCAGGTGAGCTTACGTGCAGCTGTTGTAAGAAGACAAATATTTAGCAACTCACCAGGGCTGAGCGAATCGTTGAGATACGGCTTTCTGAGGAGTGTGTGGCCTCCTAGGAGTGATGAGAGCTTCTCAGTTTCATTTATTGGGTCTGGAGCAAAGCGTCAGCTCTTTAAAAGCCTCTAGCCCTTTCTGGGCAGTGTTCCAGGCACTGTTCAGCTGGTGGTGCAGAGCAGTGCTGGAGCATCCCAGGCTCTGCCAGGCCGGTCCCCGATGCAGTGGCGGTGCAGGGGGTTCTCTGGGTGCTGCCATGGGGGGGTTGCAGCAGGAATATTTTGCTACCAGGATTCTCCCCCTTGCCTTGTCACATCCCTCTGTCACATTCCTGCCTTTGCCCAGACCAGCCAACTGTGTGTTCTGTGTGACTTGGCAGTAAAACCCGGATCCATTTTATTGACCCAGAAGGAGGAAAAGGGGAAAAAAGTGCTAGCTTATAGTAATAAAGGGCTTTTGAACATCTCAGCTGGATATTTTTCTTCACGAGTGAGAAGGCCAAATGTTATCTTGACATTTAATCTTTAATAATAAAAAGGCGCTTTGTTTGCCAGTGAATTCCAAAATCTGTTTACTCTCTTCTGCCTTATTCCTTTTAACTTGCTAGCTCAGATGTCCTACTTATGTTCCCCTGCTACCACCAGTTCAGAGCTGCATTCAATAATTTCTTTTGTCAAATCTTTACTTCCCTGTCATTGCAGAGCCGACAGCTGCCAGGCTGACTTTTTCTGACTAGTTAATTAATCCATTTTAATGATGAGGGCCCCTTGGGAGGGTGTTGCAGGGGGAAGGGGCCAGGACAGGAGAACTGGTGGCTCAGCAGCACGCCCAGGCTGAGCCCACCAGAGCCGCCACCAGTGCTGCCAAAGTCTCCTGGGCTGGTTTCCATCCCCAGTAAAACCTGCGGTGGTTGGCCGAGGGTTATTGCGGGCTGTCAAACTTTATAAACCCTTTTTAGTGCTTAATGAAGATACGTGGGAAGTTGCAGCCAGAGGGAAAGGCTGGAGCAATCTTGGTGCAGCCTCAAGTGCAGAGGTGATGGGATCTGTTGTGGTGGGTGCTGGTTGTGGTGATAGTGCCTAGCTGGGGCTCCTGGGAAAGGCTGTGGTGTTTGTCACCAACGGGGACTTGTCCCATCCCCAGGCATGTATGCTCAGCCCTGGAAAGCAGGAGGCTCCTGGCCAGCCCTTCACCTTGGCAGTGAGTGTCATGGTACTTGCACGTGGTGGGGATGCAGGGAGACACTAGTTGGGCATCATGGTGTGGGCGGGCAAGTCTCCGGGTGCTCCCCAAGGACCTTGCAAGTACCACCCAGGTGTAGCTCCAGCTTCTTGCAAGCCATTTCCATCCCGCTCCTCTTAGGCCACTAACTTTTCTTTTGCATTGAAACTTCTTACTCATAAGTTTTACATCCAAGAGCAACTGTGAGAAATGCCAGAAGCCTGATCATCTAACATGCTTTAATATCAAAATTTATTCTTTAGTGTCATTCTTATTTACATTGTTTTTCTGTCTCAAAACAACAACAACAAAAAAAAAAAAAAGGGAGGAAAAAAAATTATTTTCTTTTACTTCCACATTAGGAGGTGAGTTGTTACACACCCTCTGCAATTCTTTTTTGCTTTTGATCTTTATTTATTTGTTTCATTTTGGTTGATGTCCCAAGCATGGTTTTGGAGACGAAGGTAGGTCTTCGCTCTCCAAATAAAAAGGAAAAAAAATTAAATAAAACAACACTCTCCTTGGTCATATTAAAAAAAAAATCCAAACTGTTCCATTCCATACCATTTAAAGAAAAAAAAATAATAAAAAAACAACTATTGAACTATTTCTACAGCTTACTGATTTAAAAGGGCAGGTTTTTTTCAAAAGCATCAAATGGATCCAAAAACAATTTTCCTAGACACGATTGAAGTTATTGCTGTCAACATTTTAATATCAATATTACCACAATGTGTAGTCTCAAACTAGTTCCTTTGTAGTTTGCATGGGATGTGAATGCTGTCTCGGCGTGCCCAGACCTAGAGAACTTGTTACTACTGCATGAGCATCAAGTCAGATGTTGAAAAATATCTATTATATTTTGTGATAATTTGGTGAAAATGAGCACCTCCAGTCTCTGGTTGCAGTAGTGTGTTGAATGATTGTTCTTTTTCTTTTTTTTTTTTTTTTTATATATATCCATATATATATTTTTGGAGCTCTAAGCTTCGTAGTAGTACGGGCTGACTCTTCTCCAGTACTTGCTCTCCTATCGCATGGCCTTGGTTAAGTGTTAGAAGTTGGGCCTAGGCTGTTTATTCTGGTGTTTGGCTTTGTAATAACGGTGCATGCCCGGCGTCTGGCCTCATACCCAGCTTTATTCTCTGCACACCAGTCTTGAATAGCTACAGTGCTCAACCGAATTTTGGCGCACCCGCTTCCCCGGCAGGCTCCAACCCAGCCCGACCAGGAGGCTTCCCCGGGGCCAACAGCCCAGGGCCCGTCGCGGATCTCTACGGCACGGCCAGCCAGGACTCCGGCGTGGGGAACTACATAAGCGCCGCCAGCCCTCAGCCGGGCTCCGGCTTCGGCCACGGGATCGCCGTAAGTACCGCGGCGCCGCAGCTGCTGCCCAGTTCTCGGGCGGGTGGAGGGGGGTGTTCCATTTTTAATGAGATCGAAGGGTGGGGTTTTGTTGGGGTTTTTTTGTTCGTTGTGACCGGACGGTGAGCAGAGCACCTTGCTGCTGTAGCCTGCTGGAGCTGCCTGGCTCGGCTGGAAGCCCTCATATGGTGCCTTTTGCAGGCCAGACTTGACACATTTCATAGAATCCCAGGTTGGTTTGGGTTGGAAGGGACCTTAAAGATCATCTAGTCCCAAGCCCCCTCCATGGGTAGGAATACCTTCCACTAAACCATGTTGATTTAAGTCCTGTCCATCCTGGCCTTGAACACTTCCAGGGATGGGGCTCACGCAAATTACCTGGAAAATTTCAAAAGGAAATACCTAATGATTATAGGCTTTACATTTTCTCCTTACCTATATGGGCTTTATATCAGCCTAACCCCCTGTCCTGGCTGAGGTGCCCATTTGCAGACAATGTGCCAGTCCCTGCTCCCACCTAAAGGAGCTGAAAGCGGCTTTCAGCCAGGGGGACCCCAGGGTTGCCCAAAGCCACCCCAGCAAGGGGACAGCCATCCCACCCCTGGCTTGGGGTTGTCCCACTCCTCACCACCCAGCCCTGCAGCTGCAGCATCCCAGGCACTGGGGGTGGACACCCGCATTTGCCAAACCCCTGGGTTACTTCCAGCATCTCTAACGGTCCTTAACATCAGCAGGCTACAAGTAAGTTGCTTCTGTTTTGTCGTCAAGTCGTTGGAAAAGTAATTCCTTAATGCCACGTGGGTCTGTAATCTCACTAATTACGGGCAATGGAGATTTGCTTAACAAAGCTGCATGCTGGTTTTCAGCCCGCGCTGTTTGACCTGTGTGTGTTAGCATGAATGTGGTTGGCCCTCTTTGGTGGCTGTCAGTCTCCCAAACAGCAAAACTATGACTCAAGTTGTTGCCCCTTTTTTGTAGCGAAACAACGACATTTATTTTTTCCCTCTTGATCAAGATGGCCAAGTGCAGGGGGCTCCCCCGAGATCCTGCTCGCTGAGCAGAGACTTTCACCCTCTGACTGAATTAGATGAATGGGAAGCAGGGGCTGTAGTGCAGACAAAGATCCCAAAATTCTGTTGTTTTTGTTGCATAAAAGACAAAAAACCCAGCTGCCTCCATTCATGCCCTTGTGCTCCATTCTTGTCCCTTCGGATCAATTCTAGTACCAAAAGTGGAATATTACTGCTCTGCTCAGAGCTACATCAGTTTAAACTGCCATCTCTTACCACTTGCAACACCTCTTATTTCTATTTTTCACCTAAAGAAAAAACACCTGTTTGTTCTTGTAAACATGGGCACTTTGACCTCAGCAACATCCTGATTTTTCAAGTAATGGGACATGAGATCTGAGCCTGGGTGTCTGGATTTGTCTGCACTAACACTTCTCCAAAGAATGATGTTGTAGTTGACTTGCAGATTGGCAGCCTCTTAATTTCCCCCCAATAACTGCAAAGAACCCCATAGCTTTTTTGGCATTTCTATTTCTTTAACACTCTCCCATTTACTAACCCTGGTTGAAAAGGAAAAAAGCCAAAGCTTATTTTTGCAACCAGGGGAATGAGAAGATCATGGTCTTGGAAAGGTAACGGCAGGGTTGAGCACACCGAGCCATTGGTGACCAGAGCAGCTCTCAGAAATACCTGTTCATGCTGGCAACACAGTCTTTCAAGTCCTTTGATAATTTCTTGCCAAAATTAATAATCATCTGTTCCCATGTATAGAGCACTGATGAACTTAACAATTGTACAATTTTAGGGACCTTTGATTGCAACGGCTTTTACAAATGGATACCATTGAAACGTTACACATGGTTGGTTGCCATCTCACTTGGAGGTATTGCAGTATATACCATTTGTACTTTGTGCTAAACTACCATCTCCCCTCTAGTTACTTTTACGTGAACAATTTTTAATCTTCATTTCGTCTTTCCTTGGCCTTTAATCATTCCTTTCTGTGATTTTACGTTATTCAAATCAATCTCATGGGTTGGAAACTGGAAGACAGATCAGGAGCTGGCCCCTAAAAAAAATAAAATCACGTTTGTGTATTCATGACACGACTGTAATTTGGAGAGCCAAAAACCTTGCAGAACACCCAGTGATCCCAGAAACCTGTGGGGAAATGATGGCGTGCCAGCTGACGGCATCCCAGTGGGATCAGAGATCCACTACCAAGGCACTGGTCTAAAAATAGATGAGCCCCACTGCTTTATTGCAGCGAAACCATCATTCTTAATTAAGTGCTGCACCAAATATTACAGCTAAAAGATAACACTGTAACTAGTAACCATAGAGCAATTATCAAGATTAAAAAAAAATTAAACCTAAGCAAATTAAATTAACGACATTACCTGAGTAATGCATCCTTGGATCGCTGCCAGTTTCCTACCCTTTGAACTAAGCTCAAGTTAATTAAATGTTTAATTTTTTTATTATTATTATTTTTTTGGCCTTTGGCATATTCATCTTTGCAAACAAATATTCTTACACCGAGAATAGAGTAGATTAGAAAAGTCAGTCAATGAGAAGCAGAAGTTAACCCCATGAAATGGCAGAGCTTTACCTTGAGAGCTCCTAAGCCACCCAGACAAATGTAATGGATGTGACGGATTTTATTTCTCTGCCTTTTGCCCAGCACCACCTGATCAATGTCACTTATGTTCAAAATTGGTGTGTGAAATCAAAATTGCAGTTAGTCAAGGGGCTGGGAACTGTGAAAAACCTTTGGAGCCTTTAAATTATATAAAAATAGATTAATACCTAAATATTAGTGGATAAAGGGGGTTTGTATTTACTTCATCTACCCGCGTACACCCAAGATTACCTGAAATTGTTCCATCAATTGATTTGCTCCACCAGGTAGTATTTTTTTATGGGAAAGAAAAAAGTGCCACGAGCACTCTTGCTTTAATCCCAGTTATTATTGGCACATATCAGTGTAAGAGCACGGATATATTGCTGGGCTGCCAGCCTCAGAAGCAGCGAGGTGGTACTTGGTGCTGGCGGGAGACCCAGGCACAGCATCATCCTTCACCCTGATGATGCTGAGATGGGGGCAGTGCTCAGAAGATTAATGTATCCCAGTCATTTAACACCGCAACACATCAAGCCGTAACCATCATTTACTGGCCAGTCTTAAGACTCAAACCATTAATGACTTAAAAACAAAGTGCTTTTAATGTTGCTCGTTACTAATTAAAATAGATTTTGAGAGGAAGAAATGAGCCTTATTACGAATTCCTCAAGGACCACTGAGTTTGAAGTTTTTATCTGCGGCAGCTCCTGCCGAGGCCTCTGCCCGCAGCAGGATGTGGCCACAGAGGATGAACTTGACAGAGCCGTGCCCGCAGCACTGGGGGTGCCACCAGGACCTCACCCAGGAACCCCTACTTTGGGAATAGCTTTTGGAGGTCACCCCCCCAAGAATGTGTGACCAGGGCTCATTCCTCAGCACAGGCAGCCCTGCGAGTGGCCACCTGCAGGACCAGCCCCTGGGATTTGTTTCCATCTCAGCGTTAAGCACGGTAGGAGCAGAGCGTGAGCAGCTGAAGGCTCCATTATAAATAAATCCCCAGCTCTGCAGCCTCCCCCTGTAGAAGTTGTTAGCTTTCCAGTACTTCAGTCCTACCTTTAAAAAAAAGAAAAGAAACATTTCACCAAAGCCTTGTAGATTCCTGGCATAACAGGTGCCTGAGGAGCAGTTTTTGTCCTTCTCATATACCGTCTCATTTTATTGTTCCTAGAGCAGACCAGCACAGAGCTAAGCCCAGCCTGGGGCTGAAGTCTGGCCTGGTCTGGCCAGCTCCCATCCATGGGATGGAGCTGGGAAAAGAGTAGTAAATACACGGAATACCCTCTGCCAGTGCCAGGAATGCCACTGCCTGTTGCTCCGATCCACCCTTGGTGTGGACCGGAGCACGCTTCGATGTGGCGAAGCCTTTACAAAGCCTGGGGGGGTTGTTGAACATCCCGGTTGCTCTGGAGGAGTCCTCACTGCTCCCTGTCCTGTGTCTGCCTTCTCCTCCCATAGAGTCTCTCTGGATGTCCGGGCAAGACGGGGCGAAGTTTCTGAGCAGGCCCACATTTGGGTGATCTCATCAGACTTTGAGCACTGCATCATCACCGCTAACGCAAACAAACTGGAGGTGGCACTCGACGGACTTAGGTTGTTAAAATCTCTCTCATCATCTCATGAATCTGCTGTACTATAAAAACAACAGCTTTTAAAAGTATGTATATAAAACCCATTTCTTGTTCGTTTTATTTTCTTGATGGGTTCCCCCCCCCTCCCTCCTTTTTAAACCTCTCCAAACCACATTTTTTTTTTGGTAGCATTTTGACATAGTCTCGTAGCCACGTAGTTTGAATTCTTTGTGTATCTAGCAAGAGCTTAACCATAGTGTAACTGTTTATATTAAGGGGTTTCTTTCGTTTTTCTTTCCCACCTCCCTTCCTTCTTCCCTTCTGTTTTACGTAGTCGTTGTTGCTTAAAGGATGCTGAGATGGTGACAGGAGTGTCAGCCGCTGGTGCCAGCTCTGCCACCACCACCACAGGTGGCCATGGGGAGCAGAGCCAGTGGCGGGCAGGGTTTGGGGTGGCCTGGCAGGGCACGGGGGGGGCATGGGGGAGCAGCAGGTTCTCTAGCCCTTCTTTTCATTTGTGGCGTCTTCGTTAACCTAATTCTATCTATTTTCGGCAATAAGGCAAGGACTACAAACTTTTTGTGCGTCCTTTTTCTATAAGTGCTTTTTTTTGTTGTTGTTGAAAGAGGCGAGAGAAGGGGTTTTTTTGAAATCGTGAATTCTGAGAAAATAATAAATAAAAAACAGAACTGTAAATACAATTCCATTAACTACATATAAACTATTAAGAAAGAGAAATACAAACCTATTTTTGTGATGGAGTCAGCCTAAGGCAGTTTCTCTAGGGGAAAAAAAAAGAAAAAAAAAAAAGGAAAAAAGAGGAAAAAAGAAAAAAAAATTAAAAAGGGCAAGTTCTGGACTCGGTGACCAACTGCCGGGGCAGCGGGCGCGGGGCGACGCGGGTGCCGGGCGGTTCCGTGCGCCGGGAAAACCGTCCCGTCGGACCAGCTCCTGCCCCGTCAGACGTGCACAGCTTACAAAGGAACAGGTTAGTGGGATTGTTTTGTTGTTTTGGTTATTTTTTTGGTTAGTTTGGTTTTTTTGTTTTTAATTTAACACCTGCTTTTTTTCCCACGACTGAAAAAGAAGCTACGATTTTTCCTATTTAACGCATTTACGGTTCAAAGCACACTTTTTTTTTTTTCTTTTTTTTCTTTTTTTAGTTGTTTTTAAACTAGATCAACTTGTCCAGTCATTTCAGTGGCCCTGGGCTCCCTGCGTGGCTGGTGGAGGCGAGTGAGCTCCCTCTCCTGCAGCAGGCAGGGATGCTCCACCACTCCCATCCTTACCTTTTTTTATCCGTTACTTTTTTCATTAACAAATTAGGAATGCAACTTTGGTTTGAGTTTCTTCTCTTTTTTTTTGTTGTTTCTTTGGTTTCGGTTTCTTCTTTTTTTGTTGTTGTTTGATTTTTTTGGTTCTTTGGTTTGGTTGTTTGTTTTTTTTGGGAATACCTCAGTGCTACAAGTTTCACCCTAGAAGCAACGGAAGATTTTAATTTATTGTAGTTGTAAACAGAATTTTAAAAAAATAAAAATAAAGTATAAAACATCATTGCACTGTGACTGGTAGGGGAAAAACTGACAGTTTCCTATTTGCACATGTTTAATATTTGGCTGTTATATATATGGTCCTCTGTTGGGGGAGGAAACTTATGAAGGATATTTTTTAATTTAATTTTTTTAATATTGGTAAATAGGCCTGCAACAGCAACCTAGAAGTACAACATGGTAGGTGGCATTAAGAACATACTGTAGTGTGGAATATATTTCTTCTTTTTTTAACGTAATATTGACAAGTTTTATTAATATTTTTTTAAATTGTTACGTTTATAAATTTGGTACTTTAGGTACAGCCAGTATAAGACACTGAATGCGACATTTGTTAAAAAAAAGAGCTGCTGCACTCCTATTTTTGTAAATTTTACTAACAAGTAGACTAATGTAGACATTCAATAGACAAGGTAGAGCAAGGCATCTTTAACAAAAAAACAAGGCACCATTACTGCTAACTGAAAGGAGAAAACCTTGTTTTTTCTTGTTTTTAAGAAAAGAATATAAAAAAAGAATCATGCTTTTTATGTAATATTTTAGGTTTTTTTCTTATTTCAGAACAACCAGGTTTAAGCAAAATGCTGGATGCTTTTTAAATATTGAGACTTGATCAAGTAATAAAAAAAAAATCAAGAAAACAATTATTTAAAAAATGGAAAAAAAAAAAAAGAAGAAAAAAAAACAAAACATAAAACACCAACAAACCAAATTCCCTGAAATTCAATGTACGGTCAGGGAATTTTTTATTGCTATTTTGTCAATGTTGATGATGTACTGTACTACCAGTTGGTTTTCCTCTCCATTCCCTGTCACCTCATAGAATATTCTTTGTTGATCATTGTTGTATGTTAATAGTGTATAAAATGGCTATCTTGTAAGAGTGCTGTCCTGATGCTAGTGTAGTGACTGCCCCCCTCCCCTCCTCTCTCTTCTTCTTCTTCTAGTACATATTGGTAGATGTATCGTAATTAAGGTTAAAAATTTAGATGTAGTTATTCAGATTTAGGACCAGTAAGGATAGAACTTTCTCTTATTTAAGAAAACAAAATGCTAATAATTTTGGGAAGATTGTCCTTTTTTTCCTTCTTCTTCTTCTTTCCTCTTTTCTTTGTTTTTTTCTCTCTTATTTTATTTTTTTCTTTTGCTGATCTGATGTGGTTTCAACTAACCAAAGGTCTCACAATGTTAAAAATGCTGGCAAACTCCTAAGGCATTTGTAGATCCCCACCTTTGACTTTGGAAAGGGGATGTGCCATACTACCTTAAATGCTAATGCTAGATATGCAAAACTGGATTTTTTTAATTTATTTTTTAAAAGAGGGAGGCACGGGATATTAAAACGATTTTACTAAGAGAAAAAAATATTTTTTTAAGAATGCTCAGAAGAAATTGCTAAATCTGTGTGAATATGTTTTAGATGTTTATATACCTTTCGAGAAGTCCCAGTGGCCCATAGCACAAATGTCGTGGAATCTGATATGTTTTGATGTGGCTACCTAGACTAAGGTTCACGTTAGTCCCCCCCCCGCTCATCTAGAAATCCATTTCAAAGGGTTTGGGTTTGGTTTTTTGCCTTTTTTGGGGGGTTTTTTGTAAATTTTTCAGCCCAAAGGTTCAGCTCCACCTTTGTTTTAGTCAAGCACAGTGAAGGATCCTCCCAAGGGATGTTACAGACTCACTGAATCACCTTGGTCGGAAAAGACCTTAAAGATCACCGAGTCCAACCACCAAGTTCTAACTAAACCACATCCCTACATCTATAGGACTCTTAAATACCTCCAAGGATGGTGACTCCACCACTGTCCTGGGCAGCTTTCTGCCTTTTTCTATCCAAGTATCTCATACGGACCCGTTACCCCCGGAGTGACCAAAAAAGAGTGAGATTCCCATCGCGTTGTGTGGAATGGGCACCCATGGCCTTTTGAGAGGAGCCTTAGCCAGCCACAGGAGCTGGGGTACCCTCCCTGCTTCCAAATCAAAAAGTCACTTGGGATTGGCTTGATTAAAACGAAGCCTGATCTGTCCTTTTTTTTTTTTTTTTTTTTCTCGTTTGTTTCTTATACTTCATAAATGTTCATTTTAAGTTGAATTTGTAGCTTGGACTTTAAGGTAGCATGGCTCTCTTTGCTGTCAGTTTCGTTTTGTTTTCCATTGTACAGCAGCATCCTGCTGGTGAATGTCACACATCTTGCTAGGCTAGTTAAACCATTGGGTTATTGTTGGTAATAACGACCTGAAAGGTGTTCAGATTTCTTTTCTTCCCTTCTCTGAAGCAGAGGATGCTGTTTTCATCCATAGTGTGAATGAGGGCTAGTGACTCCAGCCACACTTACCTTCTTGTTTCGTTTCTGCCATTCACTCAATGCAACATAATCAATAATAAAGCAATATAGTTTACTACATTTTTACTGAAGGCCAGCCATGGTTATGTATGATATTGCATATGAAACTGTTTACAAAAAAATAAAAAACACACACAAAAAAAACCAAACAAAACAAAAAAACACTAACTCATAGCTGTCTTTTTGCTATGGAAATGTCTCTTGGGTGGAATTTTCTGGATTTGTTTTTTTTTTTTAAGTGGTTTGGTTTGGTTTTTTAAAGCGAAGTGATAGTTCAAAAGAGGAAAAAAAATTTAAAAACACAACAAAAAAACCTGAAGTTAGTGTAAGGTGAAGAGACAGGACGTGGAAGACGCCGGCAGATCCCGGCCTGTGCACAGACACTGTAGAGTTTCCTCCAGACAGAATCCAAGTCAAACCCGTTGCCGTGTGCGAACACTACGTGAGGAGGTTCTGTAAGATAAGCAATACTTTCATACTGTAAGAAAAATTACCAAAAAAAAAGAAAAAAGAAAAAAAAAGAAAA
Organism: Apus apus; assembly: GCF_020740795.1. NCBI lineage: Eukaryota > Metazoa > Chordata > Aves > Apodiformes > Apodidae > Apus > Apus apus. The sequence continues at coordinate 5,965,332 of NC_067299.1, read as the reverse complement.
TAAATTAAAAAAAAAAAAAAAGGAAAAAAGTAGTTTGAGAAAGTCCAAATCCTCGTGCTTGGTTCTGGGCTCCCGACCAGCCCGGCTGCGCTGGCCTGAGCTCCGTGTCCCGGCAGGGGAGGCCCCGGCTGGCTCTGCTGTCCCAACCCCTGACACCACCCCTGGGCTCCTGTGTCCCGTAGCAAATCCCCATCATTCTCTGTTGTAGCAGGTCTGAACTCCATCAGTACTAGGATGCAAGTCTAAGCATTTCAGGTGGTCATAAATGTACCTAAAATAAACTATGGCACAGTGGCAGGCCTAGCCCTTCCTTTTATACTTTAGTATGAACTGATGAGAACTTTGGTAGTGACTTTTTTTTTATATATATACATATATATATGTATCTATATATATCAAGCATCTTTCAGGTCTCTGTGTATGGCTTTCTAAAGCCCTGTTGTAAAATACTATGTGGATGGGGGTCTCTCACATCACAGATGTGGAAAGTATAATTTTATATTTGTATTTTCAAATAAATAAGTTTGTGAAAGGTTTCCATCCTCTACTGTGGTCCAGAAATCAATGTGTTTGTCTGACGAAAAAATACAATAAACTGTTTTGAACAGATCTGTGGAGTCCCTTTCATTTGGGGAGGGGGTGAGATGGTCATTCCTGGGGTGGGAAGCCAATGTGCAGCCCCATCCATCATCACCTCCTGTGCAGTGCCCTGAATCAGGTCCCTTCAGCTGTGGTACACTTAGCACCTCACTGGCACCACATCCCTGCCCCAGGGACTGTCACTTTCCCTGGAGATGGTCCAAAGTCAGGGGGATGTACCAGCATTGCTGAACCTCTGCTGCCCACACTGCCAACATCACATCATCTTAAAAATAACCCAGCACAGGAGACATCAGGTAGGGGACACCAGTGATGGGTGTCACCATCATTAATGGCTCTCACCCAGCCCCTCGTTCCTCACACACATCCCAGGGGTGCTCTGCAAGCCCTGACAGAGGGGAAGAGCTTCACTCTGTGCCTCAGAAATATGCCTATCTTGGCTGTATCGGTTTGTCAATCTCAGTGTGTCTTACAGAGATACTTGGGGGCCAAGGGGGGGTTGGAAACCATACCTGCATTGTCCTTGATGTCCCTCTGGGGAAGGCAGAGTCCAGCTGGTTGGCATTGCATTGTACTACAGACCTGGTTTTAGGCTGTGCCCACTGGCAAGACACCAGATGAAGGACAGGAGGGTTTCCCCTCCTCTATCCCATTTGTATTTGTATTTGCTGGGAAAGCTGGACTCAGCCAATTAAAAAACAAACACAACAAAACCTCACCCAGGAGGGAAGGAAGGCAGCCTCAGGCTCCCCAGCAGGGGGTTGATTCAGGCCCCATGACTAGAGGTGGGCACTAACTCCGTCCCCAGAATGGGCAGTGGTTGCCAACGTGTTCCCAAGCCCAGTAGCAAAATTCCTGGGCCCTGCACACATGCTTGCTGATTATTTTTTTCATCAGGAGCCACACGTTGTCTGGCTCCTCACCCTTCTCTATAGCTCAGATATTCCACTTTGGCACTTCAGGTAGAACAGAGCCAACTCCCTCCACCCCCAGCCTCCTTTTTCTCTTCAATAGTTACCTTGTTTTGCCCAGAACAGCACCAGTCCCTGTAGGTGGGGGGGCACAGCCGGGAGCTCAGGATGCAGGTTTGGACTGGGATGGAGGAGATGGTTCAGCCCCACATGGTCATCACCTCCAGGTCCTAAGGGATGGGCAGCACCAGGAGCTCCGTCAGGATTGTGGCAGTGAAGGTCAGCGCACAGCGGGACACGGGACGGGCTCCTCCCTGGAAGGCAGTCAACACAGCAAGCCCTTAATGGGATTGATGATTAGTGGAGCACCAAGGGGAAAAATTATATTAGCAAAACAAACGAAAATCATTTCGGAAGTAGGGTTTATTCGGGGTGGAAGGAGCTGCCACACTCAGGGCTGCAGGAAACAATTTGACTGCAATCCAGAAGAAAAGGAGCGCAGGTCTGGAGTACATTAGTGTGGTGGGAGGCCGGGAATAGCAGCCACTTAACCCTGTCATTCAGCAAACATTAGTGAATTATGAGTGTATTATGGATGTTGGGTTATGTGTTATATGGAAAGCCTGGGGCCCTGCTAGAGCTGCACTAAAACGTGGGGGGGATGGGGCAGGAGATCTGTGTCAAAATGTAAATTTTTATACCGAGACCGGAATAAAAATTCGATTCCATGTTTGCCTCCCAGCTACTGAAATAAAATTGCAGCCAAAAATCTGAGTTGTAAAATAAGCAAAACTTTCCCTTCTCTGTCAAATTAGTGGCCCTGATAAAGAAAGCAAGGGATATAAATGTGATTTACTTCTGTTCTCTCCTGTTGTAACCAGTTCTGGCTGCGCCAAGGCAGTGGGTTCAAGAGCCAGAGGGGGCACTGAAGCCTGACCCTGTGCTGGGGTGTCACTCACAGGACAGAGTGTAGGGGTGGCTGTCCTAGCTCTCCTGGGGATAATGTTTCCCCTCTAGCACAGACCCTGGCACCCTCCACTGCAGCAGCAGAGCTCTGTGTCCCCCACCAGGCAGCTGGTGCCTGCAGCTCGGCAGCAGAACCCGGGCCAGCATTTATTAATTATGAGCTTAAGCACTTCCTTTCATGGCTATTTACAAGGACCTTCTCATTATTAATAAAGAATAATAAAATAGAGGGGTTTAAAAGCTCATTTGTTCCGCAGGGTACTGATCCCTGGACGCCACCCAGAGAGCACCAAAACCCTGACTATTATGCTACCCCACCCAGAAAGAAAATTTTAAAAAAAAACCAAACCACAACCAGCCCCTGTATACCATTCTGCACTCAATTACTTTAAATACCATAAGACATGACCAACAACAGCAGGCTCAACATTTGGAGGGTGCCAGCCTGAGGTTTTTACCCAGTCATGAGGGGGTGGCAGCTCCTCTGTGCAGAGATACTTGTAATTCATTAGAGGGCACACATACTTGACTTCACTCCTGCCTCAGCACAGACTGATTTCCCAGCTTTTTTACCTCCAGCAGCTGCAACGAGCATGAGCACAGGCTCCCACGGGCTGGGTGGTGGCTGCTGCTCACATCCATCACACGGTGGTTTCTTCTCTGCAAGGCAAACAAAGACAATTAAAGTTCCTATTCTCGGTGTGAGTGGAAGAACCTGGTCCCCAAAGCTGCGTTATTGCAGGGTGGCAGCAGGCCCAGGTCGTCAAACCTGGCACCCAACCACACCACTAACTAACCAGGGTTAGTTAGCTGGGGATGCTCAGGGATGTTCCCCACCCACTGCTGTGGTTTCCACAGCTGCAGAGCCTGGGGACCAGCTGAGGCCCTGTTGTGGGGCTGGTGACAGTGACCATGTCCACCAGGTGCTAATTGCTGTGACATATTGTGGCACTCACTTGGGGAGCAGGCGAGAGGAGCCCACGCTCTGCTCCAGCTCCTGAATAAATTACCCATTTAAAAAACCTGGTTAAAAAGGCAAGGAGGCCTGAGCCCTTCATTAACCAAATGATCCACATCTTGAGCCAGCCCCAGCTGCAACATCACTACTTACAGTGTCACCAGGGGCTGGTCCTTTCTGCCACCCTGGCCCTTCATAGGATGCACAGGAGATCCTGGAGATCCCGCTGCCCTGGCTCTCTCCCCTCATCCCTCCCAAGGAACAGTCAATAGAACAAGAGGAAGTGGCCTCAAGTTGTGCCAGAGGAGGTTTAGATTGGATATTAGGAACAATTTCTTCATGGAAAGGGTTGTCAGGCCCTGGCACAGGCTGCCCAGGGCAGTGGTGGAGTCACCATCTCTGAGGGGATATAAAAGCCATGTAGATGTGGTGCTGAGGGACATGGTTGAGCGGTGGCCTTGGCAGGGCTGGGTTAATGGTTGGACTTGATGATCTGAAAGGTCTTTTCCAAACAAACCGATTCAATGATTCTGTGTCCCCTGTAAGGACAAACCAACTCAACTCTGCACGTCAGCATTAACAGCAGCCTCGTCCCCAGCTCCAGGCTGCCCCAAAACCAAGGCAGTGCTGGGCAGGGATTCAGGACAAGCAAGGTGGGAAGGGCTTTGCCGCCTGCCCCTTGATGGGAAAATAAAGAGAGGCAGTTACTGCTATTTCTTACACTGTAATTTTAAAAAGTCTACTGTGTGGTTTGGTAAATTGAACAAAACAAGCCTCCTTTCTTCTCCGGCTGTCAGCACCTTCCATGCAGCAGCTGTGGCAGCCACCCTGGCACAGAGAACATGGGGGGGGAAGCGAAGGGAAGGACCTCCTCCCCACCACCAGCCAGTCCCTTCACTCAGAGGTGACTCTGCTCTGCACCCAAATATGCCTCTCTCTGGGCCCTGCTTTCCAAAAAGAGTCTGAATTAAGAGCGTTTTCCCTTCCTGGTTACTGCACTTTCCTCCCAGGTCCTGACAGCTTTGAGATGGGCTCCATTGAACTCATAATTTTCTATTGATTTGGGGGGTTTCCTACCTGCCTGGACAGCCTGGCAGCCAGGGTGTTTCCAGGCATTGCTGAGCCAAGACCACACTCCCCCTGCAGCTCCAGAGCCCCCCTCCACCCCTTCCTCCCATCAACACTTAGGGTGGCTGCCAGCCTGGCTCCCCACCTCACTCCAGAGCCAGGAGCTGGGGGCACCTCCAGCTCCATCTCACTGGGGGGGTGTGTCCCTGTTATGGCCTCAGCTTCTTCTTCCAGCGTGTCATGGGCTGTCCCCGCCCCAGGCTGTCCCCTCCCAGCCCCCTTCACACCAGGCTGTGTCACCTCCAGTGCCCACAGAGCACCTGGCACTTGCAGGCACTGACACAACTTCGCCATCAGCAGGAACAATAAGTAAAGAAGATACTTTTGCCTTTTTAAAGCCTGTGGCACATTTGAGCCACTGGTAAAACTGCTCAGGATTTCTACATGGCTTTGCATCTTCAAAGCACGGCAGCATCTTGTTCCTCCTCAGCCCTTTTCATCCAAAGATCCAAAGCACTTCCCACCATCCTCCACCACCTTTTGATGGGTGGGGAATTCCTCTTTTTTTTAATCTCAAAAGCTCGAGCCTGAAGGGGACTGCAGGCTCCAAACCCTCCCAACCACACTTCCATGGAGCCAGAGCCACATCCCTTAACTCCCTGTCCCCTCCTGCCGGGTGACACAGCCCCTGTTGGAAGGATTCCTGAGCTGGGTGATGGGGGGGGGATGGAAGCAGCACCGAGGCCGGGCTCAGCACCTCCCCCCAGGGCACCAGACCCCCCTGCAGCACCGCGGGGCTCAGGGACACTCACACCCCGGCGCAGGGAGCGCGAAGGACACGCGTCCCAGCCGCCAGCATCGATAGCTGTGACACTGTGTAAACGCAACCTCCCCGCTCCGCGCCAGGCGATCGATGCGCCTGGAACATCCCGGGAGCGGGGACGCCGGGAGGTCAGACAGAGGAAGGTGACCGGGAGAGAACCGTGACCCCTTTGCTGCACCAGCTCAGCACATCTCTCCCCCCCGCGCATCACCCGACAAACAAAACCAGGGCCCGAACGCAGCCCGTGGGGGAGATGCTGGCTTTCCAGGGTGTTCCAGGGTGTTCCAGGGTGTTCCAGGGTGTTCCGGCGAGGGCTGGGAGCGGGCGCTGCACAATGCTCTGCCATCAGCAATCAGGCCTCGGCGCCGCTCGCTGCGACATCAAGGGGCCAAATAATTGAGTCAATAGGCTGATCCGAAAGGATTGCTCCTTCAGCCTTATTCTTGTGCTAACCATTCTTCCTTCCGCTGGGCTGGAAATTCAACAGCTCGAGGAATCAAAAAAAAAAAAAAAAAAAGGGAGAAAAAAGGAATTGATTTGACTCGGTGCTCCAGCCCAGGCTGTATTTAACACATCTTTTTGCTCGCTCTACATAGAACAGGAGCTGCCAGGAGGCGGGAGGGCAAGAGGCAGGGAGAGCAGGGGGGGGCAGGAGAATATTCTCGATTCGCTGCTTTCTGAAGAGCAGCTGGTCCCAAACCCTGCAGACCAAGCCTGGGGACCCTCCCCACACCGTGACACCCCTGAGCATCCCCCCCCAACCCCGGCTCTGGCATCTGCCGAGCCCGGCTGGGCTGGTGAGTAAAACGAGAGCAGAGGAGATGAAGGGAAGCAACTAGTGATGCAGATCGGTGCTCCCCGTCCTCTCCGCTTCACCGGAGCAGCCGCCTCCATCCGTCAGGCTCAAGGGCAGCTGCTGCAGGGTGAGGGCACAGGACATGGCACCGGGGACATCTCCCCTTGGAGAAGGTGCCTTTTTGATCCCACCCACACCCTGGCACAGAGTCACAAATCCCTCCTTTCGCAGTCAAGCGGCAACAAGCAAAAATGTAGGATTCCTCCCCAAATGAGAAGGTTATTCCCAGCGCAGGCAGGAGCTTCCCGGCAGGTCTGTGGGTGCTGCAGCCCCACACCAGCACCATTTTCTGCTCCCCTCCCTCCTCTGCTTCTCATCAAGCAGCACAGATGCTTTCATGACACTCAAAAATCTCTCTCCTCTGCCCTTGCTTTAAATCTATAAAAAGGGGCAGAAAAAACCCCCATGTCCTGCTCCAGCATCCCACCCAGTTCCAGCGAGGCTGAGCCAGCAAGTGCCCAAGCACCCTGGATTCCAGCAATCAGGATGGCAATGACCACTTGGAGAGGTCCCACCATGAGAACAGCCCCCACAACCCCCCCACCCAAGGCTGTGCACACACAAAACCCATGGACACGTCCTGGAGAAGGTGTGAGAACCTCAGCAACACCCAGGCAGGTCAGAGCATCCAGCCTGAGGCACTTTCAGAAAAACCTAAACCAACTGCAAAATAAAACCCAGTACCAAGCAGCCTGGGCAGGGGAAGGGGCAAGAGCCCATCCCAGCAAAGCTCATTCCTCAGCTCACCATGTAGCACACACGAGCTCCACATTCCCTGTGCAGCTTTGTGGCCACTCTGCCCCTGATGCCACCTGGCTGCTGACCCAGTGGGACACCCCCACCATCCCCAGAGCTGGTGGGATGTGTTGAGGAGCAAGTTGCGTTGCTATAATAAGATGTGTTTATTTGAATAATAAGGTCAGGGAGTTAAGTGGTTGGCATTCCACTCATAGGAAGCAGTTTGCACAGTGTCACTAATAATTAAAGGGGGTTTTTGACTAATCTAGTTGCTCTTCCTAAATATACTCTACTCTGTTCAAGAAACTCATCAAAGCAGGGAAGTGATCTTCGAGGTTATTAATCTCCTTTGCTCCACAGCTGGAGCAAATTTATTTGCTTGAATTAGCATGTAATAAACTTATAATAAAGCTGCCATATCCCTCGCTTTAGAGATATAGTTTGTGTAATGGGTAGTTAAATCTAGGTAATGTAGCAGAGTCTGTAGGCTCAGAGATCAGAGGGAAGATGTTATTGCTGTGTTACCTGCAGTGCTGCAGTTGCAATGGGACTTCTTCCAGGTCAGGCTGCCAGGAGACATCAGCCTTGTCAGAGACCTCTGGAGGGAGTTTTCCCGGTGGGAGTTCCTGCCTTTCCAGCATCGCTCCATGCTGCACCACCAGATGCTCCTGGGATCCTGCAGGAGAAATTGTTGGACCCACCAGTGAGCCCCAGGAAATGGGACTCAGTGCCTCTGCATGCCCAGCTGGGTGCTCCACCATCCCATTGAGCCTCCTCCCAGCTGGAAAACCAGGAATATTTGAACAGCAGCTCTCACTATTGCAAAGGATGGATCCCCTGCAAACAGGCAGGCACCTCACCCCCTCTCCCAAAAGCATGTTTATCCCCCCAAAAGGCACCCTCAGGGCTGGCAGCGGGTGGCAGAGCCCTGGTCACAGCCCCATCAGGCAGAAGTGAAGGGTTGGCACCAACCCCAAGGGCTGCAGGACACGGGGTAGTTTGAGTTAGGCTGGACTTAGCACAGGGTGTCTAAGAGGAATTAATTTGCTTCACTTCACTAAGCTGAGCCTTTATAGGCTGCAGTTTCCTACCAGCAATAAATCCTCTTGCTTCTTTTTTCCCCCTAACACTTGCTGCACCACTTTTAAATAGTAATAAATGGGCAGATGGAGACTAATGGGGGCAGATACCAAAGTTCAGCCACACAGGGAGGGCTGGCCCCCACCCTTTCTCCTCAGAGGTTATTTTTCACAGAGCCTGGGCAGTAAATAATTTTTCTCTCTCTCCATTTCAGCTCTTTTCCCTTTCTGCTAGAGGTGCTCTGTGCTGGAGAAGGGCCTGGGCATTAGCCAGAGGTGTCAGAGGTGTTAGACAAGGTATTAAGGAGGTGTCAATGGTGAAATAGCTGGGATTACACTAAAGTCTAAATAAGGTGTAAAATAAAACCAAAGGTGATAAAGTCGTTGATAAGAAAAGCTGGAGAAAAATAGTGGTGCAATTATTTCTCATCCCGGTTGTTCACTCTCACAGGGCGTTATCTCTGGCTTTGCAAAGACTTAAGTGAGATTTTTTTCCTGGGATATGGCATCCTCTTCCAGTGCTGCCAGAGCTTGTGGAGCAGCTGGTACCTCTGCACAGCCCCACGGGCACTGCAGGAGCTCCACGTGCCCAGGGATGGGACCAGGCTGGGGCTTGGAGGGGGCTGCTCCCCCTGGGCCTGGACGGGCTGTCCCACCAGGCAAGCAGAGTCTGACAGTGGATGAGACAACCACGTGCAGTTTCCACATCCACTTTGACAAACCTCACCTGCCCCATCCACACGTGTCTCAGGTTTGAAATAAATATTCATTCTGGGCAGATTTCCCTAGTCTTCATGGCTTAGAAGTGATCCCATCAGGATCAGCTGGCTGTGGTCCCACAGGGAACAAAGCCCAGTGTTGGCCTCATGATTTCAGGCCATATCTTTGCACTCCATCATTTATTTTCCCATACAAGGCTCCTGTGGATGATCAGTAGGAACTGCTGATGTTTCTCCTCACTCCTCCTAATTAACACATTTTAAATTCATAGCTTTTAAAATAATAAGCACTGGAGCATCTGTTCACAATACTCTCTGGGACAGATGCCCCTTACCAAGCACTGTAGGAGTTTCAGGGCTCACCAGTTTCCTCTTCAGTCCAAGTATCAGGAAAGTCTCCAGCCTTACCATGAGGAGCTTTGTGCCTCTTCTCCACAGCTTGATGCTTCAGAGATCTTCAGAGATCTTCAAAGAGGTTTATGTCCTCCAGAGCAAGGAGGTGATGTGGAGCAGCAGTATTCAGTGCTGGCCATGCCCCAGGCTGGGGTGTGGGGATGCTGGAAGGGCTCTCCTGGGAAAGGGAAGAAAAGCAGCTACAATAAATATTGCCTGTGCCCAAGAAGATGCAGAGAAGTCCAACAATCCTCCACTGAAGGCTTTGACCTTGGCTGTGTCCTCTGAAGGCAGGGCTGACCTCACCACTCCAGCATGCTCCTGATGTTGGGGACCCTGGTCCACAGGCAGTGATGGACCCACAACCTAACCCTGCAGCAATATGGGGAGGTCATCTTTAGGAACTTCTGGCTGAGCAAAAAACATTATTCAGTTACTGCATGTCAAGGAGCAATTATTTATTTTAATGCCAGCCCAATGCAGTTTGGCTCTGTCATCTCCTCCCTCTGGGATGCTTCAAGCACCCTCCACCACGGTGGATCATGTCCACCACCTGCCCAGGGACCTGCCTAGCTCCTCCAGGACCACAGCACTGCTCTCCCCAGCCCTGGAGCACATCTCAGAGCCCTCCCATGTGCTTTGCTTTGGGGTAACAGGGGCTCCAGCTCCTGGGACTGAGTGTCCGATTGCAGCAGAGCTAGCCCAGGCCCAGGGAGCTTGCTCCACCAGCAGAAGATGGATGTCAGCACAGCCTGCACACCAACAGTCAATGAATTTGACTTTACAGCAGCCAGAGGAGCAAGGACTTGCTGTTTGACCTCAGAAAAACCACATCACCTACCTGTACATTTTCAGTGTCTGAACCCCAACCTTCACCCTCAGCCAGAGGATGGTCAGAGCCCTCATCCCCCTGCAACCTGCTTCAGGAGGCCATCCCTGACCCTCCTGGGGAGCTGCCCACCCTCAGGCTGCTGCCTCCTCCTCCAACCCCTACTCAGGTACCAAAGGGACCATGCTGGGGAGGACACCTGGGTTTCAGAGACCTTGGCAGGACACATGATGTCACGCAGCGGAGAGCACAGCCCTCGCTGCAGCCCGGTGTTGTCCAGGCTGGGAAATCACGGGGATTTGAAGAGGAGGGTGTTGGTGAGGGCCAGTCCCTGCCTGGCTGTCAAACCTGCTGTCACGGTGAAGGGACTCACCTTCTCCAGCAGGAACACATCCATCATCCTGACAGCTCCTCACCAGGCAGCAGGAGCTCGCTCAGAGGCTCAGCAGAGGGTGGAGGGCTCGCGCCTCCCCCCGCCAGCACAAATCCTGCAGTGGGGGGAAGAAAGGTAATGCAAGAGATTATTCTGGATGGCAAATCAACAAATTAGCCTTAATTACTGCCTAGGACTCTAAACCACCTTTTCCTCATGCATCTCAGCTCGAGCTGTTGAGCTGTTCTGCTCCTGCCGCGTTTGCTCCCGTGCCAGGCGGCTGGAGCTCGGTGCCTTGTTCCATGGGGGACAAGCCCTGGGGTGCCGGGTGAGGGGGTCCCTGAAATGCTCCCATGGGACCCTCCTCCAGCAGCTGGAGGCTCAGAGGCCACCTGCAGGGACAGAGGATGGTGCAGGAGGCTGCAATGGCAGAGCTCTGCCAAGACTCCCCAGCTCTGGGCTTTGAAACCAGCAACCCTTTGTGCAAGATGCAAATTGAAATTAGGATTTTTTTTTTTCCCAGTAAAAATCCAGAGGAATCGTTTTGGTAAGGGGGGAAAAAAAAAGAAGGTATTTAAAAACTCGTTCATCTGCAATTCTTCCACTGCCTTGAAGTGTTGTTAACTGATTTGGTTTCATCACATCTTACTTTGCTGACACGGAGGCTGATTGTGCTGTATTTGCATTTCTTGTGGTCAAGTAGCTCCACCAAGCTCCTGCTCCCCACCATGGGCACAGGGCCACAGTCCCCAGCCCACCCCAGCCCCTGCATCCCGGGGAGGGTCCCAGCCCAGCTGAGCCACCTGCAGTAGTTCTGTGAGGGGACTCTTGAGGGTCTGTGGCTGCCTGGGGGGACCATCCCCACAGGGCTCACCCCTGGCTCAGGGGTGGGAAGCTGGGAAGCAGCAGCGTTTCAGACATGAATTTTTTGGAGTTAATTTGTTTTGATTCTTTGAAATGGCACAAAACTCCCAGGCAGGCTGACATCAACAGCCAAGGCATTTTAAAAAAATGGATGAATACAACAAATAGATGGATGTGCCAGTCGAGTCCAACCCAGGCAAGATCAGGTACATGAGCTTGGTGTTACCTTCCCTGCTCACAGGCTTCATTAATAATGTCTTTACTCTGAAACTCCTTCCATCATCACAGCTTTGTGGAACACACCACATCCTGCTGCTAGACCAGTCTTCTTCCAGAACAACCAGCAAAGTCAGCGAGATTAAAACCCAACAGAAACGAGCAGCTTTCATTATTAGAGCTGGGGGAGTTATTAAAGCACGTGGTAAACACTAAGATCCCCAGGAGAGGGAGGGGGACTTCCTGGGTCCAGTGGCCTCATATGTGGTGGTCGAGGTGTGACATTAAATAACACCTGCTGGAGGGGCTGGAGACCTGTTGGTGTGATGGGACCACAGCTCACAGAATGGTCAGGGTTGGAAGGGACCTCTGGAGATCATTTAGTCCAACCCCCCCCCGCCAGAGCAGGATCCCCTAGAGCAGATCCCACAGGAACACATCTAGGCAGGTTTGGAATGTCTCCAGGGATGGAGACTGCAGAACCTCCCTGGGCAGCCTGTCCCAGGGCTCTTTCACTCTCAGAATAAAGAAGTCTTTTCTCATATCCAAGTTAACTCTCCTGTGCACCAGTTTGTGCCCATTGCCCCTTGTTCTGTCCCTGGACACCACTGAGAAGAGTCTGGCCCCATCCTCCTGACACCCCCTGTAGACATTGATAAGGGTTGATGAGATCCCCCCTCAGCCTCCTTTTCTCTAAGCAGAACAGACCCAGCTCTCTCAGCTCTCAGCAGCCCCTCCCCAGCACCCTGGGGATCCCACTTCCCTTCCCTGCTATGGAAACTGTCTTGGTTTTCAGGCAAGAGGTGCTGGGGGAAAAAAAACAACAGCAAAAGAAAGCCACAAATTACTATTAAAAAGGCCAATGAAGTGACTTGTTTGGCCAGGTTCACACTACCCAGGTCTCACATGTGCCATGTGAAGGGCTCCATCATGGCACACATGTCTCCAGCCCAGCAGTGTGTGACCAGCCCCAGGCTGGGGTTGTCCCCAGCAGGTCCCCACCTTGCAGGCAGCACAGGGGAGGGAAGCAGTGACACGAAGTGGCTGATTTCCATGGTAATCTGCAAGGGAGAGATGTGGGGGGGCCGTGGCTCAGCCTTAACCATCACACTTGTCACACTCATGCTTCAGTTCGAGGGGGGAGGAGAAGGGGAAATAAGTCCTTGTTGTTGGGGTGTTTTTTTGGCCTGTGCCACCCACCTGGAGCATCCTGGCATGGCCAGCTCACCCTGGGCACCTCACAGACCCCACTTCCCAAAACAGCTTCAGGTCCTGGGTACTGGTAAAACTGTGAACCCCAAAAGGGTGCCAGGCTGGGACCACCTGAGCCCCCTCAGCCTGGCCCAGCAGTCTGGGTGAGTAATATTGAACATAAACCCACAAAACAAGGATAAAATCAACAGGGGCTGCAGCAGGTTCCACAGTCCTAAGGGTTGTTTTAAATGGAGGAAATGCTGTCCCTCTAAACCATCAGACTCCACTGCTGAGGCTGGGAAATTGCCACCTCCAGCTAAACCTCCCATTTTAAACACATCCTCGAGTCAATCTTTGTAAATTCCACATTAAATATTGATCAACCAGCAGAGAGGTAATGCTGCCCATTGAGCACCAACGTGCTGAATTCCAGCTGCAGTGGCTGAGCCAGAGCAAAGCCCACATCCCATCCCATCCCAGGCCACGGTGGCAAGCAGGGAGGGGACTGAGAGGGGCTTGGCCACACGTGCTGCCCAGTCACAGCAGCAGAGGAACCCAGTCCTGGTCCAGCAGCTCCACACTGAATTGGTTTTCATGGGATAATAACAGGAATAACAATGAGAAAAACACCACATGGGATGCAGAGCACACAGGCTCTGTTCTCCCATCCTGAAGGTCAGCCCTGCAGGAGAAGACCAAGGAAGGTTTCAGCCACTTCTTAACAGAAGAGACTTTGTTTCCCGTACATTTTTGGGAATTTCCCCACCTTCTCCCTAACTGGCACTCACAGCCACTGAAATGGAAATGCAGACATTAATATATGTGCACCCATGGACACTGGGTGCAGACATCACTAAGTGGGTGAGCCCAGCCATCAGGGCTGTCTTCGTGGACAACAAGAACACCAGAAACACAGCGTTGGACTGAACCCGCAGCCTGACTCACCCAGATGTGGGACTTACCAAGGACAAGCCAAATCCAATGAGGGTGATGAAGAGCTGACCCCAGCAGGACAGAGGTGACACTCATGTAAAATTTCCCACCTCGTCTGAAGCCTCTAGAAATAGAAACAGCATCATCTTTACTTTCAGCTCTTCAGATACTGCCTGTCAGCAGGCCCACCCTCTGGACCTGTGAAACCTCCCTGGTGTGAGGGTTGGTGCAGCCCCAAGCATGCAGAGTGACAGCAGTGCCACCAAACTGCCCCTGTTCCTGCAGGTTTTGGAGGAACATCACCACCTCCAAGAGGATGGGTGACCCCTTGGCTGATGCTCCGTCCCACTGGGGACCCCAGAGGCAGCACCTGAGCCAGGAGAAACCTCCTGGGATGGGGACCCTTCTGGGAGGAAAACCAGTGCAGGAGAACAGCGAGGAACAGTTCACAGTGAGGTCCTGGCACTGAAGGACAGTATTTAAAGATCCATAAGGAATACTTAAATATGGACACAGGCAGGGGAAGGAGACTGGTGATTCTCTCCTAGATATGCCTCAGAGAACTGCCAGCAGCAGTGACCATAGACAGTCCCCTCCTGACAACTGCCTGGCCAAGCAATTCCAGCCCCACCATCAGACACTACAGACTCCCAAATTCCTGGTTCTGGTTCCCAAATCCCACAGCAACCAGCCAGCTCCTGAGGGTGAGGGTTGAGCCACAAACATTTCCAGTGATCCAGTGAAGGGCTTTAATAAAATCATGGCTGTTGGGAAAGGATCCCTGTTTCATGAGTCCCCAAACATCACACACACGTATATATTTGCCTGGAGTGTTATTAAAATCATATTTGAAGCCCTGATTCCACCTCCAGTTCCCACCCACTCATATAAAATTGTCATTCCTGGCTCCTGCCCTGCAGAGGAGCAGAGGGCAGCAGCACTGGAGCTGCAGCAGAACCAGCCAGGTGGCAGCTACAGACACTCCTCTGCCAGGTACACCAGAGAGCTGGAAATTAAAGAGGTAATTCAGAGCAATTTCTAGTAGAGAGTCACAGAACCAAGTCATTTAACATTTAGGCAGACAAGGTTTCAGGGGAGCTCAAAAAAAAAAAAAAAAAAAAAGGACTGGAAGGAATGGTCAGAAACTCTGGGTTGATTTTTTTCCGCCCTTTTTTAATATTTTGTGGTTAACCAGCCCTGCTGGTCCCTGCCACCCCATGGATGGTCCCAGTCCAGGTGCCCAGTGCTGTGTCCCCTCCTCTCCCCACCAGCACAGGACAGTGACACCCCGGTGTACAAGCCAGGGAGAGGGGACAATCCTCCCCAAATGTGCCCAGATGCCAGTTCTCTCTTCCTCACCTTCCCTCCCTGACTCCTCGTGCTATAAAAAGAACAGAAGACAACCCTTTTCCTCCGTGATTAATTAAGGCCGAAGCGGGACCCCGAGGCGCGGCGGGACCGGCACCATTTCCGAGGTGCTGCAGCTGCCACATCCCCGTGACTGCCCCCCCCGCTGTCATTTGTCATCTCCTGACACTGATAAAGAGCTTCCCCAGCGCTGTGTCTTTGTGAGGGAACATATCCATATCAAAGCTGCTTGGATCATCCTTTTGCTAACTACCTGCTGCATTTCCCAGCCTAGCTTCCCATCTCCGACTCTTGCTCCATCCCTCCGTGAGTCCCCACCCCAGCCTGGGCCACCCCAACCTGCTCCTGCTCCCCAAGCCTAAAGGCTCTGGGGAAATGGGGAGGGGACACTTGGTTTCTGTGCTGCTCAGTGCAGACTCACAGTAACATGGTGCATCCATTAAAATTGGGATCAAGTGTCCTCTCTGCAGGTGGAGAGGAGCCCAGACGCTCCCCACCTCTCAGACCAGGTGGGTGTCCAGAGATGGGGGCTCATTCCCAAGCAGGCATGTCCTTCAACTTCTTTTGGGTCTCATCACCTCAGGGTTTTAAACGGCATTAATAATGTTTCCATGAGCTATGAAGAGCTCCCAGGAAATGGGGATGGAGGAAGGAGGTACGAGGAACCACAGCTGCTGAAAACAGCCCCTTCTCCTCAGCACTCCCTGAGGTGTTGACTTCCTAGAGTAGGAATCCTCACCTCCCCTGTGATGCATCACAGCCCTAGGAGCAAGCACATGCAGCCAGAACATGAGCAATGTAGTTCCAGCCATTAGGAAAATCTTTTCCTATGGAAATGTTTTTCTCTTTGTGATGACACTTTAACAAGAGCTTAATGAAGAGTATTTTCTTGGTTTTGAGAGGCACAGACAGGCCAGATAAAGTTACCAATTCATTAGCATCCCATCATGAATGTCACCTCCAGATTCCCCAGCCATATGGTCAGCACGATATGCTTCCAACAAATGGGGACATCTACAAAGGCTTCATTACCAACAACCATCATGTTAAAGTAGCCCGTGCTCATATGGAGATGGGGAACACCTTATTTCAGGACTTTTTGGGTGTGAAGGGACATGCCACGGACCGGGGGGCAAGGTGACTTTGTAGGACACGACCATCCCTCTTCCTGCAGACAGGATTTTAATTGGGATCACCTCCCAAGAAATGCAGTCTCCAGAGTGGATGCACATCTCCAGGAGCTACCTGCCTGGGTGGGAGACAGAACATCTGCTTCCATCATTCTCCAGATAAATTCCCCACACAACTAATTAAACCTCCCAGCGGGCTGAACTGCATGTCCAGCAATGAGCCATAGCTGAGCTGAGACCTCAGCCAGGCATGGAAAATTGAGAGGTTGTCCCCATCCCCACCACGTGCAGGCCCAGCCACCCCAAGCAGCATCTGTGGGTGGCATTTGGTGGCCATAAATAGATGTGAAGCAACCATATGTGGCTCTGAAGGCAGCAATCTGTTAAAGATCCTCCTCATTCTCACCAAGGTGCAGCTAATTGTGGCATCCTGAGAAGACAACAGACCTGGGGCTTTTATGAGCTTTCTTGGAGGAGGAAAGGAACTTGCTTAGATGCCCACACACCAGCCCAAAGAGCTGTTGACCCTTGCAGAGGGGCACATATTGGAGCCTGCACCCCATTTCCGCCCACTCACAGCCTGGGAACATTGTCCTTGGAGACCCCTGGTGGCATCTCCCACCCTTCCCTAGGTGAAGCCACCTCCATCTCTGCTCCACATCCCTGAAATCTGCTGCCAGGTTCCCAGCACCACGCCTGTGTTTTCTAATGAGCAAATAACTCCCTCCTTAGGAGGAGCTCCATTTGCAATCCAGTGAGACTCAGCAGGAGGGTTTGTGCTCCTTCTGCTCCTCCTGCACCAGCCGACCTGTGTCAGCAGATTATTCTGCAGCCCTGTTGGTTGCTGAGTGTGGGGAAAAAGAAAAAAAAAAAAAAGGAGAGGAGTTTTCAAAGCTTTAATGGCTTTGAAAACAACACGGACAGTTCCCTTTACTGCAGGAGAGGTCAATGATCTCCCTCTGCTGCAGGGCTAAACAGGACATCATAATAAATAATCGTAATAAGATATAAAGTGTGACCTGGAGTCACTCAAGACAGAGAGCAGGTAGCTGTGACGCCTTCCCACCCTTCAGAGCAACTGTGAGGTGTGACATTTGCAAAGTGAATTAAAAAATGAAAAGCCAAAGCCTGCAATTAAACCATTACACAAGCAGAAAGGGGTTGTGTGTTGCCTGGGAAGCTGGAATGCTCTGGCTTCTGGCTGGACCATGGCCCTGGGGCTGCGATGCATGAGGGTCCTGCCAGCCCTCCTCTCTCCTTCCCCCCCAGCCCAAAGGGAAAGGCCAGCAGCATGACACTGTGCAGCCCTGCCACCAAAGCCCACGGTGCCCCTGAGGGACCCATCTGCAGGGCTCTGCATGGCCAGAGCTGAGCAGCTCCTGGACACCAAGCTTGGCCTTCAGGCAGAGGAGCCGTGGTGCCAGCCCACGGTGCTCTGACCAAGCCCATCAGAGCAGACCCATCACCCAGGCCACAATGGAGCTCCCGACAAGGTGCCTCACCTGGGCTCTCCCTGAGGACATCTCGGAGGGCCTGAACTTCAGAGGGCAGACAGGTGCTCGAAGATGGGTCTCTTGGACATCTCCTCTCCCAGTGGTCTTCGCTCCAGCTCCTCTTGGAGGTGCAGCTACCTCGGCTGTACTTGCAGACGGGGGTTTTGTTCAGGTACATCCACAGGGACGTTTGCATCGATGGCCAGCAGGCACGGAGCCCCTCTGCGCCTTCGTAACGATCAGAAGGACGTTGCTCAGGCTCCACAGCTACTCTGCCCCATCCCTGCACGAGACTGACCGTGGTTTTGCTGTTGGCAAAGCCTGGGGGGACACAACAGGTACCTGGATGCAAGTGGAAAGCAGGTGTTGAGCACAGACCATAAAAAAAACACCAGAAACATCAACGGCAGCACCAGGGAGTGACATCACCTTACAAAGCTCAGCCCAAGTCAGAGGTGACAGCCCAGCTGCCACCACCCTGCCACCCACTCCACACATGGACCGGGAAGCAGGAGTCAACCCATCAGCAGGGCAGGAGGTGCCCCCAGAGGAAAGAGGGTTGGAGCTCCTATCTCATGGTATTCATCACCTTCCCTGAGGCTCTGCACGTGCTGGACAGTCCTATTAATCAGAGGCACACCAGCCCTCCAGCCTGGTCAGGGACCCTTTGTGCAGGTCCCTTCCCATCACAGACAGATAAGATTATCAGTGACAAGTGAGACACCCATTCTGCAACACCCGACTCAAAGAATGGGATTTATTTTATTTTATTATTTTTTTTGTTATTTATCCCCCTGTCTCAAAGATGAGCTGTTTCTTGTCTTGTCAAACCACATCCTTTTCTTTAAAGAACCAGCTTTAAGAATCCAATTTGTCAAGCTGGACAATCATCTGAGAATCCATAAAAAGCTTCGGTGACTTTATAAAAAAAAATAATAAAAAAAAAATCAGAAGGTTTTAAATGTAACTGAAAGGGATTTGAAAATAGGTTGAGTGGCCTACATCAATTAATCTTCAGAGAGCTGGGGCTTTGTGAAGCTGAAGTGGCAGAGAAGTGTCAAAGGCTGGTTACTGGGCTTGAGGAGATGGAAGTTATTGATATTTCTCCTCTATTTTTCTCTTTTCTTCCCTCTCAGTCTCTTCAGAGCACGGTGAGGCAACATCCCCTGTGAAAGGCACTGCAAAGCTAAGAAGGGCTGGGAGGTCAAGCCAAGCAGCAAAGGGCCACTCTCCTGGTGATTTTTCTGCAGTCGTTCCCAATGTCAGCCAACAGGGACCAGACCTTCTCTCCCACCACGGTTCCAGGTCCCTCACCATCACTGCTGGCAGGTGCCAGAGCTCTCCTCCATTGCAGGGAGAACCCTCAGAACAAGCCATCAGACACCCCTGACATAGAGACCCAAAGGCAGCAGGAAAGTCCCGGGGTGTGTCACAAAACCCAAGGGTCCAGCTGCCTCCATCACTGGCCTCCTTCCCTGAGGAGGGAGGAAAAGAGAAACAGTCTCAGTTCCGAGCCCCAGGGAAGACCATCAGGAATCAGAGAGACCAAGGGGACACACAGATGAAAGTAACAGGCTGGAGAATTTACTAAAAAAAAACCCAAAAAGACCTTGGGAGGAATGAAAAGGCTGCATAGAGAAGGGCCAGGCTGCCACTCTCCAGTACTGAGAGCAGGATGTGAGGAGCTCCAGATGGCTTTTTGTTTTAGTGCAATAAAAAATTCAATCTGACAGGCAAGTATGGGGCTGGGTGATAATAATAACAACCCAAATAATTTCCTTTTTAAAAAAAAATAAATAAATAAAAATGAAAGGAATCTAACAGCTCAAAGATCTCTTCATTTGCTGCAAAGAAAAGGGACTGTGTGTTACTGCCTGCTGTTGGGAGCAGGTTCACAAGCTTTCACGTGGCATTTTGTTGCAGAAGTATAATATAAGGACACTTTATGTGCTTCCCAGTCTGGGGAAATAGATCTGACTTGGAAATCAGCCAGAAGGACTGTAAGTTAGGGCTCTGAAGCGAAGGTGATAACTTTGCCAATTAAATATGGATGGGATTTTTTTCCCCCCCTCTCCTTCCCCTGAATACTTTTCCACTGTCATTAGGTGATGATATAAAGACAGAGGCCTCCTGGTGCAGCTTAATTGCTCATATATAGAGAAATGATGAGCTCTGTTGCACTGCACGAGCCCTGCCTCGGCTGCTTGCTGCCTTATTAATAGGTGATACCAACACCAGTTTAATTCTTCTGCCCAAGGAAAACAGAAAGAGCAAAACCTCACTCAGCAAAGTACCTCAGCCCTCACAAAGTGAGCTGATATTTAATCACACAGAATGTTTTGCTGAGTTGGTGCTCAGTCCGATGGAGACAGGACGGGTTTCCTATTAAGTGAAGGTTTATTTCCATACCCTTCTATTTATTTTTTTAATTGCTGCACAGTGCAGGTGATCCTGTGATTTGAAATCTGCTGCTGCATGATTTCTAGTCCAGGTTGAAGCCTGGGCAAGCCAAGGACCAAAAAAGCTGTTGTTTTAATTAATATGGACCTCAGAGCTGTTGTTGTAATTAGCACAGAGCTCAGCACCTCAGAAGGGGTGGGGAGGGCCATGAGCCAGGGAGGCTCCAGGTGCCCTTCCTGGGGATGGACATGCCTCAGGGAGCACCACGATGGACCCTCTAGGGCAGAGAAGACCTTCAGTGCCTGGGGGTGACCAGGGACACCTTGCCCAGAGAAGAGCAGGAGCAGAACACCATGAGTGGGAACGGTTCAAAGCCTGGATGGCTAAAGGATGCTGCCTGTTATTATAATAACAAGAGGAAAGGAAGGAGGAGGAAAAGAGGAAAGGAAGGAGGAGGAAAAGAGGAAAGGAAGGAGGAGGAAAAGAGGAAAGGAAGGAGGAGGAAAAGAGGAAAGGAAGGAGGAGGAAAAGAGGAAAGGAAGGAGGAGGAAAAGAGGAAAGGAAGGAGGAAAGAATACATTTTTGTTGTTGTTATTATTATTACTACTATGCCTTCAGGAAAGCAGTGTTACTGCATCTTTTCAGTCTCCACTTCCTCGGCAGCCAACTGGTCCCTCCTAAAAATCCACATTAGTATCTGCTTTTTGACAGTCTCTCCAGGCAAAGCTTTTTAAAGCTATTGACCCTCCCCTCCAAAAACTGGGGAGCACCACCCTCCCGTCTGCATGGAAAAGGTGCTGGGCACAGGCTGGGGAAGCAGGGCTGCAGGGGCTTTGCATTTGCATCAGCCCGGGCTCTGAAAGCCGAGTTCCATTTCCAAAGCAGCCGCGGTTCAGCAGGGCAGGGAGCGGAGCAGGGCAGGGAGGCAGCGGCTGAATTGATGGCAGCAGGAACAAAAAAAAAGCAGGAGGTACAAATGACTTGAGAAAAGGCGTGATGAGATGTGACTGCCCTGGGTCCTGGGACTGGAAAGAGCGAAATGGGAAAAGACCACCCGGACGAAGCGAAAGTGCTTTTGATTGCTGAGGGGAAAAAGGGAGTTAACGATCATGGGAAGGGACAAGGCAATCTGGCGCGGAGCTGGGGCTGCTCGCAGGGCTGGCAGAGGGGGCTGCAGCCCCCCGGGGGCTGCCAGCAGGGCCAGGCCATCACCACCCCAGCAGGTGACGTGTGGGAACCAAAGCACCCAAGTAGGGGTGACCCAAAACCTGGGCTGGCACCGATCCCCCCCCTCGCAGCACCCCGAGCGATGCCGCTGCGCATCCCAGGAGCGTGGCTGGGCCTTGGATTCACACATCCCAAGGTTTTTCTAAAGGTTCTGCAGGAGTTGGGGTGCAGTTGCTGTGTGGGGTGGGGAGACTCTTGTTTGCCTTGTTTCCAAAGCCTGAGGGCTGCCGGGCAGCACGGCCAGGAGGGCTCCAGTCCTCAGCACGTTGGTGCTGATGCTTCAGTCCTAAACCCCATCCCAACACAGCAGGTGGTGGCAGGGATGAAGGTAACAAGAAATAACCATGTCCCCATTTCCTTTACCATTTTTAGGCAGCCCCATCTCAAGAATGGAGAAATATGAGAGTTTTGCACAATGACCTGCTGGACCCAGTGACAAGCAGACAGTCAGGTTTGTATTGACACAACACCTGATGGGCAGACCCCCCTGTGACTGCTCTATTTTAAATTTAGGGATTGGCCCAACCTTCTCTAGAACCTGCCTCAAGTCTCCAAACTCCTGCATTTCAACAGGAGAGGCAGAGCCTCAGGAAGAAAGAGGATTCAGCTTGCTCTGGGTTGCTGAATAAACCAGCAGCAGGTCCAGGAGCCCGACCACAGCCTCTGGCCACAGGGATCACACTTTGTGCAGTACACGCAGAGAAGGACAGTTTCAAAACAGGCACAACGTATTTTTTCAAATGTCCCTTCTCACATTATTATGTGTCACAAGTTACTAAACAAGCAAATGAGGATGATTTCCTTCCCAGCATGGCAAGCCTGTGGTTTCACTCCAGAGTTTCATTAGCCTCTCTAGACAAGTTCCCTGTCAGGCTTCCCAGGGACAAGCACCATTTCCCAGCTCCCAGCACTGAAATCCAGCCAATCTATTCTCATTGCAGCCCAAAGTGCTTCACAAACTCCTCCACTTGTGTTGCAATTTCACATTCCTAAATAGCAGTAGTAGCTCCTAACACTGCTTCAACATCAAATGAGCCAGAAGAAAAAACGTTCTGAAAGGTTTTCACTTGGGCTTTTCTGTTTTGAAGGGCACCTTAAAGACAGAGAACAAAACCCAGCTCCTGCTGATGTTGATGAGGATTTCATCCTTTACTCAAACAAGGAATAACAAGCAGGGGCTGGAGTGCAGCAAGAAAAGGAGATGAAGTTTGATACAACATTATGAAGACACAACTTACTTTCCTAATCACTCCAGATGTCCCATGGAGCAGGACGGGCCCGTGGTCTCAGATTTTTGAAGGTCCCATGGTGAGAAAATAAAGAGCCAGCAGAAGGTGGAGACCAAGTAACCTTGTTTACACCAAGGAACTTCAAAAGCATGGATAATTTTTTAAGCTGCTCTTTCAGAGGGCCCCATCATAAAACCACACAGGAAGAACCTCAAGAAGCAGCACTAAAGTGGCACTAAGGAGACATTCACAAAAAGAATAAAAATGCCACTGGACCCATGGTGGGAAGGACAGTGCAGGCACGTGGAGAACTGGATCCCAACACAGACACCAAACTTGTGTTCCTTCCCAGGAGAGACTGGATTACAATTCAGCAAAATCCCAGGGGTGTCACAGGTGGCAGAAGCCACATGAGGCAGCAAAAAGAGGAGATGCAGAATACAAGCTCTCAAGCACAGGATGTTCAGCCCAGGGTAGGACCCAGCCTGGGACACACAGCAGGAACACCTCTGCCTGCCCCAGCTCACCCAGAGGTGGTCACACCACCACGGCACCTCTTTCTTAGCTATTTCTTAGGTATTACAACTGGTTAATGAAGGTTTTCACCTTGGGTAGGTTGAGTTCCCTTCCAGCACCACTCCTAACACCGCAACATTGGCGGGTGCTGGGGGTGCATCCCTACCAGATCCCTCAAGACCCCACATGAGCCCACCATGCCCTGCAGAGCCAGGGAGGAAAACAAACAGCAGCAGAGAGTGGAATCCTTCCTGTCTCTCTCCTGTTAATTATGATCTTATTTTGAGCAGAGAACCTGTCATTCATCCTCCTGTAATGGATAGTTTCTATTTCCATTCTCCCTCCACCCCATTATCTTTTATAAAATTCAGCTGGGCTGGGTGATGGATTGATAAGGGACCGTCCCGGCGGGAGCCAGCTCTCTCAGAATGGCTCTCACATGCCCCCAACTTCTGTATCTTTTTAAATATTTCACTTGTTTGAGATCTTTATTTCACATTTCGATTTCCTGTAGTACAGTACATTTATCTTAGTCACCCAGTCAAGCTCTCTCCGAGCCCCTTATCTTCTCCTCCTCTGTACAACTGAAGGCACCGACACCATCCAGGGGCTCCATGCTGAGCCTTCCTCTCCCTGGAGGGGTTTGGCATCACTCCCACCCCTGCAGCCCCCCAGGGCAGCAGTCACAAGGAAAAGCCCAGCCAGGGATGTCCTCCATGGACCAGTTCCCACTGGGATGCTCCCAGTCTGTGCCAGCAGCCCTGCCCTGCTGAGGTCGTGAACACAAAGACATGTTTTCCCCCTCTAGACCACAGAAGTTTAAATATCTCAACAGCAAAGGGCAGAGAGAGAATCCTGAATTGCCATGGGAAATCCTCTCAACAGCATCACCATCACCCCCAGGGTGGGAGCTGGGAGCAATCGAATAAAAACAGTTTTAAACTCCAGGAAAAAAAAGAGGTAAAAACCTTCTCGCTATTCCCGCTTCGGCAGCACTGAGCTGTGAGCAGGCAGCACCACCTGGTGCCCCCACTGCTGCTGAGCCCACCGGCCCTGCTGAGCACCCCAGGCCACGGGAGAGGAGCTGGACCAGGCTGGGGTGGGGGTGGTGAACCCACAAAGCCGCAGCGAGCCCGAAGAAGAACAAAACCTTCCTTTTTCTCACACAGACACAGACCCAGCTGCTTCAGAGGTGCACACTGATGGACGGGAGGAGGCAAATCCTGCCTGCCCAGCTCTGAGCTCAAACACACCCGTTTGGGGCTGTCACCCATCCTGCCTGCCAGGGGATTAAGGGGGTTTCGAAAAAACCACAAAACACCCACCTTCTAATCTTGCAGGCAACAACAATGCACCTTTAATACAATAAAAGAGAAGCTAAGTGAGGAGCTCTGTATCCCAGCATCTAGACCAAGTTTGATGCTCTTGCCTCTCATCGCAGCACCTTCTGCCCAGCCCATCCACCAGCACGAGCTCTGGGGATGCCTCAGGTGAGTCCTCATGGACTCTGGGGAGTACAGGAGCAGGACTAAACCCCCTGGCAGCACCCTTGCAACCTTCCTTGCACCAGCCAGTAGGCAGATGCAACTCCCAGGCCGACTGCACCCAAACCAGCAGCCCAGCAGCAAGGTGTTTGCCAGCCTCTTCACAGCTCTTGGAGGGATTTTGTCCCTTGGGATCAAATGCAGCAGCAGGGCACCCAATAAACACATCTGCAGAAGGTGATTTATCTGTAGGGGAAGCTGTGAAAATTCCAAAACCCTCTTAAATATCCACTTCCTGGCTCTAAACAGTCCATAACTTGCCAACTGGGGGCTCTATGGGTATGCTCCCCTCCCTGTGTTTTCTGCTTTTCATTATAATTTGCTAAGTAACACATTATGATGAGTTATTTATCATGCTTGGCAGCTTCATGATCCCTCCTCCGGCCGCAGGAATCTCACTCATCCATCAGCCACATAAATATCTGCCACAGCAACGAGCAGCTTCTCGCCCTGCACCCACCCCAAGCTCTGCCAGAGCCATGGCCTGAGTTCAAGGGCTTTGCTCTACCCCAGGACACCCAGCTCTGCTCTCCTGGGGCTTCTCTGGACACCAGCCAAAGGGGGAAGAGAAATAATGGAAGACAAATCCAACAGATAAGAAGAGCAGAGGAGGGATCTTTGCCAGCAGCTCCATTTCTCCTGCTCCTGTTGTGGGGACTCTAGTGGTGGGAGAAGCAAAAGTGGCACCAAGAGGGAAACGAGAGTAAAATTCATTGAAACAAGTGCTCTGAGGATGCAAAGGGGTGGTGGGAGGGAGGCTGGATAGTTCTGGCCCTTGAGCACGGGGCTCCTTCAGAAGATCCCAGAGTGCAGCAAATCTGATCACAGCCCTCCCTGCAAGCCTTGGCTTTTGATGATCTCTTCCATCACCAAAGGAAAACCTGGGAAGTGGCTGGTGTTGAATGAGTGACACCCAGACACCTTCCAGACCTCCAAGCCTCCCTCTCCTGGAGAACACGAGGTGAAGAGCTTGGCCAAGGAGAGGCTTGAGCTGCTGGGAAACGAGACAGATGGCACTCAGCACTGGTCCCAGTGGGGACACCAGGAGGGAAGAGTTACAATTCCTTAGGTTTAACCTTCCTTTTCAAGTTGCTGTACCCTCCCTTTGAAGGAGGTAGCTTTGCAAGTATTTGTTAATTTGACTTTGCAAAATAAACAGTATCTTGGCTTACAGATGGGGAAATCAAGGCATGGAAGGGGAAATAAAACAGAGGAACAAACCCTCTCTCTGTGCTTTAACTCCAAAATCATCTTTCCTCATTAGCAGCTAATCAGAACTACCAGAGGGGGAGAGATTACAGATGGGGTGGAGAGGGGAGTAACTGAAAGAAATACAGACATCAAACCATTTGCATTTATTTACCCATTTATCAGAGTGAGTCACGGACTTTGAGCTCACTTGCATCTGCCTTGCAGATTTTGGTGATGGTATCCCAAAATCCTAAGAAGTTAATAGGCCAGAGCCACCCACTATGGCAGGAAGGAGGAAAGCTGGAGGTTTAGGTTGATCCTGGGAGATATGATACTGCTTTGCCTGCTAGATTGTAAGAAACCACTAATCTTCCTTCACCTGCTGCCTAATCTTTACAGGAACCCAGATACCTTATCTGAAACCTGCTCCTTGCAGAGCCCTGGCCTGTGTGGCAGCACCTTGGGCAAGGGTTTGGGTGGCTCTGGGAGCAGGTGGGGAGCAGAGGTGGGTGCCCCGTGTGGTCCTGGGTCCCACCAGGCTCAGGGGCTCAGGGCAGAGCCCACAAAGCCCTTCTGCAGCTCTCTGTGTACACTCCTTCCCACCTTCCTATATTTAGACACTGAAATAAACCATCAGAATCTCTTCTCCTTCCAACTTCTCTTTCACTCCTTATTTCATCCTGACATTCCAGACATTCCAGAAGTAAGGACACAGGCAGGGTCCATGATATACACATCTGAGCTCAGCTCACAGCCACAGAGCCAGGCTGGATCCAAGGTCTCTGAAAGGGACAAGTCTTCCTAACCCCCACCAGCCCCAGGATGCTCTGACAGGTCACACAGTGCATCTCCTCCAGCATTCCCAGTCTTGAGCACGAGCCCAGGCTGGGAAATGAGAAACATATTTTTAAATAAGAGGAGGAAATGGTGTCTTTGTGTCAGGCAAGTGGAAGAAATCCAGGACCAAGAGACTGCAGAGCCTTTCCACTTCAGACAGCAGGTGCTCTCCAAGATGTGGTTATGGCAACAAAATAAATGATGGATAATTGCTTTTGTGACAACTTGCCAATTAAATTAGACTCAGCAGAATAACATAATGACAATTTGTTATGCTCTGGTGGGCACTAACACACCAATCATAATTAAATGCTATGACTGAAATAGAATGCTGCTGTACACAGGAATATATAACCCCAATTCCCTCCCAGTGAAACATTATAGGTTCAGACTTGATTTCAATTTCTGGAGGATAATAGCATTAGTGCACATCAGAATGAGCTTGCAATATGCACAGAGGCAGCAGCAGCCCAGGGAGAGGGAGTGAGCCAAGGACAGCTGAGCCAGGGCTCCTGGGGGTCCCCTCCCCAGAACCACTGGTGCTCTGGGTCTCGAAGCAGCAGGGGGACATCCCAAATCCCTGCCACGTCCCAGGAAGATTTCAATTTCCCAGCCCAGGGGAGAAGGCTCAAACTGCTCTTCTCGTGGGATGCTCCGACCCTCCCGCTGTTCCCTCCTCCTGCCCTGCATCCTGCTCATCCCAGATCCGTTGGGCTGGGAATTGCCATTCCATGGGCACTTCTGGTGCTGCAGAAGCAAAACACCACCAAAAGCACCAATCCCAATCTGTTACAAAAGTGTTAATTTACAAACGAAACTGGGCAGATGGCAGGAACCAAGACTGCTGAGGTTTTGCCCCAAAAGCAGAAGCTCCCCCGGGTGCCACCCCTGCTCCCAGGGTGGAAATTCAACACTCACATCCTGCACCACTCCAATGCCACACACATTTTTTCCCCAACAAAACACCTGGATTGTCCTCCTGGCCACACCAACAGCCCCAGGGAAGGGCAGCAGCAGAGCCCCATCGTGGGGTGGCCCCCCAAAAGCAGCAGGAGAGCTGGCAATCCTCCCAGGTAAAACTTCCAAAATTCAGGTGACACAAAGAAGGCAACTGCCCAGCAATGAGACTGGCCCACCCCTGGGTCACAAAGGCCATTGTGCTCTCTGACAGATCTCAGCTTAACTTTTATCAGGTCTGGTATAATAAGGCAAGTGTAAAACCACAATAAATTCCAGCTCAGATCCTAACAGATACAGATTTCTGGAGTATTCCAAAGCTCAAAGTGGGGCAGATTTGAAGACTTTAATGTGTGTGTGTGTGTGTGTGCACGCAGAGGCAAAGCACAGAGGAACACAACAGGGATGTGCCAACATTTTAGTATCTTACTTGGAACCACATTTTTAAAACATCAAATGCTTTATTACCTGCCTCGCTGAAGCTTGGCATTGGCAGGGTCAGATCTGGTTTTCTGGCAAAGCTGATGAATTATTTTGGCTGCTCCAAAGATAATACCTGATCCTATTATAGCCTAAGTTCCCTCAATACATCACAACAGATAATCTGCCAAAGCATGGTCAGAGATGTGCTACCACAGAGTTCCTGTGCACAGCTCTGCCACGTGGGCAACCTGCTAGAGAGCAGGTGGAGTTCTTCCCCCTAAAACTTCCTAAAAACGTCAGGAATTTACCTTGGGAAACCCTTCAGGCTGGCTTTCAGAGCTGTAGAAGAGGTCACCAGCCTCCTGCAATTGTGTTTTTGATGCCTCAAGGAGTAAAGAACCTTGTAACTGATACTTTGGCATTTATTGTCACTTAAAAATAGCCTGACAATCTGAGAGAGGAACTACACACTCTGCTTATCTTGCAGGAGGAAGGAGGTCAGCAATTTAGCCCAGAAAAGGTCATATTGCTGCTCTGTAATGGGGTGTAAGATTGCAAGGAGGTGAAAGCTGTGGGGAGAGCCAAGGGGCAAAATCCTCCACGGCCCCAGGTCATTCCCAACCCTCCTCCTGCAAAGCTGAAGGATAAATGCTTGATAAATAATAGCTCGCTCACCCCAGGCCCTGGCTCAGACCTTTAATTAGAAGTGGCTGAGTTCCTCTCTCAGGTGATGGGCATTTCAATCCCAGCCCCACAAATGCATCCAGCAAACACAGACCTCTGCTCTTAATTGTCTTTTCTCCTAATTGCACCAAACACTTCAGCTGATGTGATTTACTTCTTGAGCTTCCCCATTACACACCAGCTGTAACAAAGCCACAGCACCCAAGAACATTCCAGAATCACAGAATTCTCATGAATGGAAAGGACCTCTAAGATCACAGAGTCAAACCATCCACCAAAAAAAGGAAAAGAAAAAATAAGACCTTGGCCAGTAGAGCATGTCCTAAAGTCCCAAATCTACACAGCTTTGAACACCTCCAGAGATGGTGACTCAATCACCTTCCTGGGCAGCACCTTCCAGTGCCTGACCACTGTTATGGTTAAGAAATCCTTGCTAATATCAAGTCTAAGCCTCCCCTGGTGCAACTTCAGGCCATTTCCTCTAGTCCTGTTATTACTGGGGAGCAGAGTCCAACACCCACCTCCCTACAACCTTCTTTCAGGTAGTTGTAGAGGGCAATGAGGTCTCCCTTCAGCCTTCTCTGCTCCAAACTAAACAACCCTGAACTGCTTCTTCATCCAGAGCCACTCGGCTGGACACATCCACAAGCCTGGCTCTGCTCCACGAGCTTCCATGCAACAATTCCCAGCACTACACCACATGAGGGCTCCCAGCCTCCCCCACTTCTCTATTCCCCAGTTTTCCCTCCAGTTTGGCCACATACCTTCAGAGCAGCAGCACATGCACGTCAGTGAGATTCCTTGCTGCTTTATCCAGGAGTCGGGCAAAGCACGTAGCACAAGGACACCCTCCAGGCTGCACCAAGCCAAGTTTCTTCTCTCCAACTCCTTGTCTAGCTTCTTGGGCACACCAGGTTTGCACAGAGAAGCAAGCTGCAACAAACCCTCCACGTGTGGTCACGAGAACTAACAGTGAAAAGAGCTGGACAGTCATTTCAGATGCAGAATAAAAAGCATGAGGAGTCTCTGGGCTGCCACTCCTCAGACTGCAGCTTCACCTGGGAGTAAATCCCACCTCAGCTCGTTACAGAGCAGCCAGTTCAGCTGGGGCTGCTCTGCCCAGAGACACACACCAGGGACTTTTCCCCAGCACAAAATAAAGAAGAAAATTAATTCCAACTTTCTTCTTGCCTGCTCAGGAACTCACCCAGGGCTCTGTGTTCTAAATTTAAGATGGTTTTGCTCAATATGCTTCAGAGAACTGAAGGGAGAGCCAAGCTCAGTAAAGATGCAAGGATGAAGCCAGTTACAGCAGATGAGGGAGATAAAGGCTCCTCAAGTGATGTTGGCAGTTTTTTAGAGAAGTGCCAACAAACAGACCACTGAGCTGTGAAGGGAGAAAACTCTCATGTGTTACTGCGACTTCACAGCCCTTGTCCTTCCAAATTTATTTCCACTTGCAACTTCTGGCAAGCCAACAGCATCATCAACAGTTCAAAACACAGAAGGTGCTGAAAATATTTTTTTTTCCCCTCTAAAAAGCCACAGAAAGCAAAGACACAAAGGTGCAGCATGGGAGACATGCAGGTGTTGGGCTCCCTGCCCTTGGGCTGGTGACAATTGTTTGGCTCAAGGAAGAAAATTGGGCAGGAGGAGGGAAACTCACCCCCCAGCTGCCAGATTCCCAGTGAGGGCAGCTCAGTAACAGCTCTGCTACCAAGAAGAGAATCAACCACAAAATCCAACCACTTTTAATCCTTCTTTTTGCCACCACACAAGAGATTTGTAAGAGTTTTCTCACAGCAGCATCACTGAACTGCACCGTGAGGGATGTGTCTGGGGGAGGGAGGTACAGACCAAAGGGAAATAAATTCCCTCTTTTCCTTGTGGGGAAAAGCCAGACAAGGAGGGGGAGAGAAGACTGGTCTGGCCTGACTGACACCTGGTAGCTTGTGGTGGTGGCTTGGCTTTGTAAAAAGAAAAACAACACACCAAAAAAGGGAAAACCCACACGAAGGGGAAAGAAACACAAACAAAGGGGAAAGATACAAAGAGAAACCCCAAACAAAAAAGAAAAAAGCCCCCAGGCAGGTGGGCTCTGCCATTTCCCCAGCAGGACTGTCACAAGGCCTGCACCACCAGATGCAAGGAGAAACATCTTTAAAACTGCAAATAAGACACCTGAAGAGACAGGACTTGCCATTTTTAAATAAATTCTTTAATTTTTCCATTTTCATACTTGTTTGAAAAGGGGAATAACTCCAATTGTATTAATGGGGAGATGGAAGGAGTGCCCCACACACCACCAGGGAAGGCACTAGAGCTGGATCACTGAGGCTTATTCCCCCTAAGAAAATGTCTCCTCACCATGAGGTTGTGGAGGCAGAAACTTTGGCTTCTGAGCAGTGACTGCAGGGCCAGGGAACACCCTGCAGTGTCCCAGGACACCAGCATGGCTGTCAGGAGGGTCAGGGATTTTCCTTCTGCCTTTCTGCCAGCTCAGGTGTCTGCTCCTCCTGATCCTTCTTCTTCTCCTGTATCTCTTCCAACACAGTTTGGAGCTGCTGGTGCAAGACAGAATCCCTGGTTCCAACACCCTGGTGATCCTGTTGTGCTCCCTGCAGTTACAATCACCAAGAACAAGGTCATAAAAAGCACCTGTTGAAGAGCAGCTGAAGGCAGCCACAGAAAGCAGCAGGCCCAGCTTGTACATCCAAAAAAAGCTGAAGGAAAAATTCCCATTGATGCTTAGATTATTGTGAAGGTACAACAGGGTATCACCAGGGCAAGACATTCAAAATGAGCCTCCTGGCCTCAAGCTAAAAGATGAAAATGTGTTGGTGATGTCATCTTTTCACATGCTCATGGCCCAGGGCACTTAGGGCAGAACCAATTTCTCTTCCTCTTCAGCCCCTTTCACTGGGGAAAGCTCTAGGGGTGCTCAGTCAGATAGAAGAGGATGATGATGAGAACAGAAAGCATATTGCACAGGAGAACATAAATTAGTTTTGCTAACAAAGTTTAAAACTGCAGTTGTTACAAACAGCTCCTCCCCCTTTTGAGGGTGTTCAACCAAAAGGACAGCATCCTCAGAAGAAATTACAGTCAGTCATGAACAGGGTAAAGATTTCCAACCCTGACAGAGCAACCACATTCCAGAAATCTTTCCTCACCAAAACAAGTGCTTCTCTCTCTGTCCCACATGAAGTGCCTTAACCTCAGTCAGTCACCTTCATTACTACACAGAAAGTTCAACCCACACAGCAAAGACTTTTTATTACAACCATCAGGAGCATGAACCTCTTGCTGAGAATTCACTTTGGGCCAACTCAGCATTAAGGGCCTGGTGGGGAAGTTTTCTGAATGCATTGGCCAAGAAATTCTGTGGATATTTAATACTTACTTTATCTACTCCTCTTCTCTGTAAAATTACCCCACTGGCTAAAAGGGCTTTTCCTGTTTCTTCAAACAATTTTTCTTCTTCAATTTTTCCTTCTTCTTTCAGTTCATAGAATTTTTCAACAAACCTGGATTTCAAGATTGTTATTTTTTTTACTCTCACTCCTTTTCCTTCTGTGACTCCAGAAGGAAAAGGAGCAGGTCTCAGAAACACTCGTAGCTTATTTATAAGTAAATCTGACCTCTGGCAAGTAGATTTGTAGTTTGGCTGTGACAGGTCGAAAGGCCTTGGGCCAGTGCCATAAATTCTGTAAAATTTCCTATTCGTGAAAGAGAAAGAGTTCAGTTTTTCAAGCCACCAGAAAGGGGTCGATAAAGGGGGGGGTGGGTAGAAACGTGCAGTGCCGGTTTTCTGCCATATAAACGAGCAGGGGAAACGCTGCTGGAAGGAGCAGGGCCACGAGGGGGGCTGAGCCGCCCCCCGGGACGGGGCAGGGGAAGGTCTCGGTGCCCGGCGGAGCTCCGGCAGCCCTCGGCGGCCGCTCGGGGAGGGAGAACGCGGGACTTACGCTCGCACTTCGTCCTCCGCGTAGAAGACGGGCGGGACGACATCCTTCACCTTGCCGTAGCGCGGCCGCGGCCGCCGGTAGACGGGCTCCCTCAGCGGGGGGAAAGCGGCATAGACGTCGAACCACAGCGGCTTCTCGATCACCCCGATGCGGAGCAGGTTGCGGGTCCTGCCGGGAGAGAGGAGCGGCGGCGGGGGGTGGTTAATAGGAGGGCCGGGAAGAGCTCAAGGGACGCCCGCACTGCCCCGGTCTTCATCCTCCTCCTCCTCCTCCCGCCTGCCTCCCTCCCGGGGGACCCCGCGCCCGCCGTCCTCACCGGCTGAACACGCTCCCTATCTTCTGGATGCGATTGCCCGCCATGCGGCCGGGCCCCCCTTAGCAACGCCGCCACCCTAGCAACGGGCCGTGCCCCCGCCCGGAAGCGGAAACGGCCCGGAGGGCGGGGCGGGAGGCGGCGCCAGCCCGAGCGCGCCCGCCCCGCCATTTAAAGGGCCAGCGCCCCCGGCCGCTCCTGGCTGGAATTCCGGGCAGGGTGAGGGGAACGGAGCGGGAGCCCGTTCCTCCCAGGGCTGGGCTCCCCTCTGTGCCCATGCCGAGGGGATGGGGACTCCCCAGCCCGGACCTGTCCCCGCAGCGTCCCCAGCAGGGGGGTCCGCCCCGCTCCCCGCCGGCCTGAAACAGCAGGTCCTCCTCGGCGCGGGCCCTGGAACGCCGTGACACCGGCTGTGCTTCCCTGAAGAGCCCCGTCGGGGCTGCGGGAAACCGGGGGGTGGATGAGCCCGGCTGCGGGGGCAGCGGCTGTCACCCCTGACAGCTGTCACCCCGCTACAGCTGTCACCCCCTTACAGGTGTCAGTCACCCCTTACAGCCGTCACCCCGTTACAGCTGTCACCCCTGACAGCTGTCACCCCCTTACAGGTGTCAGTCACCCCTTACAGCCGTCACCCCGTTACAGGTGTCACCCCCTTACAGGTGTCAGTCACCCCTTACAGCCGTCACCCCATCCCACTTCCCGATGCAGCCCGGCTGCCCCCCGGGCTCCTGCCGGGGCTGTCCCGCTGCCAGCGCGGGGTGACCGGGAATGACAGCTGTCCCAGCCCAGGGACACAGGCAAGAAGGAGCTGCTGTCCCTGCTGTCCCCCGTGCTGGCCGGTGACAGCAGGAGGGGACATGGCAGGGATCGCCTTTGCGTGCTGCCCCCCCCTCCGGGAGGTCGTTTCTCTCCGTACGGCGGGAATGGTGTCTCCAGGGGTTGGGGCTCATCTTCTCCGCTGCTGGCACTTTCCGTCTGCCCCGCGCTGCCCCCTGAGCGCCCAGGAGCTCGGGGACAGGCGCTGACACTGGGCTGCAAACCATCCCCGGGACGGGGGGGACACCAGTCTCTCCCCGCTCACCTTTTAGCGTCGGGTCTCACCTGGACAGAGGGGCCGAGGGGGGAGGTTTTCCACCCCGGTTTGCACAAGCCTTGCCCGGGGGTTGCACCGCAGCCTGATCCTGCCCCGGGCAGCCCCAGGAGGTCCCTGGCCTGCACGGAGCCCCAGCCTGTACGTTGTGGGTTTTTTTTAACCTTAGAATCATAGAATCCCAGGGGTTGGAAGGGACCTCGAAAGATCATCTAGTCCAACCCCCCCGCCAGAGCAGGGTCACCCAGAGCACATCACACAGGAACGTGTCCAGGCGGGGTTTGAATGTCTCCAGAGAAGGAGACTCCACAACCTCTCTGGGCAGCCTGTCCCAGGGCTCTGTCCCTCTCACAGTAAAAATTTTTTTTCTGATATTCACCTTAAACCTCCTATGCTCCAATTTGTATCCATTACTCCTTGTCCTATCACTGGTCATCACTGAAAAAAGCTGAACTCCATCTTCTTGACACTCACCCTTTACGTATTTGTAAACATTAATGAGGTCACCCCTCAGTCTCCTTTTCTCCAAACTAAAGAGACCCAGCTCCCTCAGCCTTTCCTCATAAGGGAGATGTTCCACTCCCTTCATCATCTTTGTGGCTCTCCTTGATTTAGAACACCCAGCAGCTACCCCCGGGCTGTTTGCCTGCAACCAGCCAACGCTTCCACCCGCCTGGCTTGGGAGAAGCGCGAGGCAGCGAGCGGTGCCTGGTCACTAGGTGCAGCCCTTCGCTTGGGAATGAGCTGCTGGCAGAAAATCCACATCCCGCCTGCCATCTTCCAGCCGCGGGAAGGAAGGGGGCAGTAAATTTCCACCGCAAGACCGACAGCCAGCAGGTACTGGAGAGAAAACACCTCCAGCATTCATCTTCCCTCTGGCCGCAGTTTTCAGTCCTGGACTTTTCTCGGCTGCTGGTTTTCTTCGAAGAGGATTTTGAAAGGGAAAAAAAAAAAATATCCCTTGTCCCCACAGAGAGAAAGAATTAAAAAGGGAGTTGCTGGGACTGCTCCAGGGCTGTGTTGGAGCTGCTCAAAGGACTGGGCAGGCCCTGGGCTTTTCAGTACCTCTGAAAAAGCCCCCACGGGCTCACCCCAGCCTTGCTTGGCTGCCGTGGGAAGGCAACAGCCAGGGTTTCTCCAGCATTTTGAGGCTTTTGACATTTAAGGCAAGAATGTCTTGACTATTTATTTCACAGGGAAGGTTTCCAAGCCACACGTGAGGCTGGGGAGGTCTAAACCCACCAGCAACTGAAAGCTGCTCCAAGGCAGCTGATGCAGGGCAAGTGGACTCTGGCCCTGGCCCCACAATTGAGGGGGAAGCTCCATGTGCCCCCCAGGGCCAGGCACTGCCCCGGGGGGGAATTCTTAAGGACAGGACAGCCTGGACAGGCCAAAATTCCTGCTCTTCCTCTAAATGAAGGAACCAAGACCAAGGTTTTGGGTGCTGGCTGTGGACACAGGAGACCAGCTCCTGTAAGGGGGGCCTGAAGGGCACCTGCTCATCCCTGGCCCAGACCTTTCCTCACTTTTGGGTCCATATGCTGCTTTTTGAGCTGCTGTGGAGTTTCTCACCACAGGTTTTTCTCCTGCAGCCTGTTGCAAGAACATGAATAAAAGGGGCTATTCCACCAGCACCATCCATCTCCAGGCTCTCCAACTTTGCAGACCAGTCGATCCTGCCAGCTCAGCACAGAGTGGAAACGTGCAGGGCTGGAGAGGAATAAAATGTATTTCAGAAACACTTCATTATAGCATCGTGTTGCCGTTGTGCCAGGAGCCAGCCTGCCTGCCTGTCAGACACGGAGGAGTTGCTGTGCAGTAGCTAATGAAACAGTTTAAAAGAAAACTCACACGCCCCACCCCCAAGAGGCTTGTTATTTTCAGAGCGAAGTGGGTAAACCACAACATCTTCCCTTTTCCGCTCTTTCCTGAAAGGCAGCTCCCCACGGGCAGAGCTGGGAGCCTCTCCAGGGCCTGCTGGGCACAGTGGGTCAGTGGTTCTGCTCCCCAGCACACTCAGATGGTCGCCTCAGAGCCCACCCCACCAGCCTCACACCCCAGAGGAGCCCTTCACCTTGGACCCCCAACGTGGGGACAGCAGAGGGGAGTGGTGGGTGCCCCAGGTGCCCACCCTGCCTCAGGATGGTGTCGATTTGCCTGTCAAGGTGAAGTGGGGAGGAAAGGGGACAAGGGGTCCTCAGAGCATCCTTGCCTGTGGCAGGGCTTTCCCTGAATCCTGGGCTCACTGGCTGCTGGCTCCTGGTGCTCTTCTCACACTCTCCCACAACAAGCACCTGCGGGGACCTGCTCCTGAACCAAACATTCTGCTGCTGGAAGCAGAAATTCTCCTGGATGGAGACAGGAACTCACCAACGACGAGTCTCCCACAGCACTCACTTTCTAGAAGAGTGGAGATTTAGGTGAGACATGAGGAAGAAATTCTTTAGTGTGAGGGTGGTGAGACATTGGAACAGGCTGCCCAGAGAAGCTGTGGCTGCCCCATCCCTGGCAGTGTTGAAGGGCAGGTTGGATGGGGCTTGGAGCAACCTGGGCTGGTGGGAGGTATCCCTGCCCATGCAGGGGGGGTTAGAACTAGATGATCTTTAAGGTCCTTCCAACCCAAACCATTCTAGGATTCTACGAAATCATAAGATGCAAATACAGCACCATCAGGAGCAGGGAGGCAACGAGCCAGACTGGCACTTGGGCACCTGCAGCCATGAGGGGCACAGCTGCAGTGAGCATGAAGGGAACGTTTCCCTCCCCACCCCAATTTCTTTCCTTTTCTCCCTTGAGAGAAATGGCAGCAAAAAGCAAAATAGACCCGAGTGTTAAGAGTACAACAGGACTTTATTATATGAATGACTATTAAACATCTTTAAGAAAAAAAATCACTTATGGAAATAAATTCTAAAATAGCAACACTCACAAAGTCACAGATTGTTTTGTTTTCTTCTTTTTAAATCATTTTGTAGAGAAGTGATACAAATGTCACTGAGAATTGTACATTTTTATGTAAGAAATGCATTTGGGCTTTCAAGCCAGTTTTAGGGGCCTTCCTACTATTATTTTTTTAAAGGACAAAAATAATCACTCCTCATCCTCCTTTAAAATGATGCTTTGTGCCTCCAAGTTATTTTTCAATGGCTACAGAGTGACATCATTCAGAGAGGCTTTTGCCTGGCCCGGGATGTTTAAGGGCAAGTTGTTAAGACTGTGTTAGCAAAGCCACCCCCAAGCCCCCTGCGCGCTGCCCACCCTGTGCTCACCAGCGTGGAGCCCCTTTTGGCACAGAACCCTTCCTGGTTGGTCCGTGGTGCCAAACCCACCCAACACAGAGCCTTTTTGCTGGCACTGTAGGCAGAGAAAGCCAGGCCAGGGGGTTGGCACCTGCTGTGTGTGGAGGTGGCATGGTGACAGCTGTCCCCTCCCTGTGGCCCAAGAACTGCCCTTCCTTCCTTCCTTCCTCTCCCTGCCCTATGCCAGCTCCTCAGCTCCCAGGTGGCATCACAAGGAGCAGGACACCTCAGGGACAGGCTCAGCCTAAAAGAAAACCCAAGGCAGCTGCAGCCTGTGGCTGCCCTGCCCCAGCAAACCCTGGCTGGGTTACCCAGCGTGTCAACTAACGTGCAGAACCAGCAACGCTCACCACTGGCTCCGGCAGGACTGACCGGTGCCGTGATGGGAAGGGTGGCTGGCCCAGCACCAGATGCCAAAGGCAGCTCACTGGGATCCTCCCTCAGCTCCCCACAGGGAGCACAGCAAACCCTGGGAGGGCTGGGCAGCACGGCAGGCATGCTGCAAGCACCCAGGGGGGGAGTGCTCGGCTGCCTCTCCTCCCCACATGCCAGACCAGTAACCAACCACCTCCTCGCCTGGGAGAAGCGGAATTTCCTTCCCGCAAGAGCCTGAGCTCCTGCCCGACTGCCCGTGGGTGCTTCCTGCCTTCATGGAAACTTCGCTGAAAGTTAAGCCCTCGGTAGCTAAGAGGCACTGGAACTTTGACAGGCTGATCTAGTTCCAGGCTTGACTTTCTTCCAAATATGCAAAGAGCTGCTTTGGGTTGGGAGGGAGTGACGGCAGCCTCCTACAGACCCCAGAGCCCCTCCTTTCTCTACCACTCTCAGACTGGGGATAAAAATCCCACTCAGGGACTAAAGGACCTTCTGTTCCCAACCCCAGCTTCACACTTAGCCCCTTGCTCCTGCTGCCATGCTTGCACCTCGAGCCAGGAGGGGACACACTCTGCTACAGACACCCACCTTACCCAGCCCAGAGTGGTGTGCCGGGTCTCTCCGGCACCCCCGGCAGCCAGGCATGCAGCAGGGAGCTGGAGGGCCTGAAGCCCCTGCTCATCAAAGCCAGCATGACTTGGGATGGCTCTAACCCATGGGCCAGGCTGCCATGACTCATGGAATGCTCTTCTCCCCTTCCTTTGAAAGGAGCAGGCACCAAAGCTGGGATCAGCTCGCTGGCACCAGGCTGATGCTGCTTTGATTTTTGGAACCCAACCTCGCTGGGTCCCAAGGCCACTTCCAGCCTGATGATGAACCCTGCCCTCGGCACCCTGGCACTGCCAGGAGCACTTCAGACGTGCTGACAGGACCCTGCCCAGCCCCAAAGCCCTTGAAGCAGCACCACGAGTGGTGAGGGACCAGGGAAGGGGACAAAACCCACTGGTCCCTGCCATGGCTGCGGGGGCGGCAGCAGCAGCGCTCAACAGGTGCACGGGCTGCACCCGGCAGGGACAGAAATCTTGGCGTCCACTTCAAAGGCATGTGAGCTCTAGGGGGGTTTGAAAAGGAGCCTGTCAGGAGGCGGTGCCTGCAGCGTGGGCTTTTGTTACCAAACCCCGCGGAGAGGCAGGGAAAACAGTTGCGTGTGTGTTGGATGGCTGGGGCTCCTGCGTCTGCCGCCTTCGCAGCTCCATCCTGCAACATTTGTGCTGGCTCACAGGAGCCAGAAAGTGGAACAGGCACGTCTGGAGCCACCTCCTGCATTTAGCAGCCAGCAGATCACGCCGATAAAGGAGACGAAAACGCTGGCGGGAGCGATTTCTGACTTTATGCTCGTCACTCGTTACTTACACAGGGAAGAAATTTGTTAACGTAATTATTTTTAGCCTGACAACATCTCTGAAAGCTGCAATGGTTCCAGGGCTGCCTGCCAGCCCCCCAGCCCTCCCCCCCAGGTGAAACAAGCCCCTGGGAGGGTGTGAGGAAAGCTGCTCTGCTCCTGCCACGGGGCCAGCCCCGGCCCCACACCGAACCCGGCAGTGCTCACAAGCCCTTGTGCAATCTCTCCGTGCCGAAAACACCTCGACCGGCCTCATCTGCAGCCCCCCCAGGCTTGGGCTTGGCATCTTACCCAGAGCGGGGGCCTCCCCGGAGCTACTGAGCGCCCTGTCCAGCACTGGGAGCACCAGCAGCACGCTGAGCCCGGCGGGACGTGTCCGGCTTCGGCACTGAGGGTTAAACGGATGCGAAATCCAGCCCTTGGTGCTGCCCCAGGACGGTGGCACCAGCCCCGTGAGCCACAACACGGCCCACAGAGCCTCCGGACCTGAAGGCAGTTTTAGCAATGCCAAAGGCAAAGGTTTAATTCAAAGTGAAACGCCTAGGAAAAGAAGGCCTTTCCTTTTATAAACAATTTATATTATTTGACTATTACCTGATCTGAATCTCTGCTCATTACTCCTAGCAGTAGCAGACAACGGCTGTTAGGTTCTCTTTCTGACGTGTTTGGTGTGTTCCTGTGTGCGCAGAGCAACGTTACATCAGATCACTAGAGATATGTTCAGGAGATCCCACGGGTGAATCCATCCTCCTCAGTACCACTGATTTTCATTCCTTCTGCGAGGCCGCTCGGACCAAGAGAGCAGGCAGGACGCTGCTCCTCCCAAGTCTGAGCTCCACGGGCTCCTCCTCCACAGCTCACATCAGCTGCTTGCTTTTTTTTTTTTTTTCCTCTTTTTCTTCTCTCTCTCTCTCTTTTTTTTTTTTTTTTTCTTTTTTTCTTCCTTTTTGGCTGCTTCACTGGATAGAAGTTGTTTTCAAACCACTGGTAAGAAAACATTGTGCCTCACTTCAGTACTTGTACTTCAGAAGAGTACAGCAGCAGAGGGGGAACAGCCAAAACACTGGGCTGTTTGTTGGGTGTTTGCTTTTTTTCCTTTTTCAGCCATCTTCTTATGAAGCCTTGTGCACGTTCCGTGCCAGCAATAAACCCCAGTGCTGGGACCTGGAGGGGAGGAGAAGGGGAGGGAAGGAGAAGGGCGTGTGCTCAGCCCCAGCTACACCGTGACCAGCACCAGCACTGGTCCCTCGTGGTACCCGGGGCTGTTATGGACCATGGCACTTGTAGCTGCTGATGGGGCTTGTCCCCACCCAGACATGCTCTGGACCCAACCCAGAGCACCCAGCCCCCTCCTCCAGCCAGGACAGATGGGGCCATCCACAGGCTCACCAAGAAGTGCGTGTCCCTGGGTGCTTCTCACCATTACTGCCCTTCCTTCAATGTCTCCTCCTCCTCCTGGAGCTGATGCCTCCGTGCTTGGAAATCTTCATCTGAAAGGCAGAGGAAGCAGGGGCTGGCAAGGGCTGCAGCCTCTTCCACGCCAGGACAACAGCCACCGTGCCATGGTGCCAGCCCCAGGGGGCTGCCCCAGTGGGGAGGATGCCCAGTCCCTGCCCTCGGACAGGGATTTCCTCACCCAGACAGGCAATCCCCAGGGACTGGGACATGGGGACTATGCCAAAACATGCCTGACAACGCTGAAAGGAGGTTTTGGCCCAGGGAGGAAACGTCTACCATGCGGTTGTACCTCACAATCCACTCCACTTGCTAAGACGCACCTCTGTACAAACCTGGCTGGTGACAGATTTGCCAGGACTGCGCCCTGACCGTGGGCTACACATCCCACAGGGCTGCACAGTCTGGTTGTGAGCCACAAGGCTCCCCAAAAGATGAGATCCTGTCCCCCATCACCCCAGCAGGCACACGCTCACAGGAGAGCCACCCAGGAGCAGGGCCAAGCCTGTTGCATTGGTGGCCATGCCCTGATGGGAGCCATCTCCAGCAGGGCAATGTTGTGGGGCAGGATGTGGCTGGGCACTGCAGGACCTCAGCTAGCTGCACTGAGCATGGCACAGCATGGCATGGCACGGCACAGCTCGGTGTTTCTTACCGCACGAATGTCCTTCAACGTCGTCGAGAAGATTTGCTGTGGAAGCTGCCGTCCCCATCCTGAGCCCTTGGCTAAGGAAAACCAGTTGTGGGGCCAGGACGTGGCCACAGCACCACAATCACCCTTCCCAGCCCTCATCCCAGCCATGAGAAGCAGCCAGGAGGCTCCAGCCAGACTGTGGCCTTGGGCAGCATCTAGGGGTGCACCTCCCACACCTCCCCAGTCCCTTTTAGGATACACCTGGTGCTTCAACAAGTGTTTTCTTTTCGATTTCCTCATCTTTGTCTTCTCAGAGAAGGCTCTGGCGAGTTCAAACAGTTTCTTGCGCGTGGCTGGAAGGAAGCAGCTGGGTGAGGGTCTCACCCCAAACCCAAAGCTGCCATGGGTGGTGGGGAGGAGACAGCCAGGGCTAGCAGTGTGAGAGCCACCTGCACCCCACAGAAATACCTAGCTTTGCCTGAGAATGCCAGGGCCATGCCATGCTGCCAGGCTCAGGGAGCCAGGTCCTGCACCCAACAGGGATATGCTGGTTCCTGGCGGGGGGTACTGAGATTTTTACCCTTCCACTGGGATTTTCCTGGCCTTCCCTACCCCTGACTGACCCCCATCTCCCCAGCATCTCAGCTGTCTGCAGCCCAACTCCAGCTGCCCAAAGCCCTTGGTCTGTTTTGCAGCGGAAGAAGTGAGCTGACTTGCTGAGAGAGGAAGGGCTAAAAAAAACAAAAGGGAGAGTTACCACAAACCCTCCACTCACTTTTCTAGGATTGACACAAAACCTGCTCTGAAATTCCTCTCTTCCCCAACACCACCTGCATCCTCAACTCGAGCTGCATCCCAGAGGTGCAGAGGTGACCATAAACCCCCCAGCAGAAGTGCTGGAGGACACGCATGAAGCAGCCCACACTGTGTGAGA
The DNA here is from genome assembly GCF_020740795.1 of Apus apus. Lineage (NCBI taxonomy): Eukaryota > Metazoa > Chordata > Aves > Apodiformes > Apodidae > Apus > Apus apus. Next base: position 5,923,343 of record NC_067299.1, on the reverse strand, counting down.
AGGGAAGGGGGGCAGCACTCGGGGGGGCACCAGGCAGCACTGCCGGCTCTTCCCGCTGCCAGCGCCGGGCCTTGCAAACCCCACTCACATTTTCCCATGTGTTTCAGTTTGTCTCTGAATAAGGCATCGTCAGACACGGCACCGCCGGCCTCGCTGGTTGCAGGGGGAGCTACATCACCTGGAAGGCAAACATCTGGTCAGCGGGAGCGCCTGCGCGGCCAGGGGAGGCTCGAGACAAATCACTTCCATGACCCAATTCCAAGGCTAGTGAAATGCAGCTCTGCCACGAGCAGAGCTGAGCAAGAGTAGGTGGGATTAGGGCACTGGCACCGAGCGGGGCCGGCTTTGGATGGGGACCCTCTGTGGAGAAAACTCCAAGACTGTGGGTGCAGAGACAGCACCTGTGAGCAGACGTGGGAGGAGCAGTGACCCAGTCCCACCACCAGCACGAGTGGGAGGCTTCTCTCTGTGCTGCCCCAGAGAGGGAGAATTTGGGAGAGCAGCCCCAAAATGCACTGACTGCACTCTGGGTATTTGATCGTGTCCATGCTGTGCTCGGTGGCCAGAATGCCAGAGCCACCAGACCAGGAGTAGAAGTTCAGGTCAGGCAGGCCGGAGACCCCAAAGCCATGTCCTCGTGCCTGCCTGGGCTGTGCCCCTTCCCCAGGGTGCCCTGGCAGCACGGGGCACCCAGCTGCCACCTCCCGCCTGCCCCCGCGCGGGGCCATGGACAGACACCAGCTCTAATTCTGAGCAGGGGCAGCTGCTCCGCTCACCGAGGTTAATCGGGATTACCCAGGAACAGTCATTATGCCTCCCAGGCACAATCCTGCACTCCAGCCAAGACAAGGGAGAGCTTTGTCTCCCAGCTCCCACCCACAAGGATGGAAGCAGGCAGGGCCCAGGAGCATCTCCACAAAGGGAGGGCAGCAGCACCCATCCCAATCACCCACCAGCTCCCCTCCCTCTCTCAGGGAGGGATCAGCCAGTTTCCTCCCCCAGAGCCACCCTGGACTCCGAAGGGAACACAGGAGCTGCAGGGCATCCCACTCCTCCCCTCCACCTGGACAGTTACCTGATATTACAGAGGAGAAACCAAAGTCATTGCTGACAGCAACACTGGTTGACTTGGATTTTTTTGATTCGTATTTCAACCGATCTGAAAAACAAAAAGCTCAATCAGATCCCCAAGGCAGTGTACATGGCTCTGCTCCCCCCAGGGCCTCCCCCCCCAGCTGCAGAGGGACAGGCTGGTGGCAAAGGCAGGGAGCTTGGGCTTGCCTTCAGCTCCCCGACCACAAGCCCGCTGGTGGGAGCCTGCAGCAGCAGGTGGGTGCACTCCTCTCCCCACAGCACGGGAACCACAAGCACGCAATGAGCACACTGGGGGTTTTCCAGCGGGGGGGGAGCTCTGTGGTGAGGACCCTGCAAACCACCAGCAAGACCTCAGAGGGAGACTCCCCTGGGCATGGGGCCTGGAGAGCATTCAGAGGCTCTTTGCTACGGATTTTGCTGGGCTTTGCCAGAGACAGAGAGGTGGGCAGGGGCAGGAGATAGGCACCTGAACAGCCCACCACCCGGTTCCAGAGAGTCACACCACCTGCCACCAGCCCGGCCACATCCTGCGCTGGCTCCACTTCGGCACAAGCCACGATGCCACAGGCAGGGCAATGCTGCTGGCAGCCAGTGTCACGGGGGGACACACCCAAACGGGGAGGCAAAGGTTTCTGAAGGCTCTTCTCACCTCTCTCCAGGGCAAGGAGGAAATCCCGGTTCCTCTGGAGCTCCTTCATGAACTCTTCGTTCTGCAGGAAGAGTGCGATCCGCTCGTCCTCCAGGTACTGCTTCCACCGCCGCTCCTGCTCCAGGGAGCCCTGGCTCCGTGGGGTGAGCCCCCGTGGCACGGGCTGCTGGCAGCCGTGGGAGCCCTGGGCATGGGGAAACACAACACAGGTGGGTTGGTGGGCTCAGTGCTGGTGTGTGCACAGGGCTCCCTGAGCTCAGCATTCTGCTCCTCTGTTACACCCCAGCCTTGGGGGCCATCGGCTGCTGCTCCCCCTCAGGGAGATCCCCCCCTCTAACACCCAGTGCCCAACAGCCCAGGGCACCGTGTCTCCCCTAGCTGGGCTGCACAGAGGGGAACAAGGGGACAGGGCAACACCGCCTCTGCCCAGCAGTAAGGGGACGGGGCAGAGGCAGGAGGGGACAGCAGGAATGGGGACCCCTCAATCTGGAGTCAGGGAGAAACCGCTGCCTCTGGAAAACCTCCTTTGCAGAGCGCAGACTTGCCAAGATTTTAAACTTCAAGCCCTCTCTAAAAAACAGAGGCAGCAGTTTCCCTGCTGACAAACGTCCCTGCACGAGGCTCCGCGAGCTTCCCCGGCTCCTGGCGTGGCAGCACCTGGGGAGCAGGAGAGCTGCCCTGGGCAGCCTCAGCCTCATCCTTGCCTGCAACATCCATCTGATTTGTAGCTGCTCGCTGAGAGCCATAAAAAGCAAAAGCACACAATTACCCGGGAAAGAAAAGGGCAGCTGCTCCTCTCCTCCCCCTGAGCCCAAACCAACTGGCACGTTCCTATTCCCAGAAAGGTAATATAGCCCGTGAAGCTCAACTTGCAGGGCAATCATTTATGAAAACGTGGCAGGCTGCCTTTGGAGCCCAAAAGGGAGGAGGAGAGGATGCACAGGATGGCAGGGTACCCACAGCCCCCAGCCCCCTGCCATGCCAGCATTTCTGGGCTGGTTCCTGTGTTAGCCAAGGGACACCCCGAGGATGTGGCAAGCCTGGAACCAAGCTGGATGCCCAGCATGGTCTGTGCTGGGGCTGCTCATTCCCCATGGGATGCTGCTGCCTGCTCCACTGTGCACAGAGAGACAACCACAACTGCAAGCTTTCTGGCTCTGAAACTACCCCAAAGCACATGGGTCTCTAGTGTCCCAGGGGCAAATCCTCTGGTTCACATTAGAGCTTCCACCCAAGTTCCCCTGCACCAGCCCTGAGCATCCTGGCAGTGCCACTCCCCTGCTGCTTTTCACCAGGGTAGCAGGTCAGATTTTCAAGTAATTAAAAATATTAGGCACAAGCAGTATTTCTGGCAATAACTGGCTGGGCTAACAGCAGGAAAAAATGTCAGAGCTTCACTGGAAGTTTCCTCTTTCACACCTTGATTGCTTGAACAGCGAGAAGTGCTCCAAGACTTTTGGTTTAGCCCGTGCCTGGTACCCAGGAGCTTTCAGAGAGCCAACACTGCAAGCTCAGGGTGGCCAAGGACAAAGTTTGGTGCTGCATAGCACGTGGTGGAGCTGTGGTGCTGGAAGGGGCAGCAGGCCTCACCTGTGTGCCGGCCGTCTGCTGGGGCAGGATGCGGAGGAAATCCTCGGGGAGGTTGCCCAGAAGTGGTGGGTTCCAGTTCCTGTAGCGCCCTGACGCCGGGGTACTGCCGGGCCCCGGCATGTCCGTCCTGCAGGGCAAACACAGAGAACACCTTTGGCGTGGGAGAACCCCCCCTGACATCTGCCACAGCTCCACCAGCAGTCCTGGGATCCCAGAAACCACAGCACACCTCCCAGACCCATGTTAGAGCAGGCTCCGAGAGCACAAGGCCTTCCTGGCCGGATGGAATCTTTGGAAACCGCTTCCCAAGCCTTGCCCCTCACTGCACAGGCTGGATTTTGCTCATCCTCCCTGATTTACTCAGACTCCCAGAAAACAGCCCCATGGCAGCCCTGGCATGGCAGGATGATGCTTACAAAGCCAAAGGAGGTCTCACAGATGTCACATCCAGGTGGCACAGCTTTGCCCGAGAGGGGTGGCACAGGGGCAGCCACAGCCACTTGCCCTCCCATGTGCCCTGAGACCATGGCCAAGGTGGTGCTGCTGGGGGGAGCCTGAACCCCACAGGGCCAGAGACCTCTGGGGCAGGAGAGCCCCCGGGCTGGGCAGCCTGGCAGCAACGAGCCAAACCAACCCAAGGTCTCGGGTGCTGAGAGCCCTGACACGCAGGGCCGTGCCTGCCCAGCACCTGGTGTTTCTGAGTCGGGCGAGCGCTCCCCGCCCCCACTAGCTGATTTTTGCCATTCCACGCGCTGCCAGAAGCAGCTTTTCCAGGCCCCTCAGCTGTTCACTTTTCGGGCCTCGCGGGGATTTTTTAGCCAGCTGTGAGCTTCGTTCATCTCCCTTGGCTTCATCTCACCCAGCCCTAACGAACTGACGCCAGATGCCCCTTGCCAGGGCCAGCTGAGACACAGGGAGACCTCCCGGGCGGGCACCAGGAGCAGCGGGCACGGGGGGCTCACCGGGGTGGAGGGGTGGGCGCACGGGGCGGGCGGCTGCCCAACACCTGGCTCTCGTAGGCAGGAGGGGAATAGACAGGAGGGGGCTCCTCATCCGAGCTGTCTGGCTCCAGGGTCCGCTCCAATATCTGCAGGGCGAGAGGATGGGGTGAGAGTGAGTCAGGGGAGCATCCCCTGCCAGGCTGGGATCCTGCGTGGCAGCAAAGTAGGAATGGGATAGACTGAACAAGGTGGTGAGGAGGATGGAAGCAACCTCCTGCACTGGTGACCCTGCACCAGAGCAGGGTTTGGTGGGGTTTGGAGGTGTCACTCTCAAGACACCACATTTCGGGTGGGTGGGTGAGTGAGTCTGTCCCTGGGTGCACACAGCCCTCAGGAACCTCCTGACAGCAGCAGCAGCAGGGTCTCTGTTGGGTCTCAGGGTGGGAAGGAGGGAGTAGAACACTTTAGCTTGAGCCTCGAGCACTGTCCAAGACAGACCAGCCAGGCTGGACGCTCCAGCTCAGCCGAATCGCGCACTCAGACCCCTGCCCACCCACAGCTGCTGAGCAGCACCATGCCCAGGCAGAAATGAGGAAGGATGAGACTGAGCTTCCTGCTGGTGATGAACCATGTGGCGTCCAGGAGTGCAGGCAGGGGACCCACAGCCACGTGCCAAGGACCACTGGGGGTTACCTCAGGGGGGATACTGTCCTCCGAGTCCGAGCTGTCGTCGCAGCCGCTGCTGTCCAGGTTCATCTGCAGGAGCTGGTCGATGGTGGCGTCCACGGCGCCGTTGTTGGCCCTCAAGACGCACTCAATGATGTCGTAGTCCATGCTGGGGAACATGGTCTTGAAGTCCTCCATGGCCTGATTGAACTCCAGCCGGCGGACCTGCCTGGCGGGGCGGCTGTTGTTGAGCTCCTGGGCGGAGGAGCCGCCGCGGGAGCTGCCGTTGCTGCTGCTCCGGCGGAAGAGGCTCGTCATGGCGGGGGGCACGGCAGGGGAGGCCCTGGCCCCGGCGAGACGGGCACCCACCCCTGCTCCTCACGGGGCACAGCCCCGGCAGCCGGCAGGGAGCATGGGTGGGAGACGGGGTCCCGCTCCCCGCGGCCAGCGGCACCGCCTCAGCCTCCGGTGTGCTGCAGCATCCTCCCACCTGCCGAGGGGAGAAGGGGAGAAAGTCACCCATGGGACAAAGCACCCCGTGACGTCCCCACCTCAGTGGGAAACAATTCAACTGGACACATCCAACCACATCCTGGTGGGACCGTCCCATGCCGGAGGACGGATGTGCCGTGCCAGGTGCTGCACCAGCTAAATGGGAGGTAGAGAAAAGGAGCATTACTGCCAGCGCTGAGGGCTTCCCCAGATTTAACATCTCCAGGTTTGACATGTATTTATAAACACAGTAAAATCTCTCTTTAAAGTAAAAAAAAAAAAAAAAACCCACAAAAAAAAGGAGTCGGCTCAGAGAGTTTCAGAGCAAGGGGCTAAAATGCTCTGGAGAACGACAAATCGACCCTTGGGAAAAGCCACCAAATCCAAGATTAACATTCACTTTAAAACCATAAACAGATTATACAGCTACTGCTTCTCATTTGGAAATGCAGCGCCAAATTCAGTTCTGGATTAACTCCACTGTTAAAACAGAATTACCTCAGGAACACTTCTTATCCATAATATCATTTTCAAAGGCTTTGTCCTAAGCGGCAGGCAGAGTTCAAGATAACTGTCCCTAAAATGGTATTTAATTCAGGAGAATGTGTCGAGCACGTTTCTCAGTGAAATGGGGTATAATCAGATTCAAAGCCATTAAGCAGAGCAGTCACCTCTGAAGGTCACCCGGGCTCTCCCCTGCCCGTAGCGAGGCCGTGCGTGACAGCCACGTCCCCAGAGCTCACCCAGCCTCAGTGATTCCGGATGGGGGGATGATTCCTGCTCCACAGACATGCTCCACCCACCCTCCCTGGCTTTTTTCTAATCCTGGATGCGTTTGCAGTCCGATGCACCCAGTGTGCCCCCTGGGGCACCAGCACCCAGCCAGCCCTTGGGCTGAGTGTGGAGCCACAGGGTCCTCCAGCTGGTGCTCCCGTTGGATACAGGGTGGCTGTGCTGCAAACAGGCCTCTCCATGCAGCCAAGGTGGCTGGAGACCCCAGGTCTGCACTGATGGCCCTGCAGGGATCCCACCTTCCCCAAAGCATTGTGCTCTGCAGGACAGGACCCATGGAAATGCAGCAGGAGTTTCACTACCAGGCTCAAGAGGCCATTCCCAAACAGCACCGGGCACCCCCAGTTGGCTCCACGCTCACTAACAAAAAGCATTTAACAGAGAGACCACCTCCATCCCCAGGATCAGCTCCTGCTCACCAGGAGCCAGGCACAGAGCAGCCTTGTGCTAGCAGAGCAGGAACAATTCCGACAGCCCTGCCCGGCTCTATTCACTGAGGACAAATAAAACTGCTGGAGTCAATTAATAAATTCCTGCTTCTCGGTTCCTCCTCTGCTGTCGTGACTCATTGATAGCAAAAAGCTGCCATTCTTCACACCTCTAGTGCTACACTTTAATTGCAATATTGCGTGGCTGGTTCAGCCATATATTAAATTGAGTTGTAACACGTTCATGGCACGCACATGCTCCTTGGAAATTCTGGCTACTCCAAAAGGATGGGGAAAGAGCCTGGACATCAAGGGGAAAACAGGTTAAATAGGATACTCTGCAAACGCAGACATGAAGCAAATGTGAAGGTGAGAGCTTCTGTTCCACAATGCCACGCTAGCCCATACACTTCAAACAGTTCAATCAGCCCCCAGAATCAGGAAATGTGCTTGGAAACCCCCAGATCCATTTAAAACCCTGAGATCTCTGGCAGTAACGAGAGGCACCTGTATTTGGGGGTCTCTGCCTCCCAAGGTTTGACCTTTGAGTGATTATTTATGGCCTTCCCTGTAACCACAAAGGCCACGGCTGTGCCAGGCGCTGGTAATCCCCCTGGGGTGGCAGTCCCCTGTGATGGCAGTCCCCCTGCCATCTGCTCTGCTGGGAAGGGCCCAACTCTTGCTGCAAACAATTCTGTGCTGGGGAAGGCATGAGTCAACTCCACGTGAGAGTCTGGGACAGCTCCTTGAAATGGCAGCCCGTGCTGGACGTGGCCGAGCGCAGCAACGCGACTCAAAGCTTCTGGTCAGAAGATGAACTAAATTAGGGATGGGGACAAAATATTTCTATCTGGCTTCAAACGACACCAAGGGATTGCACCAATGCGATCTTCCCATCCCTCAGATAGAGCCAGAAGCTGTGGGGATTGCAGGAGGCTGCTGTGAAGGGAACATTTGGCAAAACCAGGATGCAGCCAGTGCCCCCAGCACAGACTGGGGCTGTTCTGGCAAACACAGCTGCAGGCAGAGCTGCTGGTGGTGAAGCACCACAAATGCAGGCTTTTAAACCCATTTTTTCAAGTCTTGCTGCTAATCTGGAGAAATGCAAACCACTACATTGGCATGAGTTAAAACTCAAGAGTGAAGCAAGTCACGACAGGGGCAGGAGGTAATTTGAAAGATAAAGCAGTTGTTGTATTTGCAGGATCTTCCCCAATTCCTGCTCATCCACATGAGCATCAGGCGCAGTGGGGAGGGCAACACGACCCCCTGCATGGGGAAGGGGCTCAGCACATTCCTGGTCCTTATTTCTGTGATGACAGTGAGGGGTTGGGAAGATGCCAGGAAAAGCAAAATCCTTTGGATTTCCCAAAAAGGAAAGCAGAAAGCTGGTGTCTGACTCCCAGCCTGGGTGTGTGCAGGGCCTTGGCTGGGCTTCTCCTGGCCTCATGGCCCCCCCACTCTGCAGAATGAGGCTGTGATGACTCGTGTAGCTGTTGCCTGATCGATTTTCTTCCTGCCTTGAAACAGCTCCTGCTCTGCTAGCACGCAGGAAGGGCCCTGAATGCTGTTATTCATTCAGCCCAGGCACGGGCATAATCCTTTCCCCTTCTGTCGCGCCCATCCCAGGAGGAGCTTAAAGGCTCTGCAAGCTCTGGGTGCAAATGTCCCCAGTCCTGTGGGTGGTGGGGAGCAGCAAGGTGACAGCAAGGACCCTGGAGGGACAAAACCTCCTGTCCTGGCAGGGCAGGCAGCTGCAGGGCAGGAGCAGTGCCTGGTCCTGGCTCACCACAGGGACACAGCAGCAGCTCCTGGCTGAGCCACCTCCACACCCCGCAGCCGTGGCTGTCCCAGTGCTGACCTGCACCAGGTGACATCTCGACACTGGGCTGGGGAACAGCACCAAACCTGCAGGGAAGGCTGCCACGTTGTTGCTTCCACACCAGCTCTGCTCTCCAGGGCAGGGCTGGCACACAGAACGCCCAGGCAAGTGTTGCCCTCATCAGCCAGCCAGGGTGGCACGGGATGATCTCTGCTCTCCCACACCCATCCATGGCTGCATCTTCACCGCACGCCACACTCAGGCACTGCCACACCTTTGGGTCCAGCTCCCACCATTAGCTCACCACTTAAAAAACATAAAATATGAACAAACAAAAGCTGACCTCTGGGGCGAGGCTCACCCCTGCAAGCCCATGGCTGCACCCTGCCCAAGCCAAAAACAACTTGCACAATTCAGATCCAGAGCCAAGAACAAGATCTCAGCAGCCTCCGAGAAACCCACAACCTGGCAGAGCAGGTCCTCCCGTGCCAGCCAGCATCCTGCCACCCAAAGCTTGTTTTCCCCCCTGCCCTGGGAGTGGAGCACTTGATACCTCACAGAAATTAACTTTTCCCATCAAGGGATGGCCTGAGAGGCTGTGGGTGCTTCGGGTCAGCTCCAGCCAGAAGCAAACATGGTGCAAGGCCTGGAGGAGGCTGCCAGCAGCCATCTGGGAATGGCACAGACGAGCAGCTCGATCATCCCAGGGCTTGGTCGAGCTGGTAACGTCACGCTGGAAACAACAGTTGCTCAGCTCTGCGAGGAAGGCAGCCCAACCGGAGGAGCCAACAGCTGTAAAAGCACAAGGACTCATTGCTCACAGCTCAGGGAAGAGCTTTGGCACCAAGTGCAAACGCGAATATTCCCTTCCCCAGTGTCTGCTGCAGCTCAGAGAGCAGATGGGATTGCTCAAACACCGCCCAGGCAGCCCGGCCCTTTTTCCCCAGCTCTTGCCACGCTGCGTTTGTAGCTGGGAGATGCGGAGCAGAAGGTATTTCCATGCACGGGATTATCTAGAGACAAGGGCTGCCCCAGCTTCTGGAGGGAAGACTTGGAGGAAGTCTCAAAACTGGAGACATTAAGCCAGAAATAGCAGCTTTGGCCAGAGCAGATCTGTTGAGCTCTGCCCGCAGCCAGGCCCCTGTGAAGGGATTGCTCTGCACAGGAACAGGGAGTCCAGGAACACAGCTGTTTGGTGGCTGCAGGTGTGACTGTAACAGGATTGACATCGGGATGAAAAGTAAATAAATGGGAACAAAAATTACAGTCGTGTCTACCAGCAAACTGAAAGGCACAGCACACCCTGAGGGTGTGCAGGATCGAGCCTTAGGAGTCTTCTCCAAAATGCCCTTTCTGTCTGCCTCGGGGGATGTGCACGCACACCTCCCTGGGAAACCTGCTTGTGAGCAAATCCTTCTTCTTAGAAACAAATCAGCACCTGAGGATCCTCTTTAATACTTGTTCTACCAGCCGTATTAAAACGGCCGGATTTAAGGCCTTTTCCAAGCAAAAAGCAATCAGGGAGGAGAGCAGAAGCAAGCCCTGTTTGAGAGCCTGCGCAGCACGTACCTCTCTGCAAAATGAAATTCCCCTCCCGGCTCCGGAAGCAGCATTCCAGGCCAGAAGAGCAGCTGAGAGGGGAGCAGAGCGAGCCAGGGAGTGAATGCAGTCCTGACACCCAGCATCACCAGCATTCCTGCTCAAGTGTTCTGCCCTGAGGCATTTACTGGGGACCCCATGGCTGGACCTGCACCACAGCCACAACAGAGCAGAGGGGGGGCTGCTGCTGGCCTGGGACACCCATCGCTCACCATGCCACAGATTTACCCAGGCCCCTGATAGCTGACCAGATGCCCTCCCTCCGCAGCACCAGCCAGCTCCTAAATCATCCACACCCAGACAAGACTCGGAGGACCCCACTTGGACTCCTTGCCCCCCCTGGAGCTGCACCCCAAGCACCCACCTTCCCGCTGCTGCTGCCGGATCTGCAGGGGGGCTGCCCAGCCCCAGGGGTCCCAGCACTGCCATGCTGGGGTGTCCCCAGCCCTCTGTGCCAAGGAGGGCAGAGCCACCCCCTGCCCTTTGGCACTGCCACACTAGTCCCCAGCTTTCACACATTTGCCATGCCCGAATTAGTGTCCTCCCCCCACCCCCCAAACTAAGCCTATATTAATGAGGTAGCACTAGATCTTAATCAAAAAGTCGCCTGCCTTGCAAGGCTGCCGTGCACTGGTTTCACTGAAGGTAATTTGATCTTGGTAGGACGACATTCCTAAAATAGTTGAGGGAATTCAAACATGAAATCAGGTTTCCAGGAAGGGATTAAAAAGGAAAAAGAAAAAAAAAAAAATAGGTCAAGTAAGTGTGAGTGATTAAAGTAACCCTACATCCTTTGTATGGTTTAACTGCATCTCTGTTCAACTCTATCTTGTATCAGTGTGTAATAATTTAGATGCAAGAGGTTGCCCAGAGCAGAGACTGATATAAGACTATTCTGTGAGGTGGCTGAACCTCTCCTGCTCCCACATTCACTGCCGACATCAAAACACACGTGTGCTAGATGAAAAATCAGCTTGGAGCTTGCCTGAGACGGCTGCAAGAAGCCAGTGCCTCCTGCCTCAGTTTACCCACCCACCTCCAGGCAGGAGGGAAGCCTGGGCACCCCGTGCCCACTGACATCCCCCCTGGTGCCAGCCACAGCTGCCATGCAAAGCCCTGGTGCCATATGTCACACAAAGCCTTCTACAACCACTTATCCTTTCTTCTCCCTTCATGCTCCCAACTTGGCACAAAAGCACCAGGAAGCCATGGGGAAGGAGAATAAAAAGAAAGAAAAATTCCTGCAGAGACAAAGGTGTGTGGCTGTCCCGGGGCTGGACCCAGGTCAGGGTGAGTAGAGGAGCCACCTCTGGGCAATTCTGGGTTAGATCTGGTCAGCAAACACCCAACAGGGGAAAGTGAGCCCAGGCTGGGGGCAGGGCCAGCCCAGCTCCCTGGCTAATTAGGGTGGCTGATTCACAAATGCTAATTTGCCATTTTATGTCAAGGGTCAAAGAAATTAAAGCACCGGAGGGGAAAAAAACAGAGAAGGAGCCTGAGCAGAGGCAGCCCCTTTCCCTCCAGCTCTGCATAGCAGGAACATACTGGGAATTGACTGGAATGGACTGGGATAAAACTGGGCTGACGCTGCCCTAGCCCTGCAGCGCTTCCCTGCTGGATCCAGCTCTGGTCATCCCAGGATGCTGGGTAGCACAGGGCAGGGCCAGTGCAGGTGAAGGCAGCACCCGGTGCCACCCAGCCACCAGCACCTGGGCTGCTGCTCTCCTCTCTCAGGGTTTAAGGGCCATCACTCAGCATGCAAAGGGAAAAAAAAAACCCACATCATATTGATTCGCCCGAGGCTCCGTGGTGAAGCGAGACCGCTCGAGTTTCTATGGAAACAAAATTAGTCGAGTAAAACTCTCACTGAGGTCACAGTGAATTATTTACCAGGACAGGCCCCTGGCCATGAGGGGCTGGTACAAAGATTTAAAGGTGATGGTTGCTCGGGCTGCCGGCAACTCCTTCCCTCAGGGCACTGACCACAGCCCAGGAGGAGGAAAGCCCCTGGGTTCCCAGGCCACGTGCAGGGTGAAGCCCACCAGCTGCCCACCCCTCAGCACCCGAGCTGAGCTGCAAAAGCCCCGAAACGACACTCTGGGTGCTGCCATAGCCTCCTTGTCCTGGGACACAGAGTCACACTGTAATTGCCCTGGTCTTTTGTCCTCCCTGGCGCCGGGTGACATTGCTCAACAGAGGAGAACATGCTTGAAACACTATCCCTCGCCAGGGACAGATATTTAATTAACACCAACACGTCAGGGCCCTCCTGCTGAAGCATTTCCAGCCAGCCTCAAGAACAGGCTCCTCCATCCCCAGCACAAGGGGGAAGAGAAAAGCCCCCGAAAGCCGAAGTATTGAGTTTGCTCCTTTCCTTCTGCTCCATCACAGCACATCATGGGTTTCTATGGAAATTATACAGGATGCTAACCAGGATTTGAAGCCAGGCCAATGCTCAGGTAAGCTCTCAGTCTCCTCTCAAGCTCAGCACTCTGCTCCCGTGCCAGCACAGCCCCGATTCTTGGTGGCGATGAAAACCCCGAGCCCCTGAGCAGCAGCCCTGCCCACTGCCCCCATCACCCACCAGCCACTTGCTGTTCTTGGCCACCAAACTAGGTCATGTTCTTCTTAAAAATCCTGTTTCACTTTTGTTTTGTTATTTTTAAGTTTGCATAATTAATTCCTGTACATTCTGTACATCTATCCCCATCACCGTCCCAGTTGCTTTACCCCAGGCTGACCGTAGCCATTGCCAGCCGTGGTTCAAAGCCACAAAGATTTTATAAGCAATAATCTAGGCTCCAGGAGCCTGGGAATCCTCCCCAAAGGCCATTCTCCATTCCCACTGCTGCCCTAGCACCTGCTCCCATGCAATCCATCTCCATCAGCCAATGCTCCAGCCACCATTCCCCACTGGCTCTGCGAGGGCTCGAGGGGGAGCACCGGCAGGATGATGCCCACGAGCTGTGCCTAGACTCCGGGTCCCCCTGTCTCCCTGTCCCCTTGCAGATGGCACCTGGAGGTGACAGCAGGGCTGTGCCCAGCAGAGGAGAGTGCTGGTGCAGCCCACAGTGCCTCCCAGAGCTCCCAGCTGCTGCAAGACTTGCACCCATGTGGGTTCAACCACTGCCAGGTCATGCAGTAGCAAATTAAAAACCCAGTTATGATTGACTCTATAACCGAATCAAATCCTAAAATCAGCTTCAAGCCCAGCTGTCCCTGTAACCCACCTAGCACTGTGCCACGTTCCATTTTCTGGAGATGATCTGCCTATTTTCCCCCCTCTCAAGCTCTGCCTTCCTCGGCAAGTACAGCACAAGGCTCCTTGCTTGGTGCCTGGCTGTGTGCACCTTCCCCAGGGAAGAGATTGAGGGCAAGGATCGACAAGCTGTCAGGCAGAAGGAAGAAATACCACTTCCAGGAGTCAGAGCTCATTTCCCAGCAATAAAAGCAGGCTGGGGCTGGGAAAAAGTACTGCTAATGGGGACACACATCGTGCAGCACTTGTGCAGCCGAAAGGAAAGGACCCAGGGGCTGCAGCCTGGAAAAATAAAAGCCATCAGGAATGCTCAGGTTTAAGTGATGGAGCCCCAGCTTGGGCTCAGATGGCACATAAAGGATCTGCCTTTCCCCACATGGATTATTGCTGTGGACGTTGCCCTCCACATGCCAGCCTCATCTCCCCAGCTCCTAGCTACAGCTCCTCCAGCAGATGGGAAAAGAAAAAGTTATTGCTTCCTCCTGGGGAGGGGAATTGCTCAGCTCAGCATCCTTCCTTAACCTCCCACTCTCCCCTCCATCTGCTTCAGCCCCATTATCCCCACTCCAGAACCTCCCGTGCTCCTCTGGGGACTTGAGGAAGGGCCAGAGCATCCATTGCTCCTAAATGCCATCTAGAAATGAAGACCTGAAGCTTTTGTGCTTCCTGGAGTTATTTGTGGATGGACTTTATCTCCTCTTCCATCTATTTTTGGTGTGCTTTGGCAAGGATGGTCCTCACTGGTGAGCCAGCAGTCTGCCTTCCCCACACACCGTGGCTGCAGAGGATCTGAGACAGGCAGTTTTCTCCCCAGAACAAACCCCAGAAGACACAAACAGAACCAACCACTAGTGCCAGGGACACAGACACGCACGACCGTGGCAGGAGGGGACAGTTCCTGCAAGGCACTTAGTCTGGATTTTAAGACACTTGTTTGTTTGTTTGTCGCTGGGCAACCAAGAGGATGGAAAAAAATATCAATGTCATATTGTCACCTATGAGTCACCACTCAGCACGGGCTGAGATGCCCCGTTCCTCCCGCCGCTGAGCAGCCGGGAAGAGCCTGAGGCACCCAAAAAGTAGCTCACTCTGGCTCCTGCTGCCCGCCCAGCTCTGCCCCAACACCTTCCCCAACCCCACAGCTGGGGACACCAGTAGCCCTGGGGACATCGGTGGCCCAGAGACAACCTTCCAGGCCTTGGAAGGTATTTCAGGAATTAGCATTTATATTTGCATTTCCTAATTGCGCCTGCGGGTTTCCTGGGGCAGCGGCTGGCTTTGGTTTCCATGGCAGGTTTTCTGTGGACCCCAAGAACCGAGGGAAGCACAAAGGGGCTACAATGGAGCTGCCACTCACCCGCATCAAAGGCGGCCGGCGGGGCGGGACAAGGGCACCGCGGACGGGGACACGGCAGCCTGGCCCCCTCGGCACCACCAACACCCGGGCAGACGTGGGGAGCCCCCTGGGCAGGGAAAGAGGCTGGTCAGTGGCTTACACCAGTGGGACACCTGTGGTTTCCCACCACCAGAGCAGCAGCAGGGACGTGATGCCAGCAGAGAAGCCAAGTCCCAGCCAGCGTTGCCCGGGGGTGGCAGCCGCCGCGCGCCCGGCGGAAGCGCTGCAAGAGCCGACCCAGATGTTCCCCCTGTTCTCCCTTCCACTTATTTTCAGCCGGCTTTCCTTTCAGCTGAGCTGGGTTTCTTTCCCCTTCCAACTTCCCTCTTCCATTCACAGACTGTCTCCCCGGCGAGGCTCCCTACCCTGGCTCGCCTTGCCCACCGCCCTGCCCGCTCCGCTCCCACACTGACTCCAGGGAAACCAGCCAAAAACCTGGGAAAACCTAGTCCCTGAATGGCTGCTGCATGCCCAGCACCACCCAGCAGGGACGAGGCTCCAGCCAACATCCCTCCACACCCTGACCACAGCGACACTGCCCCAGCTGAGCCACCAGAGAGGGACCCACCACTGCCTCCCACACCCACGAGGGGCTCCGTGGTATGATTTCCAGCATTTTTCTGATTTTGCAGTTTGCAATCAATCCTCATAAACTCACGCTGCCAAAAACCCTCCCAGCTCTGACCACAAGCACCCCACAGTGCCAGCCGGTGGGCACACCCTGAGGGTTACAGCAGCATCCCCCTCCATACAGGTCCCAGCCTGGGATTTTACCCTCATGGCACAGACACCGGGTACAAATGACCCTCCAGCTCCTCTCCAGCCATCCCCCTCTGAATGCCAGCATCCCCCGTTATCTTTGCCCCCACAGAGGGTGTTTGTGCAGGCAGATAAGCACCAAGCACTCGTTATCATGTTGGGAAGCCCTCCTTGCTCCCACTCTTATCATCCCGGGGTGGAGGGGGATCACAGCACCCACACCACCACCACAGCAGATCCCGTGAAGCCCTCCATGAGAAAAAGTCAGGTGCTGGTGCACGGGTTAAAGGCTGGTTTGTTAGGTGTTTGTTTTTTTTTAATTTGAAAGCTCTTTTTAAGTAAAATGCTGGAAAAGTCAAAACTTCCCTGGTAACTCTGAGGGTGGGAAAATGATGGGGACCTCTGAGCTGTATTTGAAGGAAAAACTTTCAGCAACTGGAGGCTCCAGCACCAGGAAGGGGCTGCAGAAGCCCAGGGTGTCAGGCTGTGCCAGCACCCGGCACGTTCTCACCATGGTGGACATGGGTGCTCCAGGGGTGGTCGGACAATGTGGCAGGGAAGGCCATAGGAACAGGGTGTGGAATGACAGGAGCAATGAGAAAGGCACAGTCAGACTGGGTCCCCTCTGCCCCGAGGACTGCTGAAGGGTCTCCCCCAGCCCCGCTGCCAGCACCAGCCACCTCCCCTCCCAGAGGCACACGGCTCCCCTGGGGTCTCACTGCCCTGGTGACAGGCTCCAGCCAGGCACTTCCACGGGAAAACCTTGCAAATCACAAAAAGCTTCGCAGCGGAGCAGATGCCCCTTCAGCCTGTGTTCTTAGAGATGAAGGAGGAGGAGGTGAGGAGGAGCCACAGCTTCCCTGGTCACGGGCAGCCCCACCAGCCCCAGGGTCAGCCCAGGACGGTGGCTTTCCCGTGTGGATATCCTTACCACACCGTCCCCCACGGTTGTTTTCGGTGGCAGCAGCAGGAGGTGTGAGGAGGAGGTGCGACTTGGCTGCTTGTTTTAAAAAAATAATAATAAAAAGGAGCCTTTCCAACCCGCCCGGCGAGACGGGCAGTACAGGAGGGAGCTGCTTTAAGCGCTGACTTCCAGGGGCGAGGCAGCTCCCAAGCCCTTCTCCATCGCAGTCTGCCCATCGGTGGCAACTCCAGCCTTGTCCAGGAACGCCCAAGGAGCAGCCCCATGTGCCCTCCATCTCCACCGGCAGCCACCGCACAGCACCCAGGCAAGGTCCGCAGCCAAGCCCCGAGCAACCTCGCAGGAAAGGGATGGATCCTGCAGCTGGAAGCCACCGAACCCCAACCCCGCGCTCCGGAGGGGTCACACTGGGGGAGCAGCGATGCTCCGGGGGCTGCCCCAGCCCCTCCTGCCCCAGGGCCGGGCTCTGCTCACGGGCAGGGATGGGGTCAAGCCCCCCGCTCCCCGCCACACTCTCCCGGTGCCCGGCGGCGGGGCCGCAGGCACGGCCGAAGGGCTCCAGGCCGCACCGGGCCCCGGTGGAGGCCGAGCTGGGGCGGGAGGGAGCCGAGGGTGGGGAAGGCTGCTCCCCGCCGCCTCACAGCCCCGAGCCCGGCCCCGGGCCCGCCGGGCTCCGGGCCTCGGCCCCGCGCAGGCCGGGAACCCCCGCCCGCCCGCCCGCCCCGCCGCAGCCCGGCCCGGCCCGGCGCACAAAGAGCCCCGGCCCGCCCTCCCCTTACCGGCGGTCGGCGCCGCGCTGCGGGGGCGGTGGCAGGAGGCACCAGTCACGCCGGGAACCATGGAAAGGAGCCGGGACGGGAGACGTACGTGGCGGGCGGGCGGGGCCGGGGCCGGGGCCGGCAGCTGGGGGCGGCGCGGCGGGGCCGGGGCCGGGGCCGGGGCCGGGCCGGGGGGCGGCGGGAGCGGGGCCTAGCGGCGGCCGGGCCGAAATGCAGCGGGAGCCGGGAGGGGGGGGGGATCGCTCGGGAATTGGGTGGCAGCGCTCCCCGCCCACCCGGGGTCGGGATGTGTCGGCGCGGCCGGAGCGGTCCAGGGGTCGGTACCTGCCCGGTCCCCTCTGCCCCCGCGGAGGCCTGAGCCGCCCTGCCCCCCGGCTCCGCCCGGCCCCGGGGGCGAGACAGCCCGTGGCGAGATGCCGGGGATGCCGAGGACCCCCCAGCTCCCCCGGCTGTGGCCGCGGGGTCGGGCAGCGCCGGCCACGGCCTGCCCGGGGGGCCGGGATGCAGAGCAGCATCCCGAGCCGAGCTGCTCTCCCGGGGCGGCTTTTCCCTCTTCTCCACACCTCAGGAACATCCCAGACTCCTGGATTTCGGACCAACAGCCCCCGAGCACACCTGGAGGAAGGAGGAGGACGCACCACTCGTGCCCCAAGGGCTGGACAGGACAGACGTTGTTGTAACCAGGGCATCGCTGCACCGCGGAGCGAAGCAGCCGTCCCAGGGCGGCTCAGGATGGGAAGCCATCTCCTCTTACAAATGACAGGAGCCAATTTACACAGGGCAAACACTTCCCGTTTCGCAGAGAGCAGGGCGAGACGGTGAGAAGCAGCAGCAGGTCACGGTTTCCCCTTCCCTCCGAGCTCCGCTGGGCAACCACAGCCATCTCCCGCAGCACCCAGCGCGGCCAGCTCAGAAGCGTGTCTGTGGTGCTGGGCCCCGAGCACAACGTTTGGGGTGGTCCAAGGCTCAGGTCATCCGTGTCTGGCAGCTAAGTGATCCTTAGCCCGAGTGAAAAATCTGTAAGGCTTTGACAGGGAACACAGACATCAGTCAGAAGGAAAAGATGAGAGGCAAAGCTTCGCTCTTCCAGGGGCCACACGTGCTTTCCCAAAGTCAAGGGCAGATCAGCCTCTCTCTCACCTTGCAGTGAGCTCTGTTGACTTGCCATCTCTTTTCCTCAGCCAGGCTTGTTTCAGGAGAAACAGGTGATTTTACCAGATTTCTTTACTGTCCTTGGATATGGGCTGGGAATGACGCTGGGAAGTAAAACCAAACGGCAATAAAAATACACAACTAAAAAGAATTCAAGTAGTGAATTTAATTCAGCCAGTTCCAGCTACACTGGTGATTCCCTGAAAAACAAACCCTGCATAGAAAACACACAACACAAATGGTTTTGTCTCGACAGCTGGTGAAAAGGTGGAGTATTTCTGCCTTCTCTGAACAACAAAAGGTGACATACACTCTGAAAATGCCCCTTGGATGTCTGTTTTTTTTACTGAATGAGTTGACTTTGGAGGTAGCAACTGGAAAGGCTTTGCAGGGAAAGCAGAGGTCTGTACTGACACAGGCAGGTCAGGTGCCCACTTGGAAATTTAAAAATGTCTGGTTTTCAAAAAGGTGTTTATGCTTCCTTCAAGAAAAACTCAGGGCTTTTAAAAGTGGTTCAAATCAGCCCAGAAACTTCAATAACAAAACAAAAATAAATAAATAAATGTATTCTTTTTAAAAAATTCATAAGCCCAGCTTTCCTATCAGTCTGACTTGGGCTTCAGGGAGATGCAGTGTGCAAACAAATTCATTTAAGATTGAATGCTCTCACCAGCCAGTGAGGAGGGAACTAGCTGGCCAGCCTGGCTCAGTTTCTCTTAGCACTTAAATACTTTTTCCAAACCAATACCAAAAAAGGTTTGTTTCTAGGTCAGGACCTCAGTACTGAATTTTAACCAGGGGCTGACAGTCAAATCTGCACACAGCTGTAAAATGGATTCACAAGAGAAGCTCAGGCATTCTTTTTGTAATTAGAAAACAGTCACTGAGCCTTGAGCATTTAAAGGTGAAAGCTATTTTTGACATAAAAATTAGCACGTAGTTCCTCTGTCATCCTTCAGTTGCTGCTCTGGAAGCTGTGAGAGAATGATCCAAAGATAAGGAGCATAAACATGTTGCATTACACAAATAGGTAGAAGGGGATCGAGTTTTAAGTTTTATTCTGGCTGACAATTAAGAGAGGAAGAGATTTATTTTTACACTTGCTGTTTATTCTAAAAAGTTCCACTTAAGCACTGGGACAGACCTCAAAGGCATTTAAAAACTTGAAGTGCTTTTAATAGCTGGCTTTTGAAAATACTGTTAAATCTATTTTTGAGATGGATAAACTCAGCCACCAATAGAGAAGGGCAGTTTTCAGAAGGACCCAGCAGTGAAAAGCTGTACTTCACTTCTCAACAACTCAGCTCCCACACAAGGGACCCTGAGCTTGAAAATAAGTATCAGAGAACTGGATGCTTTTAAAAACCCGAGTGTTCTCTAAGTCCAAATTTTTCTTCTTTCTTTGGTGAGAACCTGACCCAGAGAGCCTCAAAAATTAACCCCCGGCAGTTTAGAAAGTATGGCTCAGAGCGACTGTTTCAAAAATAAAAGTGAGGGAAGAGAGAGCAGAACTTGGAGGGCTTATCACCACCAGTAATGCCACCAACTAATCCCCAGCAACCCCAGCCCCTTTATGTAACCTGGGATTGCTGCAGCTAAAACAGCTTATTGGGGTTTTGTTGTTTTTCTTTAAACCTCTCGTGGACAAATGCAAACGCATTACATACTTGTTTCTTCTGCTACTCTAAAGAAAAAGTTATTGTGAGAGGGGGGGGGAAATTCTTTTATTTGTGAACAATGGCAAGTAGAATTTAACTCATACGTTGAGAATAACACGAGTTTCTCATCTGTGATCTGGGCTGAAAAGCAATCTTCCCAGTTCACAACACTCTGGGATAACACTCCAATGGTTAAGACATAAAAGGTCAAATCCCCAATTTCTCCTCACCCCAAACACCCTCTAGAAGTGGTGGGGTGTTCCAAATAAAGAAAAATAAAACCAAACATGCCTGAGGTAAAGAGCATTTACACGATTTCCTGGCAGCTTGGGTGCCTGTGCCACAAAACTTCCTTCCCCGTGGCCGCTTCCCCGCAGCGCCTCGCCCGCAGCCGGGCGCCCGCAGCCTCTCCTTGCCCCGAGTTTTTCTGCCATTGATCTGACTGTTCTGACTTTCCACGGCACGAATCCTTCCGAGGCAAAATTCAACTTTAAAACTTTCAGTCGGTGCTCAGCCATTAACCTCAGGCTGAATGCTTATGGAAACTAAAGACGAAAGAAAGAAAACCCCTATTGAACTCCTTGCAATCGGAGACCTGAATGGGCTCGATATAAAACCCACTCCAACCAACGGCAGCAATAGGCTTCCCTCGATGTTGGACTAGATCCAGCTTAAAAGTTTCCATGAAATAAACTAGGCTAAGCACATCAGCTGCATAGAAACTAACTCGGTGTAACAGAAGCATCTGTTCTTCACATCCACCATTTTCTTAGTCTGAGCTTCCCAGTGCTGCCGTGACGGGAGCTGCCGGGACAGATCACTCAACACCGTCGTGCATCTACATGTCATGTCCCCACAGCCACTGGCCTGTTGCCTCCACACACTAGGGAGGAACTGGCCACTAGCAGGTAGCACACACACCATATAAACTACTTGACCAGGTAGCTTTTGTTTGTCAAAAACCAGCTTAATGTATTTCGTATGATGGCATTACAAAGTGAAATTAATGTCTGTAGCGAGACAGGCGAGGTGCACACCTCGGAACCATTTATACACAGTACAAAGCAAATGTTTACCCAAGTACAAATGAAACAGGTTGACAATTAGCTAATGTAGCTTTGTGGACATAAACCAGGTACATTCGAGCAGAACCAACATAAAATAAAAAGGAAACAGCCCTTTTCCTATCCCATGCTAAGAGCACGGTGGTTAGTGGTTTGGGAAGCCTCTGTCACGCTGAAAAATTTCCTTGCCGGGGTTTAATGTGTTTATTCTACTGCTACTCTGCTGGGATAAAAATAGCATCAGGAGGGCAGCCTAGCTGGACGAGGAGCCACTGCCAATACTACAGTAATTGACAACATACAATTCAGTCTCACACCTGTTTATTGTAAGTAATTCATAGATAACCACTTCTCGTACACATTTTCATATTGGCTTTTAATGCTCTGGGTATTTTTAAGCTCAGGGACACTCAGACTCCATCTAAGGGTCATCCCTGCTGACTGACCCAGCTCCAGAACACTACACCTACTGTGGGAAACTGGTGTGAGCTGGTATGGTGGCCACGGGGAACAGAGGTGGGCTTGGAAACTACACATCCCAACGTGCAAGGCCCCGGCGGTGCTGCGGGGCACAGATGTGTTTTGGGGCGTTTTGGGGTGTTTTGGGGTGCCTTGGCCTCACATGCCTCCTCTTGGCCAGAGCAGCCCAAGTCATGCAGCTGTCTGCACGCAAGGCTCTACACAGTGCAAAAACAAAGACCTCTACACACCTGGAGTGAGAACAGTGGTAACAAAGTCATAGCTACATATTCTTCTCTACATTTTTGTTTATTGAGACAAACTAATTAAAAGGCACAAACATAGGGCATATGTTTACATGGACATTATAACAAACATATACATTAAAAGTGTAGGAATGTGTTTCCTTTCTGCTAAACAGAAAGTTCCTAAGCTTTTATATATACAAAAGTTGTACAATTTGATGTCCTAAAGTACAAAAGATCATTTATAAAATTATTTTACACTAAGCTCTATTTTTTGTTGTTGTTGTTGTTTTTGTTTTACTATGTAGTCCAAGCCCCCTAGAACAGTTTCATGTAATGATACAGATACCTGTCACCTGAGCCAGCAGCCTGGCAATCACTGCTTGCACTGACATGGCAGGGTAGGAACAGCAGCAGTCCATCTGACTGGGCAGTCCTGCTAGCAACTCTGTGAAAATGCACACACTCATCTCCATAGCTTTCAACTTCATTAAGATAAAAACATCTCAACTGTAATTTTATTATTTTTTAATTTTTTTTTTTAATTATTTTTTCTTTTTCATGTAGAGTCTTGGGTTTAGGGTGTTTTGTTTTTTAAACAAAGTTTTTAAAAAGGTGAATATGTGACATGATAGTCTAAAAAGTATATCTGTTTCCCTAGATTTTGCTTTCTACTTTATGTACAGATAAACAGGTTAAGAAATAAAAAGCACATGTAGCTTAAAACATGTGTGACCATTTGTGGGGAAGTTCTGGGCTGGATGGTTCAAACCATCACCCCAGAACTCCCACAAACTGATAGAAATGTGTTAACACAATAGAAGAGTAACGTAAAAATGATGATGTTTGCAAATATTTACAAAGTTGAACAGATTTGCACAACACTTAATTAAGGAATAGGGGAGAAATTAAAAGACGCTCTCTGCTTGTCCTGGAGGGGCATCCTACCTAGTTAGTGGTTAGAATAAAAACTGTATACAATTTAATATAAGACAAAACTTCTAGTGAACAACTAACACGTCTGTCCCCCGCTGTTAACACCAGCAGGCTCTGATTGGGAGGCAAAGGGCATAAAAATCATACCCAGTGTCTCCAGAATCTTCCAGCTTAAAGCAATATTTCTTAAGTTTCAAAGCACTCCTTTTGCTCCTAGATAAGAGTCCCATAGGGGTCTGACTGTTCAGAGACCATGTTTACATACATTTCGACTCCTCTTCTGTCAGCCATGGCTGTTTCTCACCAAACAATAACAGTTTTTTTTTTTTTAAAAAAAAAGGTTGACTACAATGCTATATTCCCTTAGGGTAATATGTTGGGTAATATTTACATCTCCAAATATCAGGTCACAATCCCTATTATATGTTGAAGTTAGAATGATAAGTTATCATATGCTTTGCATATCAGAGCTGGTATCACCTTTCCCATAGGGAATGCTGCCTGAAATTACCATATTCCCAAAGGTAAAAATGCATATTTTCTCCAAAATGCATTTTTTTTTTTTTCAATGACAACATTGTAATGCATTTACTCATTTAAAAAAAAACAACAAAACAAAACAAAAAAAAAAGAAAAAAAAACATTAACACAGACAAAGATTCTACACTAGCTCAGAAACAGTGGATTTAACAACTGGCAAGTTAAAATGAGCCATCCACCCTGTTGAAGGTACAGAGGGGTCTTTGCTAGTGTTTAGATTAAAATAACTTCCTAAGTTATGATTTGGGGGATAAAACATAAAACTCTTTTTTTTTTTTCTTTTTAATTATTTTTTTTTAGAAAAAAAAAAAACTCTGGCAAAGAAGTATCTGCTCTAATTCTGCATCAACTAGAAGGTACAACTTCCTTTCAATGAAGTGCTCCAGTGAAACTCAAGGTGGAACCATATGAGCCAAATCAACAGGGGAAGATGCTACTAAGGTCTCTGATGGTGCATGTTGCCCCAGTGTCTTAGTCTGAATTTATTATTAACTAAAACAAAATGAAACAAGAACCAAAACAAAAGAACCAAAACAACAATAAAAAAGGAGAACCAAAACAAACAAACAAAAAAACAAAACAAAAAACCCCAACCAAACAAAACCCAAAAAAAAAAAACCCAAAACAAAACAAAACCTGCTGGTAAGGATTCCATTTTAATCCTTTTTAATACTGTTTAGAAACTCTTTACCAGGGAGGAGAGGTGGGCAAGGCCTGGGGCAGGAAAGGCATGCTCTCAACTGGTCTCATGGCTATGTTTAGGGGACCAGCTAACGTCATGGGTGTGGGGAGGTTCATGGGAGATGTTATAGTGACTGGATGGGCAATATTCACTGGAGCGGTTACTGGGGTGGGTAAATTGACTGGTGTGGTGAGCGTTAATGGAGATGTCATGGATAATGGACTGGTTATAGTTACAGGATGCCCTAGGTTCATCGGACTGGATATATTAACTGCACTTGATACATTTACTGGACTTCTCATGCTCATTGCAGCTGCCACTGTGACTGGGTTTGTGATAGTCCCAGAAGCCACAGAGGACGTTATATTGAATGGAGTAGTAAGAGTCACAGGCGTAGTAGCAGCAGTGGAGGTTTGGCACAAGTTAGCAGCTTCTAAAAATGAGACATAAAAAAGACAAAAAGTTTTTAACACATAAAAAACCATGGACAAGATTTAAAAAACAAAAACAGAAACAAAAACCAAACAAGAACAAGTACAAATTCCGGAATAATTTTCTTTAGGAATTATTAGTAATTAGTTAAAACTGTTAACATTCTATAGCCTGCAAGAAATACAAACTCTCATGCAGTTCATTTCAATTCAATATTATTTTTTTTCCTGAGAAGTCAAGTGAGGTTGTCTTTTATAAAAGAGGGTTTTGATGTTCATAAAAACAGTATCACACAATCAAAAAAATCCTCCCAAGAGGTACATTATAAATAGAGGAGAGAGTGTACATACCGAAGGGTACGTACTCTATAGCCTTCTCAAAGGTGAACTGACATTCTGTGAAGGTTTTAAAAAGTCATTATTAGGGACTGATAAGCAAAGCTCATTTCAATATTTACCTGCTTATTTCAGTCTTAATTATTGCTACTAAATCACTGATCACAGTACTTCTACTTAGCAATTTTCAAGGCCACCCAGTCAGTACATCTTTCAACCCCCATTATCTCCTCAACTGTCACACAAGCTCCACATCCAAGTTGTTCTGCTTTTGGGTTGTTGTTGTTTTTTTCACTTTGTTTTGCAGCAAGCAGGAATTAAGTGCCAAAGAAGGAGAAGCAGGGAGGGCAGTGCCCAGCCCTGTGACTGGTGAGCTCTGGCAGGGCTGGGCACTGGGGCAGTGTGTGGTGGGGGGGTCACCAGGCACCCCCTCAGAACCACTGCACCCAGCCTGGAAGGCTTCAGGAACAGAAGCAGGGTGCTGGAGGAGGGCAAAGGGAAGGGATGACTGCTAGGGAAACCAACAAAAATATATTCTACATCAACATTACAGCACTTCTAAAGTCGTGTCTTATTCCACATTTGTAGAGGAGGACACCAAGCTCAGTCTACACCCACGTTTCAGGAGGTAAGCCAGGAGCAAAGAGTCCACTCTTGCCACTCGGGCAATACAAATGTACCAAGACAGAGTTAACTTTGAAAGCAACATTAGCCCCATTCAAGGGTTACTGTTGGTTCTTCAAAGTCCATATCTAGGAGGGGTGGAAAGGAAGGGAAAGAGTGAAAAAATAAATAGAAAAATTGTGAAAACAAATCAGATTAGAGTAAAAAAAAAATCCCATATAGTGTTGTAAAGCCAACAAGCACAGGAGAACTAGCATGGAAACAGCAGCACCCAGGCCTGGCACTGACTGGGCTATACAAAGACACATCCCACCCACACCCCTTCCCCAGTGAAGTTAAACTAGTATCATCAGTCTCACAACATTTCTCCCCACCCACCTCTCTGTCCAGACCCAGTGTTTCTATTAAAACATATTCAATCATCTCAGTAAGAAAGGAAGGGAAGAGGGAACAAGACACAGGAAGGAACAACCAGGAAAAAAAAATTCTCAGAGGTTTTCTAAATCTGACACCCATTTGCTTAATCCATTTAGTGGCCTGATGATATTTAATATTTCTGTCATTGCTACAATTGAACATGAATAAGCTGTTTCTATACTGTCTGATCACAGAATTCAATTCAATTGGAATAACAAAGCAAAAGGAGCTAGCAGCCTAATGCACAAACAAGACCTAGAAAACAAGAAGAGTGAGGAAACTGAAAGGAAGATTAGGAGAAAAGAGGGAAAAAAAAAGTGAGTCAGAAACATTTATTACTAAAAACAGCTAGTGAAAAACAGTAAGTGGTCACTAAGAATTTCTCCTAAAGCATGTAATCCAGGATAGTCACATGATAGCACTGGAAATCAAACTGTTTTGGAAAGAATAAGCTAGAAGTAATGGAAGACTTTAAACTACTCTACTCCTAACAACACTAAATTGAAGCAATCTGTTCTTCACAAAATTGCCACACTGACCAAAGACAGGAAGTTATTCAGCTTCAACTACAGTAGCACAGGTAGATGTGAGCTGTGAGCTGGCAATCATGAAAACACCATCACTGATTACTTAAATTTGGTAATGAAAGAAAGCCCAGAGATATAGAAGAGTAAGTTCTATGAGTTCTAGAAAACTTGAAGCAAAGACAGTTACGTGATCATAATGTGAATGGAATAAATTGGGAGAGAAAAGATGAAAGGGACACAGAAAGCACCCACATGCAAACTGGTGATGATGTTACCACAGAGGGTGTTGTTTGTGTGTATATATATACATATGTATATGTACACAAGGTAACAACTGGTAAGTATGCATAAACACAGCTAAAAACCACATGCAAGCCAGAAAAACAGACTCTTGCCTTGGAGCAGACACAAACATCCCTTTATAATTGATGAGTGCTACGTCCACATTCAAGCAGAGAGGCCAAAGGGAAGCAAGCAATAAGGAGCTCATCTGCAGCAGCCTGATTTTGGTCATGGTATCCTCCTGCTAGTTTTAAGCTATTACTTGTAACATCAACAATGGAATTTCTCAGGTAAGACACCCTTTCCTGCCATCTTAATCTCCCTACATAACTGCAAACTCCAATATCTTATCAAATCAAGACCAAAAGTATTGTTTTGTTTTACCTTTCTTCCTTGCTTTGACGGCCTCTTCCCACAATCTCAGGGTCTCTACCTGCTTTCCAGGCCAACTTGTTACGTGTTGTTGCTGCTGCTGCTGTTGCTGCTGCTGCTGCTGTTGTTGCTGTTGCTGTTGTTGCTGCTGTTGTTGCTGCTGCTGCTGTTGTTGTTGTTGCTGCTGCTGCTGCTTCTGATTGCTGGTCTCTTCACTCATGCATGCTATGCCAATTAAGTAAGAACACAAATTCACCTTGAAAAGTTACTGTTTTCTGCTGAGATGACAAAGGCTTTCCATAAAGATTGTGTGGAATCTCACAGGATTCCAAGAACAAAAATCACAAAGCTGTTTAAAACCATATCATTAATTCTGTGTTTTATAAAACCACTTTTCCAAGATCTAAAAACCAAAACATAAGTCAGGAACATCTGCTTTCACTGCCAAAAATTAACTTTTTTTCTGATTATTTTGTTTGTATTTTAGAAAGAATGAAATAAAGACAATGAGTGTCTAGACCTGAGGCTGGTGAGCAGATTTCACTAAACTTCAGCTCCAGTTTAGAAACCAAAAAAAAGCCTTTTTACTTTTTATTGTAAGTATGACTCTAAAATATTCAGTTTACCTTAACAGAACAGAACAGCACGTTACTACTCTCTGGCCACATTACAGCTCATCACTTCCACCTCTAACAACTGCTGCACATGCCTCACATGAACTGGCTTAGCACCACCAAACTGCTTGGGAAGCCAGAGCTGTCAGCCTGTACCTTGAAAAATACTTCTCACCCAAATTTCATATTAAACCAAACAATCAAGCATTTTAGACATTCCCAGTACGTTCAAATTATCCAGGAGTAACAGGAAATGCAAAGATGTTTTAAACTAAAACTATTTAAAAGGCTTTACAAAGTTTCCAAAGATATGCCTTACTTCTCCCTCGATTCCTCTGAAAACTCGTATCACCCATCATGTAGGTTACCTTAAGTTACAAGTATTTTAATGGGGAAGATTTGAAAGTCAATTTTTCATCTGCTTACTAGGCACTCCCAGGCCCAGGCTTCAGCACTTCCACAGAGTTTCAGACTAGAAGGAACTATTACAAACATCTCACTTGAACTCCTGCACACTGCCAGTCAAATGCCATTAATGCCCAAAACATATCAGGGCTGGGTTTAAATGCTTTTCTTGTCAGCTACTGCCAGAAGGAGGAATCACTGAACCCTACGGTCAAAGCTCAGAAAAAAGCAGAGAAATCTTTCTCCTAATTTTGATGAGCTTTAGATGGGGATTCAAATCTGAAACTTGGGAACCCTCTTCTTTAAAAGATGGCTTATTCTCACAATGCAGGTCATTCCTAAGGGATAAGAGCACAGTCTAGCAGCAAACCAATTCCACAAATGCCAATTCTTGAGCTGGAGAAGATCCTGTCATCAAATCTGTATTTTTAAGAGGCTTGAACACCCAGACTGGGGGGGGACGTTTCCTCATTTTAACCGAATCACAGGTAATTCCCTTTGCAAACACATTGTTATCAGAAATGTTTTTAAAACGTTCACCTACTTTTATTGTTGATGCCTTGTTTACAGGTATTACAGTTGATACTTTGGCTCTGCCCGTGTGTCTTTAAGTGGCTGGTGATATATGCTGCACTCAGAAGTTTACCACAGATATTACACGATACCTTTCCTTCATGGCGCACCATGTGTGTCCGCAGTCTGTCTTTGGTGGCAAAGGCAGCAGTGCACGTCTAGATGAAGGACAACAAGTTACACATGAAGGGCAAGACAGCAGCACTACAGCCTGAACTACACGCCCTTTGTGAGCCTGCTGTGCCTCCTGGGTGCAAACAGTACCCGAAGGATACAGACAGCCTTAAGTTTTAAATCGTGTTTATAGCGAAACCAAAATCGATCTACTAAACAGAGACTGAAAATGGAAGTTGGTTTCTGAGACAATCAGGATAGAAATCACACTTGACACTGATTGAACTTTCTTACAATACTGAGGTGCCTCACCTAACAAAGTAAGAGTTAGCTTATTAAAAAAAGGTATTTGATAGAGTTTTACAAATATGAGCCTGATGTCTTACATTGCTCAATCAGAACAAGGAAATAAAACCTTTTTCTAACACTTATTCTTTCTACACAAGACTCTTTGTTTAAACGATGAGTCACTTAAAAGCAGGTTGGAACAAGTATGGATATTCCAAGGAAAACAGTTAATTGTTGAAGGGCAGTCCAGTTATTTCGCTTGTACTCAAGTCATCAACTTACAACAACTTGCTTTTGCCTTCCAGCAAAATAACGGATCCACAAGCAACAACTCCAATCCATTTTAAATGGATATACAAGGAGACATTTAATTTGAATATGCTGAGAAACACACTGCACACGTTACCCCGTAATCAGCACTGAGCTGATGATGCTGTTAGAATCCTTTCTCTAAGTTAAGCATATCATAAAACAGAGCCCTACAGTGTTTCCAAAAGAAGGAAAAAACCTCTAAAAGTCCTAAAGAAGTAGCCCCAGGATCCTTTTAAACTGCTTCTGCACTTATATCAGAACTCAGTGGATGAGACTTGGTTGCTGCACTTGCTTTTCAAGGAAAAGTCCAGAAGCAAATACCTCTCTGGAAAGATTATTCACCTGAGATTCTAAGGATAAAATAACGTATTGTTCCTAATAAATCATTTTAGCCCTTACTTGGCATTTGAAGGGTCTCTCTGTTGAGTGAACATGTTTAACGTGACAGCTTAAATGATCAGGCCTGCAAAAAAGAGAGGAACAGGAAAGAAAATGCGCACTGTTACAAATACATAGAGCAGACACCTTGGCTGGGGGTGCTGAACACCGTGCTGGTGAGCCCCCCCAGCCCACAACCCACTGCACAGCCAGAATAAATACACTCCTGGTACCTACACAGTGCCTTTCAGCTACAGGAACACATAGTTACACTGAGACCCAACCTGCAGTTTAAAACTTATCCATGTTTTTCTCACACACCCAAAAATGGTACATTTGGTCGTACCTTGTGTAAAGGTGACAGAACAACAGCTCTAAAGGTTGAGGTTTTCACTGTTGAAGCGCAGATATAAATACAGGCAGCAGCAGTGCAGGCTCCCCCACAATGCTCTGTCAGTTCAGCTCAACCTTCCTTCAAAACAAGGAGACAATTTGCCCGCCATGCCCTGTTTGGTCACTGACCTTTGTCAAGGCTGGTAAAGGGGCTCGGTGGTCACCACCAGAGACACGGACACGTGTCCTACAGGACCTGGATTAAGGTCATGAAATCACTTCATTCTCATAGAAGAGAGACCACTTTCAGCCTCTGCCAATCTGGCTCACATCAAGACCCATGCCCTAGAGGTAAACAAGGCTCTTTTATCCCCTCACCAATCTTCTAAGATGTCTGTTTCTCCTAGCCCCTCGCTATGATAGCTTAACCCTTCTTGGTTACGAAAAGCCAATACTTGAGCTCGCCTGGGATTTTCTACATGGTACCTCGAGAAGCCTTTTCCACAAACACCACAGGTGTAGGGTTTCGTGATGCCACCTTCGTGAGACCTCACGTGGTAGGTCATGCGATCCTTTCTCTTGAAGCGCTGATTGCAAATTGGACATTCAAAGGGTTTTTCATCCGAGTGGGACAGCTTGTGCCGGTTGAGGTGGTAGACATCCCTGAAGGCCTTTCCGCACATCTCACAAGCGTGGTTCTTCTTCACGGGCTTGCTGGGCTTCTTCACGGTCTGAGTCACTGGCATGGCCGTCGCGCCGGCACTACTGCTGGGGTTGGTGGCAGAGGAAGACGTAGTGACTGTGGACAGGATGCCCGCGATCGTCGAAACCAATGAACTTCGGCTGTTGTCACCAGCGATGGTCGAGATAAGGGGCACCATTGTGGTGGGAGTTTTCTTTGGCCGTGACACTAACTTTATCCCTGTGTGGCAGGACTCGTGACGCCTCAAATGGTAGCTGTCCCTGAAAGCTTTGCTGCAGTAAGTGCACACAAAGGAGGTTTTAGGTTTTTCCTTTTTAATCCCAACAATAGCATCCTTTAATGTTTCTGGTGCAGGTTGAGGTTTCTGCGTTATTGGTAAGGGCAGAATCGGCTTCTGATCGGGTGGCTCAACAGCAGAGCTCAGGAGAGGCAACAAACTGTTCTGTGCTGCCTGCTGTTGGTGATGTGAGGCTTCGTGTGCCTAAAACCAAACATTCACACTTAAATTCTATTGATGGGTGCTCACTCTGACACGGTGAGAACATTTACAAGCTACAGGAAAGCATGTTCTAGACCAAAAGCCACTGAAGTAACAACTGGAAAAGGTTACATAATTTTGGTTTTGGACAGGATAAACCACGCACGCTTTAAATGCACTGGCTGTGCAGATTCTGTGGGAAGTGTAGGAAGACACACATCATAACAATCAAATAATGATTAAGTTTCCGGAGGGCAACACTTCTTATGGAAAACAAGGAGGTGCTTGTCAGATCTCTTACTAACACAGCGTTTGATCTTTACATAACAGATAACCTGTTTTGCTAACGATCATATCAGGTGCCACCTTGGGACTACCATGGGAGTGTATGAATGTACTGAGGGGAGTTGCAAAATCAGACCCCACCTTTAAACTGAGCTTGGTGCACACCGAGAACTAAACTGCAGCCAGAGAGAGCCTGGATGCGATAAAGCGTCTTATTTAAACAAGGTGTTCATGCCACTGTGTTAGCACTGAAACCAAAGCAACTCAAACCGAGGGCTGTCTAAAGCCACATTTCTATATTTAGCCAAGTTCCCACTGACCACTGTGCTCTTTGAGTCTGGAAACTATTAAGAATAGAGACATGTTCTTTTTCTTTTCATCAGCAGCTACTTTGTGAGAGGAAGAGCAGCTGATCAATAAGCACCGATGGACATCTAGAGATGGCGGAAAATACGGCAGGGGGGGGAAAAAAACCAAACACCTCAAAACTGTTTCAAAACAGCTGATACCAACTGACTCTGCATCAGTGGGAGAAGCTAAAGGGGAGAGGCAGAGGGGGACCCCCCAGGAGCGTGTCCTGGCAAGCACTGCTCAGCTGAGCTGCAGCCTGCGCTGCTACAGGCTGCCCTACAACATGCTTGTATTAGGTATTGTTTATTCTAAGGCAGAAAACACTGTTATTAAAAATCACCCAGTCAGACTGGGACAAAACCCTAGCAGATAAAAATTTAAAGTGGTTTAGAAACCACACAGACCAATTCAGCCTAATGGAGCATTAAAATAAATCACTCCAGCACCTTAAGCCAGTTTAAGTGCATCTGTATTCAAGATGTGCCTCGGTCTCACCGGACCAGTTTTAAATCAGTCTCGTTATTAACGTACCAAGTCTGAAGCTGAGTTTGGGGAAACTTGCATTCCCATTAGATCAGCACTGCAGCCTTCCAGGACTTCATCCCTACGGTTTCCTTCACAAAATAACGTGACTTGAGGCTGTGGGAGCTGAATAAAATGCTGTGCTGGCCTGCAACCCCCAACTCATCTACTTTTACACTAGTTGAGGATGGACAGCTGTATGAAATACACTCAAATACTCTTCCTACAAGAGTCTGTTTTCCTTTGGAGAAGTCAGTATTTCTAGAAGCTCACTTTGGGACTTTTTCTTAGCTGCATCCAAGCCCCAGCTACTTTGCCCCTACCCATGGCAGGAGCAACTGCAGCCCCTCAGTGCAGCGGGGGCTCCGGCCTCCCCCAGCACTGCACCAGCCCTGCAGAACCTTAGCCTCTCATTTTTCAGGAGCATGATGTCGGTGATCTTTGGATAAAAGCCACCAGCGGATACAAACACTAACCCATGTGGGTATGAATACGTGCTCCCTAACACTCCAAGCCCATCTGACAGGAAAACAGCTCACGGGAGAAAGCCGGGCTTGGTACAACAACGAGAGACAAAACTAGTGGGAATCGTTAGGAGCAAGGCCAGCCCATCCGCTTTTATCTGCATTTTATGCCCCATCTGTGCCAAAGTTTGGGATGCAACAGGTAAGCTGAGCATGGCCACAGTGTGCCCTGCCACAGCAGCCACCTCAAACCACAGCCCTGGAGGCTGCTGTGCAGCAGGAATTGCTGAGGAGTGAGGGCAGGGCTCTCCTGGAGGCTCAGAACCAGAGCACAGCACAAGCTCCAGCCTCTCCAGCAAACTTTTCCCTGACTTCCGTGACGACTGTGGATTTTCAACCATTTCTTTTCCGTGGTTTGAAAAGGTGATTGAGAATCTACATTGCATCAAAAGAATAGAGTATGTACAACACACACCGAAAGTACAGCATTAAGCAAGCTGCGTGCTTGAGCAGAGGTTCAATTTTAAGAAAATTCTGAAATGTTTTACAGCCAACTTTAAATAAGCATTGAACAATGTTGTTAAACTGCACCAGAAGACACTTAAGAGCACCTAAGGATAGCTCCAGAGATACAGTTTCAAAGGCAGAGCTAGCAGATCGGATAATAGAGAGCCCAAATCCTTTGGACGAGGTTCAAACTTATGCAGTTTATGGATATTTTTAAGCCTTAAAGAATCGTCAGCACTTCAAGGTAATGATGCACTTATTCCTACAGAACCAACAGACAGTGGACATAAAACAATGTATATTCATAGGGCTGCAGGCCATGAAGCTGCTGCTTATGTAAGTCTGCTTATCTTGGTTCCCAGATAGCCAGCGTTATTAGCAGCGCTGTCTTTCTAACAACCCCTCTCTGCAACATGCAGTGTTCCACAGTTTCCAAGGGCTGGCTGCATTAAAGCCTTTTAAAAAAGGATCATACAGTGGGGTTTTTTTTAACTCACTGTTCGAGAAGGGGAGACAGCACCTGCTGCATGCCTCTCGTGAGTCATTTTTATTCAGGCACAGACCACGGTTTTACTTGACCCAGCATTAATGTCAAGTCAACGCCTTTGTGATATTTGGATTCCCTGGGACAGGCTCTGGTGCAAAATACCCTCATTCTATCACTAATTTTTTTTCTTTCCTGGGGGGCAGTAAACAAAAACCACTGCAATTCGTGACCCGGAGTGGTAGGATGTGGCACTGTGAACTTCCAATGCCAGAGGCTAAAATATTTTTGCACTCCAGCCTTAATGTGAGAGCAACAAATTAGCATGAGTCATATCTTGAGCACTCCGTTTGATGGATGATTCCTCCTCACATTAACAGATACAACTTTCACTTTCCAAGCAGATACTAAAAGTGGTTTTCAAAATAGGCATTTCAGGGGACTAATAATATCCGAACAAGAGCTACTTATTCAGTCTCACACTTGTTTCTTTAAAAAGATACAATGCATCGAGATGCCACCTAAGCACGATCAAACAACTTTATTTGGAAAGAGCAATTTACAGTCACATACCCCATTGCTAGCAAGACTAAAATTAAGACATTGCAACCTCCCCTAAAGACACTTTGCTAAAAATTACAACTTTACACACCGGGTATTAAACTGTTCTTTAGAAATCTTGTCACAGCTGAAACACACACTTGGTAAAACTCCCCCCTGGTGAAGAATGAGCGTGTATCAAGTCACTTCCACTTGTTATTAAGTGGAGAGGGGGCCCGGGAGGGGCTTTTAAATCCACTTTTTCTTACTAGTTTTAACTAATCTTGGCTGACAGGCTGTTGAGAACAGGAAGAAGAAAAACTGAAGTCCCATCAGGAGTCTCTTAACAGCACTTTCTGCCAGGTGCATTAGGATGCTCGCCACCCTAAATCACTGGGTTAACAAAATCACTCAAGAAACAATATTCAGCATTTATTGTGAGGTCTTTAAGCTTTATTCTTTGGAGCCAAAAAAAAAAAAAAAAAAGGAAAATTTCCACGTCAGTTTTATGAAGATGCTTCCAAGTCACACACAGCTAAGTACATTAGGAGAGCGAACTGCTTGACTTCTTAATTAAAAGCAGCAAAGTCTACTCCTAAATCAAAGTGTGACATGGCTACTTCAAAATACAGTATCCTTCAAAAAAAAAAACCAAAACACAGCACTAGAGACGAGCAGCAAGAAGCTGGACACGTACTTCAAAGTATTGCTTGGCATTTCTCACAGAGGTTGCTGCAATACCACAGTGCCAGCCGACAAATAATTTCCCCTGGAAAACTCTCATCTGTGAGCTGGGGAGGCAGAAAGGCGATAAAACAGCCCCAACTCGGAGGGAGATGGCCCTAAACTAAGGAGATTAACTTCTTAGCGTGAAGTTTCCTATGTGCGAATCACAACTGCCCACTAGAGTGAGAAATAATTCTCGAGACCTCAGCCAAACTCGATGGCATCACCCGCCTTCATCACCAAAAAGGCGGAAAACCCAGCGCCCAGCTCCCGGTACCGGCTCCCCGGGAACATTCCCAGCATGTTTTCAGAGACAGAACACCCGAGCCAGTGACTCATCCCTCATTCCAAGGGAATAATTTCCCCGTCTCTAAAGGAACGGGGCTCACTCTTGGCGGATTTATTCATTCAACTCAGGTTTTCAAACTCGTGTCACGGGTTGGGTTTGGGTTTAATTCCGAGGACAGTGAGTAAGCGAGCGACCAGCCGCTGGGACCGTGCAAAAAAGGATTATTTTACCTCGAGAAAGGTGACGTGCGGGGCTTTTTTTATTTATCCCCCCCCCCCCCGCCGCTGCTGCAATTGCACATTTTACGTTTTAAAAAAAAACACCAAAAAAAAAAAAAAAAGCAGGAGGCATCAGAAAACAATCTGGCGTGAAAGGGGCTCGGCTCACAAAAGCCAGCGGAGGATTTATTTTTTAATTATTTTATTCTTTTTTTTTTTTTTTTTTTTAAGTACACTGGGTTTTCTTGGGAATTACATAAACAGCGGTGTTTTTAAGTCTGTCTTTCGCAGACAGAAGGGGGGAAAATTGTGACTCAGTTGGCAAAGGGAGGGGTTGCACGCTCCACCGTCCCTATTCCTCCCGATTACCGTTAGCATTTTGCCAGTTTTTACAGAAATCCGGCCCGCTCGCGTCCTATTTTAAAAGAAAACAAGCTCCCTCGTCACCCGGCCCCTGAGTCAGGCTGTTTAAAGAGGGATTAATTTATTCTCCCAGACACGGTGTTTGTTCCATCGGGGTTTTGTTAGAGCCCGGTGGAAGGCTGGTGGGGTGGGTTGTTGTTGTTTGGGTTGGTTGTTGTGGGGTTGTTTTTTTTTTGGTTGTTGCTTGGTTTTGCTTTTTTTGGCCGAGGTGGGGGGGGCGGGGAGTGGGGAGAGAAAAAAAAAAAAAAAAGGCAAAAAAAGCGCGATTTCGGGTTTTGGGGGGGAAGACCAAAAAAAAAAAAAATTTTTAAAAATAAAATAAAAGCATTTATCTCTTGAAAAAAATAATAATGAAAGGGAAAAACCAGCGCGGGGCGGCGGCGGAGGAGAGCCGGGCGCGATCGGCTGGGGGGGAGGCGGGCGGGGAGAAAGTGCAGGAGGGAAAGGAGGGAAAAGCGCTGCCGGCGGCGCGGGGCCGGGTCAGCCGCTGCCCCGGGCGGGCCGGGCCGGGCCGGGCCCCGCCACTGCCGCGGGCCGGGCCGGGGAGGCGGGCGGGAGGCCGGGCGGCGGCGCTGAGTGACAGCCCCGGCCTAGCGGGGAGCCCGGCGGGGCGGCCGCCCGCCCGCGGCCGCTGAGGGGAGGGGGGGCGCGGGCAGCGCCGGCCGCCGCGGGGCCTCACCTGAAAGAGGAACGCGGTCCAGTTGGCCTCCATGGCGGGGGCGTCCCGGCCCTCGGCGGGCGGCGGCGGCGGCTCCGGCGGCGCGGTCCCCCCCCTCCCTCCCCCGGGCCCCAGCTACATGGAGCCGACAACAAAGCGGCGGCGGCGGCGGCGGCTCAACATGGCAGCGCCGAGCGGCCGCTTCCGCTAACCTCCGGGCTGCACCACTGCGGCCCAGAGGGGGGAGGCGGCGGCGCGGCGGCCCGGCGGGGCGGCGCGGGCCCGGGCAGCCGCGGCGCCGCCCCCGCCGCTCCCCTCGCCTCGGGGCGGGCGGCGGACCCGGGGCGGCGCGGCGGGGCGGCGGGGCGAGCGGCGGGGCCGGGGCGGCGCGGCGGGCCAGCCGCCCCCCCCGCGGGGCTGGCAATGGGCCGGTCCCGGGCTGGGGAAGCCGAGGCGAGCTGTGGCGAGAGAAGATGGAGGAGCGGGCGAGGTGTCCAGGGCCGCGGCTGCCGCGCCCCGGCTCGGCCCGGCCCGCGGGGGCCGCACCGCGCCGCCCGCCCTCCCCTTCTCCCCTCCCCGCCCGCCCGCCCGCCGCCCCCGCCCGCCGCGCGGGGAGGGAGCCGCGGGGGCGGCGGGGGGCGGCTTCGCCCGCGGGTGCGGGCCGGGGCGGGCGGGGGCCCCGCACGTGCCGCCCCGCCCGCCGGCGGCAGCGCCGGGACCCGCGGGGGGAAGAGGGGGGAGCGGGGCCGTGCCCGGGGGGTCGCCCGGCGCCGCGTCGGCCTCGGCCCCCCGGGGATCGACCTCAGCTCAATCGGGCATCGACCTCGGGTCCCCCCGGGGGCCGGCCTGAGCCCACCCGGGCGGCTGCCGCCTGCAGCGGGCCCTGTGCGGCTCTGCCGGGCCGTGGGGTTCCTGGGGTGCAGAGCCCTCCCTCAGCACCCCGGGGGGACCGTCCCCACAGCCCCGGGGTCCCGCCGGGCTCCCCACAGGGTGGCTGTGCCCTCCCCAAGCTGTGCAGCCTGGAGCCTGGTGGCCCAGGGGCTTCTCCTCCACGTCGAGTTCTCCCGCACACCTCAAGAGCTGCAAACCGACTGGGTTTGCGTGTATCTAAGTTATCTGCAGCGCAGCACCTGAATGCAAATCAAAGCCGCAAGCAATTAAGTATATACTTACCGTTAATTACGTGTTTACACACATCAAGCACATCCCTGACAGGCAGCAGGGAGGGCTCCTTGCTCCTCCCCACGGCTCTCGGGGAGCGTGTGTGGGGTCAAAGGGGGCACCTGCGGGGTGTGTTGGGCATCGCTTGGGCCGGCGCAGGAAAAAACACGAGCGCGGCGGGTTAAACGCTGCAAGAGGATGGCTGGTTTTAAAACCAAGCCTCACAGACAAGGGCTGTCCTCCCTGGGACCTGGGGAGGTGAGAACAGGCTTACAGGACTTCATAATTTTTTTTTTTTAATTCTCCCTGCCCTGGCTCTGATCCATCCTCTTTGCCCAGGCCCTGACCCACGCTGCACCTCGGAGGGCTCGGCGGCACCGGCAGCACCCGGCAGGTCGGGTGCTGAAGAACAACACAGCGGTGCCGCCGCGGCCTGACCTCGGTAAGCAGGGTTAAACACGGCTCACGTCGATGGACGCTCCTGCAGTACTTCCTCACCGGTGAGCCGGGCGATTTTTCTTGTCTCCTGTTAGAGATAAGGCAGGGCTGGTCCCAAAGCTCCAGCTCTGGGTAGCGCTGGTGCTGCCGTGGGACTGCCAGGACAGAGTGGCCGGTGGCAAAGGACTCCCTGGGGGTCCCAGCTCGCTGCCTCAGCCACCGCTTTGTACAATCCTGGACGAGCCACCTGGCTCCTGCCGTGCTGGTCTTCGGCCTTCCCCGGGTGTTTCTTCACTTTCCAAGAACATTGCAAAACAAAAGTGGTTCTGCTCAGAGCCGCGCTTGTGGTTGTTTTGTGCCTCTCAGGCTACCTCTGCCAAAGCCCCGAATTAAGAAAAGCAAACCAAAAAAGGCATCGGAGGGGTTTGCTGGTGCACTTGCAACAGGCTCTCCCAGCCCTGCCAGGGTCGCGCTGGCCCAGCTCACCTGTGGACCATCAGTTCTGCTCAGCACAGATGCTCTTCCAGCTGCTGTGCAGGGAGAGCCACAGCATCACCCCCCTCTACCCTGCGTGCCCCCTCTGGATAGTTTCTCTCTCCTGCCCTTTATTCCATCCCCAGCACTGCCACCAGGAGAGGAAACCCATGTCTGTAGAGAAGGGGACACAACTGCCACTCCTGGTCCTTTCCCCCCCACCCCTGCCCAGGTCGGTCAGTTATTTTTGTTAACGCTTATTAATGAAGACTTGGGAGGGCTCTCTTTGTTAAGGGCTCACACTCACTTCAATTAAAGGCTAAGAAAACTACCCAAGCGTATCACTGAGTCATCGAAGAAATCCTGATGAGCACGTAGGAGGCTGAGCTCCACGTTCTTGTTGGTTTTACAACTAAAGAACCAAGAGGGAATACAGGAACAAAACCTAGAAGACTGAAAACCAGAGGAGAGACACTGAGCTGGAGCCCACTGCCCTCTGGATGGTGTCAGGCTGGGTTCTCCCAGCCCCTCTCACACACCCAACACGTCCTGGTTGCTCACGGAAAAGCTGGGTTGGGAGCAAAGTGAGCTGAGGTGCTGCAGGGAGGGAATCCTCAGGGGGAAAACAGCTCACAGGAGCTGGATTTATAAAGGGCAAGTCTATGCCAAACCTGACAAACTTTCCTTTACCCAGAATTATAACTGGAAATATAAAAAGCCACAGTGTTTGAAAACACGTATTTACATTATATATGCCCCAAAGCAGAATAAACAAAGGTTAGATTTGTAAACTCCCCATCTTAATTAAGGCAGCACTGCTTTGGATGAACCCACATAACAGGTGGCTTGAAGTGTTGTGTTATTGAATTTATACCTTCTAGCTCCCTTAGTCATTGTGCTGGGACAGCGATAGCATCAGCAGCCACCCTGCTGCCACTCTGGTCCCCGTGGTCAGCCTGCAAAGGGAATTTCCAGGGAACTGTTTCCCACCATCTCCAGGCTGCTTTTTTTCTGCCTTATCAAATAAAAATCTTCCCTCAACACTTCTGAGGCTGTTGGGAAGGACAGGAATCCTGCAGGGGCTGCTGGGCTGTCCACCACCTCCAGTGCCCATGTTGAAGCTGGTTGTGGGGAGTCTCCTGGGAATTAGGGCAGCACCAGGGCTGCCCCTCGGTGCCACAGCCATGCTCTGCCCAATGCTGGCACTGCCAAAACCCTCGTGCCACCCTGGGCCACCAGCCTGCCCTCCTACCACCCAGTATGTGACTTCCTGGGGACATCAGCCTCCAGAAGAAGCAATACCCACGGTTAATTTGTCAAACTCACCTCAGGGTGTGACTCAGAGAGAGAGGAGCTCTTTCCTTCACCCTGCTCAGCCACAAAGCAGTTAACAAAGTGCCTCTTTGCACTTTTAGCTGTGCTGCCTGCTGGAGAAGCCTGGCAGGGCAGGGGGATGCAGCTCCCCTCCCTGGAAAGACCATCTAAACTCTACCCATTTTATCCCCTAGCAGGAGCCCCCTGTGCGTTAGGACCTGTAGTGGGACATGAGCAATCAAATAATAATTTGCTGTTCTGCTGTCCACATGTCTCCCACATTTGTAGGGTGGCTGGTGACACCCATGCCCCCTCCTCCCCTGGCACCTCGCAGCCCCAGCACAGCCCCTGCCCACCTGCTGTGCTCTGATTTCGCCTGTGCCTGCATGGCTGAGGATAGGAAATGCTGTCAAATATTTCA
Source organism: Apus apus (assembly GCF_020740795.1). Lineage (NCBI taxonomy): Eukaryota > Metazoa > Chordata > Aves > Apodiformes > Apodidae > Apus > Apus apus. The sequence goes on along the minus strand of NC_067299.1, from coordinate 5,882,956 downwards.
GCTTTCAGAAGAGCCCCTTTCTGTTTGTGCTCAGCTCCCCGAGCGACGTGGCAGGCTTTGAATTTCACAGCTCCGTGGGACTGAAGGGCTCTCGTGTCTGTAAATGAGCTGCGATGGTGCTACTCAGAGTGCGCTCCCTGTGGGCAGTGTCCCTGCAGCTGCTTCCCAGCTTTGTGTCTTCTCTGGTTTCTCTCTTTGCAGCCTCGACCTCCCTCTCCCAGGGAAGGTAAAAAGAGAGAGTAAAGATGCTGTTGGGAAGCACAGCCTGAAGCAGCACCTCCAGCAAAGCCTTGGCTGGCAATCAGACAGCTTCCCTGGCAGAGTGGCCATCCTGTGGTGTTCCCAAATAAAATCCCACTGCATCCCTCTGCTCAGTGCCTACCGGCCAAGCACATCCCTGACGTGCAGCAAAACCCAGCTGGAAGGTGCTGTGGTGGCAGACAACACATTTCCTCAGGAGGGGGAAAGGAAAGCTTTCATCAAGCTGCCCGCAGTCATCGTGTCCACTACCACGGAGCCTGCTGCCATCCATCCATCCATCCATCCATCCATCCATCCATCCATCCATCCATCCATCCATCCCTCTATCCCATGCCCTCAGGGACTGCAGCACTGGCAGTGATGTCCTGCCTGCGCTGTGCTGGGGCCACCACACACGCCTGCCCCGGGGCTTGGCAGGAGCTTAGTCGCCTTCTCGTAATTAGCACGTCTGAAAGGTCGCTCCACTTTTCAAAAGAGGAAAAAAGGAGGCAGGAAATCACCAGCCAGCTGGGCTGGATCGCGGCAGAAAGGCACTGCCACGATCAATGGAGGAGCAGCAAGAAGCTGCTCCAAGGGAAGGTGCCTCCTTAGCGGGGCTCAGCGGGGGGTGCTGAGCACGGCTCGACTCCGTTCTCATGTTTTCAGCACCAAAGCCGAGGTGCGTGTTGCTGGAGAGGCAACGTAAAAAGAGGGGAAACTGGGAAAGCTGGTGTGATGCCCATGGTGGAAAGTCATGGTGCCACAAGGTCACATGCTGTCCTGGCTGTGGGGACACCTCCAGGTCCATACAGAGCCAATGCCAGCTCCTGCCACCCACTTGCCAGCCCACGGGTGATGCCCGTGCCCCTGCCAGGCAAGGAAAAGCAGTAAAGCTGCTCCATACTTTGAAGCATTCCCCAGTGGAAGCATTCCCACCAAACAGCCCTGCAGTGGTTGCTCCACACCGTGCAAGTCACCTGAACTCCCATCCCCTCTCCTCGTGCTGCCACCACACGCACATTCCCACTGATTCCTTGCGTTCCCCGGCATAAAGCACTGCCAGGGCTGGCTCCCTTCCTGCACGGTTCCGTGGCTTCCTGGCACAGGCCACAGCCACACAGGAGGTGTCCAGTGCCTCTGGCCAGCATGGCCAGTGGGATGGTGGCCAGCAAGCCATGGCTGAGCAGCAGTGTGGCTATGTTTAGCCCTGCCACAGGCGGGCAGCACGCTGGGAAAGTGGCCTTATCTCTTCCCACCTCCTTGTCCTCAGCTGTGCCAGAGCTAATCTCCACTTGGCACCTTGAGCTGCCCCACGCTGCAAGCACCCACTGTCCTTCAGTTATTATTTTGGTTATCTCTGTCACACCTTTTTTCCCCACAAAGTAGCTGTCACCATCCACCGTGCCGAGGGACGGAGTGAAAGAGCTGCCCTCCCTGCTGCTGGCTTTGCCACCACCCTCAGGCACCTGCAGAATTACCACCTGTGCCCCAAAAAAGGGGGCTGCCTGTGTCTGCTGCCAGGGCACAGGTGGGGGATGCAGTGCCCTGGCACCAATGCCCTGCAGATTGCCCACCCTCAGCACCCGCTCCTCCGTTCTGTGCCTGTATATGATTGATACACAATTTACACAAAGGCACAGAGATACAGAGGGGTTTCTGCTTTGCACCAGGAGGTTTCACACACCTTCCTTTGAGCAGATCTTTGCTTTTTGAGCAACAGCTGCTCTCCAGAAAAGCCTCCACAATCTGACTTGAGAACTTCACGAGCCAGAGCGTGTACCAATTACTTAGCGGCGCGCTCCTCCAGTTAATCACCAGTGACCATTTTTAGTCATAATTCCTGCGGGGCCAAGGACTGCAGGGAAACATCCGCTCCTGCCTCACTCCTCTTCCCACCATCTGCCCTGGCTCCTCCCAGGTGCAGGATGGATGGCAGCAGGCACGTAAGGTCAGTGCATTTAGGGAAAAAATGCGGCCACTGAATTAGAGCAGCCGAGCCGGCAAGGAAATCCTCGCGCTAATCCCTGATCTTTCACTGACACACAGCAAAGCTCAGGCTGCCTCCCTCCTCCCCAGCCACAGCTGGAAAACACGGATAATGCTGCATTACCTTCCCTGCAGGGCTGCTGTGATTAATAGTGATGAAGAGCTTGGAAATCCTTTGGGGAAGGGAACAGCGAGGATTAATACCCAGCTAGGAGGCTGTGGTCACCCAGGACCAGCACCGAGCCCCATTTTTATTCTTTACTATTTCCTTTTTTCCGGGCCCCGGGTGTTGTTTAATCTCATTTGGCAGCTATGGTTTGTCTCCAAAAAAAAATAAATCAATGTTTGTGCATTTGTTTCCACCACTCAGCTGATCCCACAGGGATGAGCATTCGTGCTCCAGTGGGAGTCACAGGCAGAGCATCCCTGCTCCCACAAGAAAGCAGCTGCCCACTTTCTCACTGGAGCAAGAATGCTCAGCCTGAGGCTCCCACCAACCAAAGGAATCAACTCCACACCATGTTTCCAAGGGGTGAACAAAATCTTTGGTAGGCACCAGGCAGCTGCAGCTCCAAGGAATTATGGTGTCCCTGGGAAAAGGATGACTTACATCATCCTGTAAGTCAGGCAGGAATGATGCTCTTTAAAGACACACATGCAAGTAGGGATGGGGAAGCAACGTGGTTAAAGGAGGTAAAGTCAAATCCAACCCAAGTTTAAAACAGTGTTGAAAATCACTAGAAAAATACAGACCTGCTCTTCAGCAGAAGGAAAATTCCCAGAGTTCAGTAAACTGCCAAGTTTTTCAGTTTTAAATTTCCTCTGGCATGCTGGAGGCTTTTTGCAGCCTCCTGGCATCCAGTGAGTAAAACACTTTGCACCATCCCTGCCACAGGAGCCAGCCCAGGGCTAGAGCTCTGGGTCCACGCTGGAAAACATTCCCAGGTAAAGATCCGTGTGGTTTAAGATCGTCAGGATCCATCACATCATCAGCTTTGCAGAACTGAACCAAGTCATGCGAGAAACGGGTATTTAAAAAAAACCCTTGTACCCCAAGCGTGACTGGTGAGCTGAGTTACAGAAATAGGAAACTCACTTAAGGGACGAATTAGAGCTATTAGAATACAGAGGTAATTACTCATGCGAACAATGCCCTTCTCAACTCTTTAATGATTACACAAATTAATGCATAAAATTATGTTAATAGCCCTACAACTGTTGCATATACACACAGCCCGCTGGTTGGGAGAGGATGAGCTGGGGGTTGAGCCAGGACCCTCCTCACTGCCTGGGACCAGGGGCCATCCCACAGCTCTGCCAGGCTCCGTGCCTGCTCCATGCCCATCCCACAGCTCTGGCAGGCTCCGTGCCTGCTCCATGCCCATCCCACAGCTCTGCCAGGCTCTGTGCCTGCTCCATGCCCGTCCCACAGCTCTGCCAGGGTGAGACAAAGCGGTGAGGAGCACGCAGTGCAGGTGGGTACATCAGGCTCTGCAGCCTGACTCACTCAGCTTCTCCAGGAATGCAGGAGATTTTAGGGAGTATATGTTACATGGGGAACTTCCTGGAATCTCAATGATTTTCTTTAAATTAAGCTATTTGTAATAGCTTCAACTCCAACCCAAGATAAACTGCTCCTCACAGTGCAGGTGCATGGAGGATTACAGTGGCCTATTAGCAAAGCTGTAGCTATTTTTAGCCAAACTAGAAATCGCTGTAATTTTGCTGTACAGCTAAAAACTACCTGCTGTTCTCAGGAACAGGACATCTCGAGCCATGACGAACATGGAAGGATCAATGAATGAGTTAGCTCTTCTAAAGCAAAAGTTTCTGTTCAAAAAAACCAAAACAACAACAACAACAAAAAAACAAACCCCAAACTGTGGTTTGGACGAGAAACCACAACTTTTCTAACCATTTCTGCTTCAGAGCTGATGTTAGCTTTACTAAGCACCTTGGAGGGAGCAGGTCTGTCCTGAGCTACACAGCTGGGCACACTCTGCAGGTCAGGACAGACCCCACTCCCTGCTGCGCTTCCCAAGGTTGGCACAATGATGGTTGTATCGTGGCAGCTGTGCCAGCCAAGGGGCCATGAAGCCCCATGGGACAATTGCCCTCAGTTGTCCCAACAAAGCAGCACTATCAGAAGCACAGGACCATCAGGATGGGCCAATTCCCCACACACAGAGGGCAGAGAGGTGCCCCGGGGCTGCTGGGTTAGAAGTGTGGTGGCACCAGGGAGGGAATGCCATAGCCTGTCCCCTTCCAGCAGGAAGTGAAGAAAAACCAAGAAATCCACCTGCTTCTGTTCTTGTGTTGGACATCAAAATGGTTTAGGGAGAGGGTCACATTTGGTTGGTTCCTCCACTTTAAGAACAGCATCTTCCAGTTACTACCCATTTTCTCTGGAGTCAATGGTCTCTTGAAACACTGAGCTTTGGGAAGAACACGTTCATTAAAAAAAACCAAAACAACCAACACTTGATGCCTTGGTTTTGATCTGTTTAAATCCTAGAAAATAAATTCCCAGCACAAGCACTGGCAGAACAGCTAACAGGGTCTGACTGCTGCTTTCCAGCAGAACCTGTTTCCACTAATTTATATAAGACATGACAATAAATTGTAGCAAGTTTTCCCCAACAGCCACAGCCAGGCAAGCAGAGGACTCTCCTGGTCTGTGCCTAGAAGGCAGCATTCCCTGAGAGGGAAGCAGAGCTGGTGCTGACTCGGGTTTTATTTTCATCCACAGCCCCTGAAGCCAAAGGGGAGGAAGTGGCAGCACGGGGCTCCAGGGCCGTGCCTGGCAGCAGGGACTGCTCCAACACAGGCTTTCCTGCTCCATCGCTGCACATCGGTCTGTTCACAGGACAACAGGCAGGGTTTTTCCAAGAAAAAAGGGTCTAGAGGCAGGAGACACCAGAGCTGTGCAGTGGGAGCCGTTTTGTGACAGGCTCTGCGAGTGCTTTACAAGCCCCAGTGCTGAGCAGCGACACGGGGCTGGAACGGGCAGGACACGGGGAGGGGCTGGGGCAGAGCCACAGGAACAGGCAGCAGCAGGTCACCCCTCCTTGGTGTGCAAAGCCAAGAAGTGAGGAAGAACTCCAGCATCTCTCTGTTCCCTTGTTTTCCAAGTAGAACAAGAACAGTGTTTCCACTTGACCGGGAGGACTGGCAGACTCTTCCAGAGCTAGGACACCCACCAAGCCTTTGGGAACTCCGTCTGGAGCTTTGCAGGAAGGCGACGAGGTCCACAAACCCCCCTGCAGAGAAACACTGGTGTAACATCCTCCTCCCAGAGTTGAGAGTCCCCTGGGCCTTACCACAGGGTGATGTTTACTATGGCTGCAAGTGCTTCGAGACCATCTCTGAAGCAAAGAACTGTGAAGTATTTCCCAGTCGTGGTTCATCCAACAGCACTAAGAGCTGGAGCACTGACCTTCCCACCTCCTTCCCTCTCCCTCCCCCGTGGAGTTTCTTTTCCTCCCAGCCCCCTGCACTCAGAACATGATCCTCTCCAAACACCACCACAGCCAAACCAAACTCATCAGGTTTCCTTTTGTGACAAACATTTTGCCTCCCCAAGCACACTCACAGCCTTTGCTTTTTACAACTGCTCCAATGTCACCTTCCTTGAACACAGGTGATAGATCTATACCCAGAAGTGTTTGAGGGGTTTTTTTGGGACCAAACTTCCCCCTTCCTCATCAGGACACACCTACATGCCATCAGGCAGGTGCTGCCTGCTCCACTCCTGTTTGCCACATCCTGACTGGCAAACTTTCTCTGGCCTTCCCAGCTCAAACCATCCGTCCCCACAGCTCCTTTTTCTCCCCATCCAGTATCATCCCACAGTCACTCCAGCACCCAAGTCCATTCCACCCATAACACACCAGTTACCTTCCTCCAGGACAGTGCTTTGTCATCAGGATTTCATCACTTTTCAAACAAGTCCATCACACACATCTGTCTTTGACAGAATTCCAGCAGGGAAACAACATGCTCCATCCCAACTGCCAGTACACACAGCACACACCATCACAGCATGACACCAACCCCAAATCCACTAATCCTGCCCCAAACACAAGCCCCAACTGACAATAAGGCAGCCCCCTTGCCCTGCACAGGATGCTGCCCTGCCATCCAACCCAGCCACCATCTCTGAAGACCCAAGCAGTTTCCTCAAGTCCCCACTGACCCCTGACACTGCCGCCCACCTGCTGAGCTCCCCAGGAGCTGGACACAACATCCTGCAGAAAAATCCTTCTGCTCCAAACGAACACAGAGCTCCTCACTCACTGTCAATAAACCACAGTCAAACACAATCACCATCATTTCATCACAGCCCCACAACACCCCCCCAGGGACAGCACTGCAAGGGCACCCTGACACCAGCAGCTGTGGCTCAGTGGTGACACTGCCACCTCCCACCTGGCATCAGTACCACCTCCAGCCCGGGAAGGTTCACACTCTGCCTCCACCCCCATTTATTTCCAAGAGGATTGCAGGGGGCACCGAGCCCAATTCATCCCACATTTCCCTGTTGTGATCCCTTTAGAACTAGAGCATCGTTAACAACAACATGAATATTAAACATCCTCTTCTCCACACTGAGAATTCTCCTTTCCCCTTTTCACCTACTCCTGTAATAAATTCCACCCATTTCCCAGGGAACTGATCCTTTATTCAGGAGAAGCTCAAACATCGAGGCTTCCTGTGAAACACTACATCTCTGTTGAACACAAAAGCCTTTTGTCTGAAAACTTAAAACCCTCTGCTGTGCCAAGCAGGGGCCAGGACTCTTAGCAACAAACGATGACAACCATGCATGTTTTTTTTTAAAAATTTTATTTGTCAAAGAAAAAAAAAAAGGCAAGAGCCAATTGAAAACCTACGGAATCTTTAACTCCAATTTTTGTCTTTAAATTTAGAGAAACGACTATTTTTTTAATTTATTTTTTTATAAACAAACCCCCCCCTTTTTTCCCCTTCAACATTTACCATCTACTCGTGCTGAATCCTTCCAAGGAGATTGCTCCAGCGTACCTCTCCAGGTCCTCGCTTTGCTCCTTTTACCAAAAAAATGAACAACTCCATCGTGCATCTTAAGGGCTCCAATCGTCAAAAATAGGAAAAAAAATATCTTTGGAATAGCCAATTGAGTTGTATAAAAAAAAATCCACACGAATGGGGTTTGGTTGGGGCAGGAATCCACTCCTATGTTCCTGGTAATTTGATCCCGCTCCATGAATCCTTGTAATTCAGCCTCCCTATCCTATCCACATTATGATTTGAATCCAATGATCCAGCTCCAAGGATTGGGATCCAGTGAGCCCTCTCCAATCCAAACCTTTATAACCAGCAAAACCAAAAAAGAGGAGGCAAAAAGTTAGATACTGTAATGAAAAAATAGGATTCTGGGGAATGATCAGTTATGTTTGCCATCAATTAATACAGATGTACATTAATAACTATCAATTCCCCAAAACAAACTTTTGAATGGTGATGCTCATAACTTTTCTAGAAATGTTAATTACTATTTGGAGGAAACATCTGTCATATTTACAAATAGGTCAACTGAAAATGCCAACATACTCATCGCTCGTAACGGTGGCTACAGGTTTTGTGGTTGCAAAAAATGTTTTTATGACACTGGAAAATCAGCTTAGGCTGCAAAAACTATCCACCTACTGCAGGTCTGTGCTCCAGCTGGAGGGAACAGGATTAACTACCCGGGAGGTCTCAAACGGTGACTCAATTGCAAATTAGTCTGAGGGGGCAGGGCTGAGACTGAGGAAATCATTCCCAACTAGTTTTGGTTTGTTTCTCTATTTTTTTTTTGCTTTCATTCTGATACTTATAAAAATGCAATAGCAACGCTGTATCAGTCACACAGAGGACATGCAGATTTTAGCAGTATTGATATTATACTCTGATTTAAAGATACCCTTGATCTACTACAAGTGTACAAATACTACAGAACATCAACACTTGTAACCAAATGCTGCATGACAAGGTAAACCAATGCTCCCACCCCCATCCCAGTTTATTCCTTTCAAAAACCAGAATGGAATAGAATTACAAAAGCAAGTATTTAGCTACAATTGCCCCCCCAAAAAAAGTTTTTTAAAGAAAAGGGCAATTGCAGTCTGGGGTAACTAGACCATGCCTGAAGTGACACGTAGGTGAAGGTATTTAATTAACCTGTCTCTCAGTATAAGGTCAATACTGCCAAGTTCATCTGTGACAATAGCACTTGGAGTCATACCATTGCCTCCATTATTGATCTGATCCTCCTCAATCCTCCTTTTGACAATCCTAAAATGATTGACATGTGCTCCACAATCCTTTAATCCAAAGCATTCTTAATCCATCTCTTCAGATATGTCTACAGAAAGACACACGAAAAGGCAAGATAAAATATAAGATCCCCCAGAAGAGACAAGTTAGCCACAAAACATCCCAACATCCCCAGCTCGTGTAAACCATAGCTGAACACTGAGACATTTACACAGCGATACCACAGCTCCAAGAATGTTGGTATTGAACTAGAACTAAACCAAAACAATCCTGACTGACACCAATTAAAATACAGTTTACCAAAGACATGAGGGGAATGTTGATGTGAAGGAGCAAATACTCACTAGGGATTATTATTATTTTTTTTTTTACACAAGAATGCAATTCAACACTTCAGCCAATTCGAATAAAACAGTTTGAATTAAAAAAAATAATGAAAGACTGTACTAAGTAAAGGAAAACTGTGTACAACATGGGGTTCTACAAAAAGATCAGAACTAGTGATCATTTATGTACGAGATCGGGATCTGCTGTGGCGGGGAGAGTAGCGTGGAGATCCTCTGCTTCTTCTTGGGGAATAACTGCGGCTTCTGCTGTTGCTTCGACTACGGCTTCTGCTACGACTACGGCTGCGTGACCGAGATCTTCCATAGCTTGGACTTCTTGGGCCATCAACTTTAACACGGATGTAGGCAGTTTCTCCCTATTGAATAGACAGAACTTTCGATTGAAAAGTCTAGGCTTTAGGGCCATCTTTTTAGGCATGCTGACAGACTGAAGATACTGTTTTACTAGTGCACGGAAATAGACATCAACGCTTAAAGGTCTATCTCCCGACAAACTGAACACAGACTTATTTAGCTGCTTGGCATATACACAACAAACACCACACGTTCCTTACCTTCAAATCCTACTGTTAAGCCCCTTGTATCCAATTCTGGCCAAAGAAATTAAGTATGAAACCTACCTCATGAGATCTAAATTTAGTGTTATCCAGTTTTCGCACAGCGTAGGTCATATCTTCCTTCCGTACAAACTCCACGACACCAGTGCCATCTCGGAAAACATCAGCATAACATACATCACCTGCTTCACGCATGTGATCCTTTAAATCCTGCCAACTTCCACTTGGAGGCAGCCCTGTAGGAAAAGCAAGACGTTCCTTTAAAAACGGATTACATTCTCACCTTTTAGCTACAGCACCAGCTCGCCGCAAACAAAAGAGACTGTTTCCAAAGCAGCCGGGCTGCAATTTCCTCCCGGGATATGCCAGGCGATGCTTTGCAAGACCTAGCTCGGAGCTGTATCCCACCCCCCCCCGCCGAGAAAAGGACCCGGGAGGGGCACTGGGGGGTAAAACAGGGGAAAGACTCACCCGAGACGATCACTCTGTACTCCGAGCGCCGGGACGGGGGCCCGTACCTGCCCCGGGGGGCGCCGCCCCCTCCTCCTCCGCCACCACCTCTGCCGGTGCCCCGGCCGCTCCGAGGGAACTCCACGCGGAGGCGATACCCATCGTAATCGTAGCCGTCCCGCCCGTAGACGGCGTCCTCCGCGTCCCTGCGGAACGGGACGGGGCTGTGAGCGCGGCCGCCCGCCCCCCGCGCCGCGCCCAGCCCACGCACCGCCCCCCACCCCCGGCTTTGTTCCCGCTTCCCGCCGGCCCCACCCCGCGCCGCCCCCTCCGCGGGTCCTCGTCACCCGCAGGGGCCCGTTAGCGAGACCCGGCCCAGCGGGAGGGGGTCGGGGCTGCAGGGGCAGCTCCCGGGCGGCCGCCCCGCGCGGGGCCCCGGGGCCGCAGGGGGGCCGCGGGCACCACGCAGGCCGCGGCGGGGCCCGAGCCCGGGGCTGGCGGCGGGAGGGTGTCTCACCTGGGGTCCTCAAACTCCACGAAGGCGAACGGCGGCCCCCCGCGGCGGTTCTTGAGGTCGATGTCGCGGATGGCCCCGTACTTGTAGAAGACGTCCTCGATGTCCTTGGTGCGGATGTCGGGGGGCAGGTTCCCCACGTAGATGCGGCAGTCGTTGTTGCCGGCTGGGCCGCGAATCACGCCCCCTCCGGACATGGCAAGGTCAGCAATGGCTGCGGCGGTGGAGGGCCGGAGCTCGGAGAGCGGGCAGTCGGCTGGGCGCGGGGCCGGCCGGGCAGACGGGAGCGCACACGCCGCCTCCCCCAACAACCGCTTCAAAATGGCGACCGAGCCTCCCTCACGCTCCTACTGCGCGCAGCGATCTCACCCCGGGACGCAGCACCACCCGCGCTGGCGACTCACGAGGCTGCGCCCGCGTCTTCCGCCGCGCCCTCACTCCTCGGCTTTGCGCACGCGCGGCTTCGGAGAAAAAGTAGTCCCTCCCTTCGCGTCCCTCGACAGCTCCGCCGAGAAAAGCCAAACCCGACCTGGCGACGCAGCTAGCGCGCGCGAGGGTGCGGCGAGCCCGGCTGCCTTTCGGGAACCCCCCGCTCCCTGCCGTGGAGGAAGAGCGCAGCCCACAGCCGCGGTTTTTACAGCGCCGGGCCGTGTGACGTCACGTCCGGTGCGGCGCCCGCGCCAAGAAGGCCCGGCCGGCGCGGGGGGGGAGTGTGAGGGGGGCTGTATCCCACAATGCACCGCGGCGGGGGGCGCTTTGGCGCCAAGGAGCGGGGCGTGTCCCAGAAGGCAGCGCGGCGGGCGGGAGGGCGGGAGGCGGGACGGGCTGCGGGGCTGGGGCTGCGGGGCGGGCTCGGCTCCGGCACGGCCCGGTGTGCCCCGGGGGGCGTGAGGAAACGGGCTCTGCCCCCTCCCAGGGCGGGCAGGACGGCGAGCGGGGCTCGGCCACGCTGCAGTAAAATGGCTGCCCTGAGGGCGCAGGGACCTGCGTCCAGGCCTGGGTCCGCTGCTCGGCCGCGCGTGCCCTTCAGGACATAAATAATTGGGGGTTTTTTCTGTTGTTTTTTTTTTTCCCCCTAACTGTCCTTTCCCACCGACATCGTGGTCCTGAAGAGGTGGTTTCCTCAGACTAACCTCACAGGCTGCTGCGGGAGGACGCTCACATCCACTTTGCAGGGTGGGTTTGGACACACGAGCCTCAAAAACGTACTCGGCTCTGTGCTGTGCCTACGTAAATTAAAAGCGGAGGGTCACAAAAGTATTCTGAGGTTGAGGCAAAGCCGCATCTCGGGGGGGGCGGGTTTGTGAGCGTCTCCTGAGGGCTCCGTGCTCCTGCCGGGCACGTGAGGGAGGTTTCATGTAGAGTTAGATGACAAATGTGTACAAAAGAGGGCAGAAAAGGATTTATTTGGCTCTAAAACATGCGTTAAAGGCAGGAAATGTAGCTTTAGGTAGACAAACTGCTCCCACATGCCCCAAACCCTCATGTCCCAGCTCACCCCAACCCAACCCGTCCCTCTCCTCACTCCTCGCTCTGAGGAGTTCAAGAGGCAAACGGGCTTTTGAAGTGATAATTTGTTTTCTGATCCACAAGATCTTAAGAGTGGTGGGAGGAATATTTTTTAAAAAATGATTGAAATAGTACTTTGCTAATCTGCATTGCTCTGGTTTATCCCTTGATGTCTTTTGTTTCAGCACAAGTGAATCCATGTGGTGCCAGGAAGGTCCGGTCGGTGTATCCACCACGGTGGGGTTGAAGTAAAAAAACCCTTTAGGCTCCTAAGTGAATTAAGGGATTTTGAAAAATGTGTCATGCCCCTTTAGCAGAGGCTGTGGTTCGTGCTTCATTTTCCATGTGTTAATTAAACATGCACATTCCTCTAGAAAAAACAGAAACCCCGATGACTTAGAAAAATATTTTCAGTCTAACATCATGACATGTTTGACTGTTATAAATGCCTGTCATTTTTCTCTCCTGTAAAGTAGAGTTATGTGCAGTGCTCTAGTGATTCTTAACATGGGTAATATCCGTGTTAGATTGCTGGTGGTTTACATAAAGGCTGCTATTAATCACTGGGAGGCATTATGAGAAAACGCATCTTCAGAATCGGTGGTTTGCAAAGTATCAACTGTCGAGGGATTTTCTACATCTTTCAAAGAGCATTATGGTTTCAGGATGCTGCTCACAGTGGAATATGGAGCAGTGAGGTGGTGACTGTGGTGCTGCTGTGGTTCCAGCCTTGGTCTCTGTCACATCAGTGGCTGCTTTTTGGGGAAATACAGCTTTTGAACCAGCACAATTAAACCAGCTCATTCAGTTATTGTCACATTTTAAAAAACCCAACTCCATTCCCCACAAAAAAAAATAAAAATCTCAAGAGACCCTGAGTACTCTCTTCCAAGGTGTAGAATCACAGAATCATAGACTGGTTTGGGTTGGAAGGACCTTAAAGATCACCAGCTCCCAACCCCCCTGCACGGCAGGGACACCTCCCACCAGCCCCAGCTGCTCCAAGCCCCATCCAACCTGCCCTTCAACACTGCCAGGGATGGGGCAGCCACAGCTTCCCTGGGCAACCTGGGCCAGGGTCTCACCACCCTCACAGGGAAGAATTTCTTCCTAATAGCTAACCTAAATCTCCCCTCTTCCAGTTTTAATCCATTCCCCCTCATCCCATCCCTCCCTGCCCTTGTCCCAAGTCCCTCCCCAGCTTCCTGGAGCCCCTCCAGGCACTGGAAGGTGCTCTAAGGTCTCCCTGGAGCCTTCTCTTCTCCAGGCTGAACACCCCAACTCTCTCATCCTGTCTCCAGAGCAGAGCTGCTCCTGCCCTGGATCATCTCCGTGGCCTCCTCTGGACTTGCTCCACCAGCTCCACGTCCTTCTTGTGTTGGGGGCTCCAGAACTGGACATGCTACTCCAGGTGAGGTCTCACCAGAGTGGAGTAGGGGGAGAATCACTGTGTAGAGAAGGCTCCATCCTTTGCTAAGTAATGAGTCTGTATTTTCCAAAGCTCATGAAACTGCTGAAAGTTATTCTTAAAGGGCTCATAAAAGAATGCTAAGTCTGCCTGGTTTGCAGAAACCCCATTGCATCATTTCTGTTGTGTGTTAATAGTCCTCATAGCTGTTTTAAAGGACTGCCTTAATTACCTTAATGAAGTGTCTCTTTATAGAAATACTGAATGTTTTCTTCCTCATCACCTTTTTCAGCTCTATGTTACCAGTGGAGTGCTTAGAACAGCTGGATAAGCTGCAAAATGTTTATTTGCTTTGTCAGGGTCACTTTTGGCTTTCTGGCAAGATGTACACGGGGAGAGTCATTAAACATTTATTGTGTAGAAAATAAATTACTGGGAAGGAGATGGCAAATAATCTTGTTAGAAAAAAGGAGTGCCAACTAGTGTAGAATGACAAGTTTTCATTCTCAAAATGAGAGTAATGAAAACCTAGGCTTTCCAGTGGGGAATATGGGTGGGTAGTGCAAATATTAGTGGTGTAACCCAGTATGGGAAGTGTCTGAGTGTGCTGAGCCAACCATAGAATCAGAGACTGGTTTGGGTTGGAAGGACCTTAAAGATCATCTAGATCCAACCCCCCTGCACAGGCAGGGACACCTCCCAGCAGCCCAGGTTGCTCCAAGCCCCATCCAACCTGCCCTTCAACACTTCCAGGGATGGGGCAGCCACAGCTTCCCTGGGCAACCTGGGCCAGGGTCTCACCATCCTCACAGTGAAGACTTTCCTCCTCATGTCTCACCTAAATCTCCCCTCTTCCAGTTGTAATCCATTCTCCCTTGTCCTCTCACTAGAAGCCCTTGTGAAGTCCCTCCTCAGCTTTCCTGGAGCCCCTTCAGGCACTGGAAGGCCACTCTGAGGTCTGCAAAACAGCACCTTTGGTTTTGCCTGGAAACAAGGTCCAGAGGTGCGGGTGAGGGGCAGAGCAGGGACCACCTCCAAGCAGGGTGGGGTGCAGTTGTGTCCTGGCTTTCATCACCTTCAGCACCTGCTTGGGTCTGCTAGCAAGAACCTGTTTCTTGTAACCCTCAGGACAGTCCGATCCAGCTGGGATTAGTCTTGACTAATCTTGCTTTGTTGCAAAATCTTCCAAGCTCAGATTGTTTGGAAGAAAAGGGTCATTTTTAAAACAGCGTCTTTAAGTTGTAAAATTCCCTTTGAGCACTAAACTTGGAATTGTCCAAACTTCCAGTTTCCCTACTGTAACAGTTGTTCTGAATATGTTCCTTGAGCAGTTCCTTTTGGCATTTCAGCAGGAAGATGAAACTGCAAAAATTGTGCCTTTGCAGCATGAAATAGAAAGCTGATATTTTGGGGGCCTTTAAATAGCACCTCAATGTTACCAAAGTTATAAATTTGCATGTAGAACAAAAGGGCAAAAAACCAGCCTGTTCTTTATTTCACAGAAACTCTGAGTGCAGTGATAAGGGAAGTGTGTGAAAGTCAGAAAATCTTTCCCACACCAGTGGCTGGTGGCAGAGCTCATTTTATTTGTGTCTATTTATATGTAAGCACAAAGATTTCATGCTGTAGCATGTCGTGATGCACCTTTGATTCCCCCGTGCCAGTGCACCCATCTGGGAGTGGGGAGGGGAGGAGGCAGCAGGGAGCACAGGCTGCAAAGCTGCAACGAGCCCCCAAACCTGGTTTAATTGATTTCTTTCCCTGGGAAAATGTTTATGTCCACACAGGGCTCTGCAGGCTCCTCCTGCCCACTTGCCATCGCTCCCGGCCTCCCGCTGTCACTGAATATTGCAGCAGCCTGTTTTGCTGCTCTTCCCTCTCCCTGCCTGGTGGGAAGCTCCGAAGCCTGACGTGCATGGTGGAGCATGAATGCAAACTGTTAATGAAAATAAACCTGCCGAGGTTTGTTCCTGCCAAGGAATAAATAAGGGAAAGGGAGCGGATCCGCTTGGGCTGCTCATTTTGGGAAGATCCTGGTGGTTAGGCAGGGACTGAGGGTTTCCCCACAACCGCTCCGTTGCTCCTTTTCCTTTTGCTATTTTTGTTTCTCCGTGTGATTCCTGCAGTCCCCTCCTTTCCCCTCCACACCTCCCCACACCTCAGCCATGTGGCACATGACTGGCTGCGCATCCAGCGAGGAGCCGCTGCCGTAGCGCATGGCACGGGTGCCAGGAGCTCACCCACCTGCCTCCACACCTCCTTTCCCACCCCTTGTGCTCCGACCTGGAGCGAGTGATGCCACCTGGATACAGGGAACTGAAACAGTGGTGACAAAGCACCGGGGAGGTGACACTTGAGCCAGCCAGCCCTGTGCTGCAGGGCTCATGGTCATAAGATTTTGTATGTGTTCATTAGAGGTCTCGATAGCTCCTCGTCGGGTGTGTGGACATCTGTCAGTGCATCCAGATGTGGTGGTGGCCGTGCTGCTGAGCCTCGGGAGTGTGGCTAGAGCTGAAGCCTTTTGTTCTCCAAAAATAGCCCCCATTTGCCAGGCCTCGGTGGGTTTTAAAAGGAGGTTTTCCATTAGCAACCATCAGCTGCCGCTGGCAGCGCGGCCACGTCCTCCTGAGGAGAGACGATGGGAGGTGACCCCCGTGGCATCGGGGGGGGGGTTGCTGATTTTTTTATAATACGAGGAAACAGAACGAGGGAGGAATGCATGAAAATTTGTTTCAAGCAGGACATTTTAAACCACAAACTTTTCAGAACTGCTTTGTTGACATAGGTAATGTTATATAAACCATCGTGGAAGGCGCAGGAGGGGGGGTTTGCAATAATTTCCTGAATACGAAAAGTCACACAGGCCAAGGTACAAGTGACCCTGAGCCAGATAATATTACTATCTGAGCTCAGCAAAAGGCAAACAAATGAGGAAAAATAAACTGGACGTTTACAAGCAGCTGAGGTGGGAGCAGCTGCTGAGCTCCAGAAGAGTTTGCTGAGCCCGTTGCGTGGCTGAAAGGCACTGCCAAAAGGCCTGTTGCTGTTCCCACTGGAAATCCTGACATTCCCCATTTAGGAAGCCTCACAGTTCATGTCCCAGTCATGCTTCAGGAAGATAAAAATTGCAAAACCAACTCCTTTGGCATTAGCAAGTTAAAATAAGTGGTCAGAAATGAGGAGTGGGAAGGCCCTGGCTACCTTCTACTGGCAGTGGCTGTGGGGGGCAAAGCAAAAATGTGGCAATTTTCATTTCTTGCATGGATCAGACTGACTGGTACCACAACAGCCCAACTAAAATGTGAAATACAGAGAAGAAACCTAATTTTTTTTTAATTTTTCCTTTTTCCTAATACACCTTTTGGGTGCAGTGGCTTGAGGACAGTAAATGGGAAGAGGAGAACACTGTAATTTAGAGGCAGCACCCAGGATGGGGGGTTTTATTTTTATAGTTTCCCAGGATGCATATTAACATTTTCATACTCTGCAATACCAGACAGGAGAAAGGGAGGATGAAAGGAGCAGGAAGTTTAATGGGATGAGGAGGTGTGGGAGAGCTGGGCTGGTGAGGGTGCCCAGCCACAGCATTGGTAAAAACGTTTGCTCCATGGGGACCAGCCCTGACCCTGCGGAGGCACCAGCCAGGCTCTCCCAGCACCACCTCCCCTCGCTCCATGTGGGGCTGTGCTGGGATCTGCTCCCTGTTGGAAGCAGCAGTGACACATCACCAGGCTGTGCACACACACGTGTCTTTGGGGCCAGCCAGGTTTCTCAGCTGCCTCTGCCCAAGCCCCTCCGAGGCTTTTTAGCTGTTAAGAGCAGAGGAGAAAGGACAAGAGCTGTGCACTGCTGGTCCTGGGGGCAAACAAAGCAGTGCCCCCACGTACTTTTGTGTGCTTGAGAGCATCAAAGACGTCAGTGAGTATTTTTTTCCCTCTAGGCCTTTTTTTTTTTTTTAATTATTCTCCTTTTTATTCCTCCTCATCCTCCTGGGCAGAGGGCAGCTTTGCTCCCTGACAGATCTCTTGCCGGTTTGAAGTTAAACAGGAGCTGAGCCCTGGGATGGACTGGGGCTGAACTGGAGCTGGGACTGGGCTGGAAATGTACCTCCCAGCCCCCTGTATTGGTGGTTTGCAAGGAGGGCAGGGGCTGGGGTGCAGCTCTGGCACTGACATGGGAACTCAGGGAATCCTGCTGGCTCCTGGTGCTCCATGGCAAAGACCAGCGTGTTCAATGGCACCAACACGTGGGCTCACGTGGAGCTTGGCAGGGAGGCAGAACCACCCAGGGCTGTTCCTGAGGATGCATGCCAAGGTTTGCTCTTATCCCATGGATATTTCCTTGCTGTGGGACCTGAGCAGCTGTTACATTCCGTTGGAATCCCACCACCTTTGCAAATTTCAGCAATGTGTATTTTGTTCACTAGAATCCTCTTCTTTTTCCTTGCCAGGAGATGCATTCCTGACACCTCCCCATATCAGCAGGAAACCAGGAATATTCCCTGCATCCCAACAGAAGAGCCACCTTGCACTTAGGCTAGAGATGTGAGCAGGGTTTCAGCTGACTGTTCATCAATAAACCCCTCATGCCTAGAGGAGGCTCTGCCACTTCCCCACCATCAGGCTCGTGGTGAGTTCAAAGGGTGATGGGGTCAGAGCCACTCTGGTTTAGCATCTCTTCTCCTGCCCAGTTCCAGGGATTCCCTGAGGGAGGTGGATACAGGCTGTACTCCTCTGTCCCCCTGCTTCTGCCCCTGTGCTGTCACTGAGCCTTTGGGTCACTGGTGAGGAGCTGGGCTGGGAGCAGAGCTCGGCAGCAGGACAACCTCTCCCCACTGGATTTCCATGGGAGATTAAGCAGTAGGCAGAACAGCCTTAAGCATTCTTCTAATTAAAACAAAATCCCTTGTGGCCTCTTACATACAGATATTACAGACTTAAGGGATGTATAAAATGTATATTTATTGATTGGATCAACCATTGCAGCTCCTTCTATACTGTCCAGTGGGAATATTAATAGACAGCTGACCGGGCTGGTGAGGAGGGCAGGGAAAGGGGGTTTGGCCAGTGCTTTCATTGATGCCAGCCCTTTGGGCTGCTGGCCCAGGCACCAATGTCATGGTGAGCCCCTGAGCACCTGCCTGGTGTGTATATTCATGTATATCCATAGCTATTGAGCCAGGCATCACCTCCAGCACCAGTCCTGGGAGCCCCTTGTTTCTGGTCCCACTTTGCCAGGGTGGTGCTGGTGCTGGAAGGGGATGCTCTGCCCATGCCAGCTGTGGGTTGCACACCCAATGGGTTGTCTCTGTCTGCTTTGCTTCTCAGGCCACTCACAATGGTGTCTTTTTTCAGTCACACAAAGGCGAGATCCATTCTGGGACAGGACATGCTTTCCAGGGAGAAGCAACCACTCAAAAGCTTTTGCAGGCTGAGATTCTCTGCTTAGCAAGTTGCTGCACCTTGAAGAACAACCCCAAGAAATGTGAGTGTGTAGTGGAAATGTCTGCAGGCTTGGATTAGAACGGCACTGGCAGATGATGCTGTTGCTTCCACAACATAAATATTACAGAAATTTCAAGTAAATATGGGGGATTCTATTTTTTTTTTTCCTCATTTTTTCCTCACCCAGGCCAGGAACTGCTGAAGCTTAAATAAACAATTGCAGAAGTGAGACTGACCTAAATCACTCTACACAGTGGAGACCTTGTCTCCTGCTTTGGGAGCTTCTTGTATTTATGCTGTGCCAGAGCAGAGTTTGTCTGTATGGCAGCAGCTCCTTCCTACGCCCTGGGGAGCTCGGGGGAAGGTGTGAGATCAGCTCGTGTGTGGCAGCAAGGCTGCTGGGGAGACAAAATGCTCAGTTCAAGTGTGCCAGGGGAGCCAGTTAGTATTTTTGGTGCCGCAGCACCCAGTGCTTGGCTCCAGCAGGTTTCCCTGCCCCTGTGCAGGGATGACTGCTCCTCTGGGCTCTGCTTGTCCCCCCTGAGCACTCAGCGTGTCATGCATGAGCACATCAGTGTCCCATCAGTGAATGAACAAGTCCTCAGTTAATTTACATTTGAGCACCCAACGAGCTCATGCATCAGCACCCAATTAGTGGATGCATCAGCAACCAACTAGCTCATGCATCAGTGCCTGGGATGTGCATGAGTGCCTGACCAGTGCATGCATGAGCAGCTGAAAGGATCCTGCATGAGCGCAGTGGACCTGGGCACAGATTCACAATTAGTCCACGCAGGAGTGCAGGATGAGTCCAGGCATGCATGCCTAATTAGTGTATGCATCAGCACCCAATTAGTGCATGCATGAGCACCCAAGCAGTTCATGCATGAGGGCCCAGTTATTTTGCATACGAACACCCAATTAATGAGTGCAAGGACCGGTCAATTTTTTCATGCATGAACACCAAGTGATTTCCCAGTTTGTTCACTGGGGAACGACCCAGTGTGTTCCTGGAGTGGGGACACCCCTGGAGACTGCAGCCCATGGCAGAGCGGAGCTGTGGCTGCTGTGGACGTGCAGCAACGCAGGAGGAAAACTCCAGCCCAAAGCAACCTTGGCACCCCCATGGCTCTCAGGAGGATGCAGCAGATGCTCAAAGTAGCCCTTCCAGCCTTAAAAATTTAGGAAGCCTCTGATGTGCAGGCAGGGTCTCTTGCACATAAATTATGTTGGGTTTAGGGCTTGTGCTGGAGCACCCAGTCCAAAGGGAAGGGAGGACAGAAAAGAAAAAATGGAAAAATTGTAGGAAAGAAATCAAATTAACACTCGTCCCGACACCCACTGAGTCTGGGTGCTGAAACCCCTCTGCCTCCTGGGCAGACTGGGAGCCCCTCAAAGCTGGCTGTGGGAGCAGAGCCACCCGGCACAGACACACAGTGTGTGGTTTGACATGACTTCTCCTCTTGGTGCTTATTTTGCCCTGACCTTTCACAGCAGGAGAGATCAGATCAAAGACAGTTCCTGACTCTCTGCATCCTGGGCTGGGAGCAGGGCTGCCAAGAGCCAGGAGCCGTGGGCTCCATCACCCCTCATCCTTCCCCACACACAAAGGTCCTTGTTATGTTCCTGTGCTGATCTGACCCTGCTGAGATTCCAGAGAGATATTTTTATTTATGGATCCTGCATGAACTGCACACCACAAGTCTCTTGCAAAAACTTGCAGAGAGCAGCTGACCTGAATACATATTAATAAGGCTCACAAGTCGTTTAGTATTAGTTTTTTCTCTCACGCTTGCAGGATGGCAGGGGATGCACTACCTCCTGGAAAGCCATCTTTAGGAAAAAAAACATCTCTAGCTGGTCACATTTTTAAGCCCTTTAAGCCCTTGGAGATAAGCCCAGGCTGCCCTGCCATAGTGGCACACACAGCAGCTGCCTCTGCTCTGGGACAGACCCTG
This sequence comes from Apus apus, assembly GCF_020740795.1. Lineage (NCBI taxonomy): Eukaryota > Metazoa > Chordata > Aves > Apodiformes > Apodidae > Apus > Apus apus. The sequence continues at coordinate 5,862,246 of NC_067299.1, read as the reverse complement.
GGGAGGGGAGGAGCGATGGGGCCACCAAAGGGCTGAGCTGGCTTTGGGGACAGGGCCCTGTGTAACTGCAGGCATGTCTAGGGGTTTCAGAGCCCCCGTGGTGCTGGTGGGAAGTGTTTGACCCAACCCTGGGCAGTCTGGCTGATGAAGGAGCAGAGGGATGGGAGAGTGTCCCATGGGAGACAGAAATGTGCACAGATGGGATCTGTGCAGGGAAAAGGGTGGCAGGTAGTGAAAAGACTTTATCATCCTGGAGTTGTGAACCATAAGCTGGGGGACTTGGGGTCTGATATTGGTGTTAACTGGCTGCTTACAGTGATCAAACCCTCAGCATCAGTGGTGGCAGCTCCCCGCTGGAGTTTTATAGAGCATTTCCTTTTATAGGGCATTTTCTTTATCCACGGGATTTATTCAGGTTCCACAGCAGGGATTCAGGCAGATAATACCACACATTAACCAGGGCTCTGAAAACTGCTTGGCAAACAAGATTGATCAAAGCAGCCCAGGACTGATAGCAAACCCTCCCTAATGCAGTTTGCAAACTTGCCAAAACAATTGAGTCCTGGTAAAAAAAAAAACAAAACCAACACTGGTTGGGCAGCCTCAGGGGCTGCAGCTGGGGAAGGACCCAGCTCCTGCTGCTGGAAAGTTGGTGGTCAGGAACTGCAGCCACCAGCAAGGGTCAGATCTGGCTCCCTCTCAACCCACAGCAGGTGCCAGGCTTTGGTATTGGGGTGTTAGCACCCAGGAGGTGAATGAATGAAAGAAGATGCTTTGCTGCTGCTTGTTTTTATTTATTATTTACTGGCAGAAGAGAGCAAGTGATTGTGGAGCCTGGAGAAGAGTGAGAAGGGGAGCAGAGGTGCAGGAGGCACAGTGGAGATGGAGAGAGGGAAGGAATTCCTGCAGGGAAGGGAGACAAGGGTGACATTTCTGCAGTCTTCTGCTACAGACTAGTGCTACAAAACACATCTGTGTGCTGTGTCCACAGCAGGGCAGAGCAGAAGTAACAGGCTCAGTTGTAGCAAAGTGGGTTTAGGTTAAATAAGAAGGACAATCTCCTCTGGGGTATGTCACTGTGGAGGTGCAGCTGGTGTGGGGCTGCAGCTGCCAGCCCAGCTTGCAGTTTCCAGACCTCTGCCTTTCTTAGGGCAGATGTGCACAAAGTCTGCTGTTTTGGACTTAAAATCACATGGGATTGGAAACATGTCCTGTGGGGAACCACAGAGCCACAGCCACAGGCGGAGCGCAGCCTTAGATGGCAAACTGCTCCTCACTGCCAGGCCCTTTTTAATCCCTGTGAAGTGCCTTATATAGTGCACTCGAAGGAATTGATAAATAAAGGCTTTTTTGTCACGATTCAGGAACGCATCTCCCTCCGTGGCATTTGAAGCACTTTCCTCCTTCCCATGCCAAGAGGAGCACCCATCCCAGTGCCTCTTGCTGCCAAGTGCTGTAGGGAAAGATGGGGTTACCATGGGATTGCAAAAGCAACCACCCAGACTGGAGCCAGCTCTGGGGACCTCTGGCTGTCACCGTTTGGCTTCAGGGCCTCTGGTTTATACCTGTTCCCCCAGGCAGGCAGGGCAGGAGGGAGGTGAGCACTGCTTCTGCACCAGCTTCCACTGGGAAAATACCGGGAGGTCTGGAGCATGGGAGTCCTTGTGGGAAAGCCTGGAGCTGCTGTTGTGCAGGACAAGCAGGACGAGCATCACTTGGCAGTTGCTTCTAGCCCTAAAACCTGCCCAGTCCCTGTCACGTGCCCCGGTCCCAGCTCAGGATGAGCAGCATGGTAAAACCAGGCTTTGTGTCATTATCGCACACGAGGATTAGGCAGAAACTCGTGGCAGCAGGAACGATCTGATTTACAGCCGCTCAGATCCCTCCCTGCTAACGAAGCTGCTTCATTAGGAAGGGCCGGTGCAGCCATCACAGGACGGGCGCCCGGACCTGCGGATCCTCGGCAGCGCTGCGAGACTCGCTTTGGTGTTTGCAGGACGCCAGAGCTCCTCAGAGGAGGGAAGCGGAGGGTTTCCTCCATGGCCCAGCGCCGGGGAGGGAGGGAGGGAGCTGCTCCCCCCAGCGCAGCCGGGCTGGTTCTGTGCCGCCCCGGTACATCCCGCAGCCCCCGCGCCGGGATGCTCATCAAAGACCCAGAGATGTGTTCCCTCAACAGACTGGGCAGAGCTATAAATAACCCAGCGGCGCAGCGAACCCGAGCGGAGCCGGCTGCCCTCCTGGCCAGGCGCTCCCGGGAACCTGGCGGGGACGGCCGGCTCTGCAGCTCCCGGGGAGCCTCCCGAGATGTGGGTCTGCCCCATCTCACTCCCAGGGCTCCCCGTGGGCTCCCACATCCTAGGCACCCCAGGGGATTCCTTCCCCTCCCCAAGCACGTCCCACTCTGGCAGCTGCCCTTTTGGACACGGCCTTTCCCCCCCTCTTCATCCCCGAGCTCAGCACCTCCGGCTGCACGGAGGAAACACTCCCATCAAAATATTTACTCCTGCTGCTGCTGAGATGGAAGCTCATCAAGAGATGTAGCTAAGCCTGTTACAGCATTAGCACCGGCATCCAAAAAAGATGAAGGCAGATCCCACCTGGGAGTGGCCTGGGGTGACCCAGCACAGGTTGGTGGGTGCAGGGCATCACCTGCATCCCGGCAGGATGGGCACTGCTCACCCACCCTTCCTGCAGAGGGTGCAAGAAAAAAGCCAACCTGCAGGAGAAAGCAAGAAAAATCCCACTCCAGGGGCACAGAGACCATCAGTTATTTCCCAGAGCAATGCAAAGGGATCTGGATGTTAATGAGCCCCAAGGCTGTAATTTGATGGTTACAGCCCAGTCCTCTGCTCTGGCCACATATTTATTAATTGTCACTTTGCTTCTTGGCTGGAGCAGTTCTTGGTGCAGCCCTGGGATGTCAGCAGCTGCCATGTGTGCTGTGCTGGGCAGGCAGCAGGCAACCTGCAGCCATTCTCTGGCTGATGCACCCATGCTTTGAACATTTGGCCTCAGAGGGGGGGGCACTGATGCCCTCAAATGATCCATCTGAAGGTGGCAGGTCATGTCCCATGCCACCAGCAGTCTTACAAACTTAGTGCTGTGCCCTGCACTTCAGTCCTGCTTTGCCTTCCTGTTGCTCTCTGGCTTCTGCTCATCTTATGTCTGAAGCTCAGGTCTGGACCCATTTGGGAATGCTAAATAAATTATTTGCTGTTGGAAGTTTTGATCAGTATCTCAGAGGCTGCAAAGGTCACACTGGGAAATGTCCTCTTAATTAGCAAAAAGGATCAGCCCGTTCCTGGGTTGCCTGCTCGTGAGGCAGGAGTGCAGCCATGGAGGGAACTCCAGCTGTCCCCCGAGTGCAGTTACCAGCTGTAGGCTTGTCTTCCTCCGGCCATCAAATTGGATAGATTTCAGTACCTGGAGTGGTCTCCCCGGTTCTCCAGGCTGTGCAGACAATTAAAACAGGTCTCATTAAGAGCCAGCTGAGCCCGCACAGCCCTGTCTCCCTGTGGCCGCTGTTCACTCCAGGCAGCGGGAATGGGGATGGAACAGGAACAGGGACTTCTTGTTTTGCTGGGCTTTTCTTCAGGTGGCTTCTGCAAACGGTTTCTTGGCACCTCTGCTGAAGTGAAATGGAGCAACTGAAACGGGGTTGGCTGGTGGCCAGCCTGGCAGATGGGCTCAGGTGTGTACCAGGGACATGTTGATGGAGAGAGGAGACCTGTGTGGGGAAGCCGAGCGGCTGAAGAGCCAGTTCCACTCCTTGTGTGCCAGGGTCCTGCTGGCCTGGCAGCTCTTTCCCTGCCAGCTCCAGTGCAGGACCCCGTGAGAGCTCACGGGTGGTGTGTGGGCACTAGATGGGTTACAAGTATTTAAGAGGGGGAAATCTGTCTGGCTTTGCAGGACAAGGAGAGATGCCGAGTCCTGCGGGGGAAACCCAGCACCTGCCTGCAGAGGCCCTGCCAACCTGGAGATCTGGGGACAGGGGAGGAGAAGGAAGTTACAAGGAGCTCCAGGAGACCTGGATCTCTTCCTAATGGGGCCAGTAACAGCCTCAGGGATCTTTCACAGGTCACTCTCTCCTGCTCCTTCCTTAGCTTCCTCAGCTGTAAATACAGAAGTTGCAGCAATGCCAGCCAGCTTGGGAGGGTACTGCAAGGCTCAGATGATCGATGACCATCAAGCATTGAAGATCTCAGGTGGAAGATGCCGTTGAGATGCAAAACTACAGCCAAGCACCACGGGCAGAGCTGGATTTTGACTCTCGGGTTAAGCCGTCCTTCCAAGAACACCTCGCACGTGGCAGCCCCCGGCCTGCAAGCAGCTCCGGGGAGGTGGGGAAGCCTCGCAGGACGCCAGGAACCTGCAGAGCCCAGGGAAGGCGCAGCAGGCCCTCATGGTGCCAACAGCCTGGCCTGGCCTCGGGGTCTGTCACCACAGACACGTCCCTGTCCCGCCAGGCCGGTGCGGGGCTGGGACACCGCCGCGGCGAGGCCCCCGCAGCGGGTCAGGCCTTCCCGGGGCAGTTACCGCCGAGGGGGGCAGGATTCCCCAAGGCAGTGGGTGCCCCCAGAGGGTGAGTGCCTCCCCGGGGAGGATGCAGGTCCCCAGCCCGGCGGGGACCCCCGAGCGGACCGAGCCCGCAGCTCAGTGACGGGTCCCCGGGCTCCCGGGCGCCCCGCCCCGCGGCCCGCCCCGCGCTCGCCCCGCGGCATTGTGGGATGAAACAGGATGTAGGCAGAACAGCGCGGGCGGACGGGCCGGGGCGGCGGGCCGCTCCGAGGCTCAGCCAATAGGAGCGCGGCGTGGCAGGCGGCGCAGCCAATGGGCGGGCGCGGGGCCGCGCGCCGCAGCGGGCGGGGCGGTATTTGAGCGCGGCGCGGCGGGTCGGCGCAGAGCGCGCGGCGCGGCGCAGGAGCGGAGCGGGCAGAGGCGAGCGGGTCCGGGCCTCCTCACACCTTCCCCTTCCTCCTCGGTGCTGTGCCTCGCTCTCCCGGGGTGGCCCTGTCACTGTGAAGGTGAGCGACGTCCTCTGCCAGGCCGGGCTGCCGGGGGTCTCCGCCCCTCGCCGGGCACCGGTTGCTCGGTGTTTGAGGTGGCGGTGGGGCTGCCCCGGGGTGGGGGGGAGAGGGTGGCGGCCTTGGTCGGCCGGCGGGGCGGCTGCGGTCCGGGGGTGGCTCCCGGCGGCACAGGGAGCCCGCCCCGCCCCGCCGGCCTGCTGCCGCTGCACTGCTGGGCAAGGTCACCGCGGTCTCGGGTGCCCCCGGGAGTCCCCCCGTGAAGGTCGCGCAGGGCTCCGGCTCGCACATGCGCCCAGCTCTTGGGAGCGTCTCTCCTCGCTCCCTCCTGCCCTGCTGGGGAAGGGGCTGTGCCGCACCCCCTTCCCTGGCGTGCAGGGGGAAGCGGTGGGTGCTGGGCTGCGGCCTTGTCCGCATCCTCAGGCTCCGTGCTGTCCTGATGGGGCAGCGGTGGGTGCTGGGCTTGAGCCTTGTCCCTGTCGTAAAGCTGCATTTTGTCCTGGTGAGGGAAGGAGCGGGTGCTGAGCATGAGTGTCACTCTGTGCTCCCGAAGCCCCGTCATGTTCTGCTGGGGGAGTGGTTGGTTGCTGGGCGAGGGCCTCACGCTCCTTCAAGGCCTCATGCCGCCCCAGTGGCGGAAGGGTTGGGTGCTGGCCTAAACCCCTTCCCGGGGCCTCATCCTGCCCTGGGGTGTCTGCTAGGACTGTGATCTTTCCTTTCTCCCTCAAGATCCTATCCTGCCCTGGGAAAGGAGTGACTGCTGGAGCTGTACTAAGACCTTTTCCTAGGACCATTCTGCCTTGGGCTGGGTGCTGGGCCTTTGTGGTTTTCCTTAAAGAGGGCCAGTCTTGGGTGGCAGGACCCTCAGGGCCAGGTGTGATCTTGTGGTTTTGGGTGTGTATGTGGTGCTGCTGGGCTGCTTTGGCAGGGATGGTGCCTCTGACCCCGTGAGAGAATGAGCCCTGACTGGGTCTCTGCTTTGTTGTGTTCAGGTGGGTGGATGGGGGGCACTGGGAGCTGCTCCACGGTGGGTGCAGGGGACCCTTCCCTTTAGCCTGTGAAGGATGCTGTGCCCCAGAGCAGTGCGGTGCTGGGAAGGGCAGCCTGGCCAGTCCTTGCAGCTCTATTGAGGGATGATGATTTTTTTTTTTCTGTGGTGCTGTTGACCCTCAGCAGCATGGGCCTGCACTGAGATGCTCCTTGCCTAAACAGTGAGGAAGGCAGATGCATTTTGCAGGTCACTCCATGGCTGGTTATGCAATGGTGAATACCCTCTGAACTTGGGGTGCCGTGGGGGTGTGTGAAGGCCTGATGTGTTTGAGAGCCTGCTTGCCCTTTTTCCCTGAAGAGGCTTTCCTGGAAGAGTAATCCACATGTGAATTTTTTGCCTCTTCCCTTTTCCTGTGGGCTGGACCCCCCACAGAAGACTTTACCAAGGGATTTCCAGATTCCTGGATAGTGAATCCAAATCTACAGGCAGTTGGTTGGGCTGTTCTGAGCCATGCCTTGCCATGCCAAGGTTTCTGGGCCACAGGGTGACAACACTCACTGCCTTCAACCACAACACGAAGGGGAACAAGCTGCCTGGAAGTGGATTTTCCAGAGCTGTGCAGGGGCACGTGTTCTCTGTTGGTGTGTGAGCTCAGTTCCTGTCATTTCTCCTGATGCTATTAGTGTATGTTAATAGTGCTGCTTATTAAACATTCTATCTAAAATGTATAAATTAATGTTGCAATAGAAGTCTTCAACTGGAGGCAAAGTGAAGAATTGAAGTATTGTAATCATAGGGCTGCAATTATGTAACTGGATTCTCTTTCTCTTTGGATAGCAAGCTCCTTTAATTGCTCTAACAAAGCTACTCCTTCAGTTTTCTGGGACTGTTCCAGGAAGCAATCATTGCAGCAGATTTTCTTTACTCCCCAGTAGAGCTAAAAATGTATAGTTTTACTATTTCAAAACATGCTGGGTAGTATCACTCAAGACTTACAGCGCTGTAGAAGGATTTAGGAAACTTAATGGTGCTCTGCAGGCTTAATTGGAGGCACTCCATGCCATTAAGAAGCTTATTCTCACAAAGTTTTAATACGCTCTGGTAAGAGCTGGGGCCAAGGTGAGCAGCTGTGGCTCTTCTCAGAGCAGACCTTCTCTTGACCAGTCCCCCAGATAACATGTGCCTCCTGACCAGGCCTCACATGTGGCCTGGGAGCCAGGGGCCTGATGCCTGGAGGGCTGCTGGCCAGCAGCAGGACTGCCCAGGCCTCCTTCCCCAGGCTCTGTATTGCAGCGTTTGTGAGGCTGGCTCAGAGACTGGTACAAGGCACCTGAATTGAGTGAGGGGTATTATGTGCTTAGCTCCAGTGTACAGCTTTCTGGTTTCTGCAAGGTTGGGGCAGCACTAGCCTTCTGGTTTCTAGCTGATCTGTTGTGGTTCAGAGGTGGGAAGGAGAAAGGAGGTCAGTCCCTGCCAGGCCCTTGCTGTGCCAGCTCTGTGGGGGGCCTTACTGCAGCTTCTGACTTGTCAGACCGGCTTTGTCCCATGGGAACAGCTGAAGTCTGGGTTTCAGTGGCAAGACAGGGGTGAGGTGAGGGGATGATGATAGGCTGAATGGGAAACAACACTCCTTCCAGGCAAAACTAGCTGCAATAAGTGTAACTTCTGGCATGGGGGGGATAAAAGCAGTGCTGCTGTTAATGTACTTCCTGAGCCTCCCAGTCTGAGACCAGCAGTCTGGGGTCCATGGTGTACTAGGCTTTGAACAGATGATGCTCCAAACCACTGGAGCACCTGGAAGGCAAACTTGGCTGTAGCCCATCAGTGTATAGGAGGGCTGTGCCTCTCTGCAAGATCCCGTCTCCTCCCACACAGTAAGCATTTCCCTCCAGGCAGTGCCAGTTCTCCAGCTTCACGGGGCACCTTAGCCTGGGAACACTGTAGGCTGCCCTGGTAACCTCACCCTGGCTGTGACTGGGGGTCTGTAGTATCGGCTTGTGACGCAGCCTGCCATAGAAAGGACAACCTCTGATGCACAGGAAGCTTCTCCTTTCCTGGGAAGAGATTAAAGGAATCTATGTTCTGCCTTAGGTTCACAATGTCTGACAGAAAGGCTGTGATCAAGAATGCGGACATGTCCGAGGACATGCAGCAGGATGCTGTAGACTGTGCTACACAGGCCATGGAGAAGTACAACATAGAAAAGGACATTGCAGCATATATAAAGAAGGTAAGTATGGGATGAGGGGGGCTGCTCTGACTGAAACTTCCTGAAGCTCTTAAGTGTGTGTGCCTGTCATGAGCCTGAGTGTCTGTCCCAGACTTCATACTTGTGTGTTTGGAGTCAGAAGATGCTTTCTTCTTGGCTTCTTTATTGCTGTTCCCAAGAGGATGGAGTGACTTCTCCAAGGTCGGAGGAGGGCTCTGGCAGAGCAGGGCCTGGTTTGTTGCTCTGGCAAGCTCTGAGGAAGCAGCGTGAGCGCTGTCTCTCTGAGTTTGCCAGCCTAGAAGGCCCTGGCTGCAGTCTCTGCTTAGGCCTTGCTCCACAGAGGCTGCTGCTTGACTCGCTGTAGCAGCGTGGGGTGAGATGACTCTGATGTTTTACTTGGTGGGTAGCTGTGCACGTGCAGTTCTGTCTGCTGTGTTCCTGGCTCTGGGGTGGGTGGTGAGGAGGAGGATGGGGCCTAGTGCTGGCTGGCAGGGTTGTGGAAGGTGCTGCTTTAAAAATGGAGCAAGCAGCTGCCCTGGCTTGTGCAGAGGTGTTTCCCCATTTGCAGGGGCCTGTTTACTTAAGTATCATGCATGATTGCATCTGGGGAGCTGTCAGCTTCCTCTGCAGCCACTTCTCCCAATGGTCAGGTGTAGTGCTCTTGAAGGGGCAAAGGTCTGACTTAATTGGTAATGCAGCCCTGGCACCTGGGCTGGCTTTTGGGTCTTGCTTGTAATCTAAGCTTGAACGTAAAGGGTTCAAAGGTGTCTCCTAACATTTTGATCGGAGCCAAGACTGTTCTCAAAGTGCCTGTGGCAATGCAGCCTGTAAAGTGAGTGAGTGCAACAGAAGGCACCCAAAAGGGTGATGGCCTTTATTTCCTGAGAGTGTGTTGGGAGGAGGGAAGCAATTTGATGCACCTTCGTGCCCTGGCATGAAAGCTTTTAGTTACTTCAAAGGTTACCTGCAAAGAGCTCAAACTGTCTTGCTGCTGTCTGAGCACTAATGCTTGCTTTAATCTTGAATGTTGTCTGCTCTTCTGGTTCTGTCTCTGGGGAAGGAAGGGTGTTCTTGGGAGTTGTGTATTAATTAGAGGGAGGAAAATGGTCTTTAACCCTATCATACCTGCTGAGCAGAAGGAGGCCAGCATTCAGCTTGCTCACCTGTGACTTCTGAGGTCTCAGGTGCTGTTTGGCCTGTGAATTCCCTGCTCATTTTCAATGCAGACTTTCTTCCCTTTATGTAGAGAGACACAAACAGAAATCAGATTTCTTCCTTTTTTTGGTGACCTTTAAGTTCAAATGCTTTGTTGGAGCAGACATGCAAAAACTTTTATTTTTTTTGTGAGTGGGCTTGGAACGGGGGAGGAGAAATATTCCCTGAGCTAGCCTACACACAGGGCTTGAATACCACAGTGCTGAAGAGAGCTCTAGTGCCTGCTCTTTCTGCCCGGGATTGATGGGTGCTCCAAGTCTCTTTAGATTATTTGCTTGTTGGATCCTTCAAACAATCCAGTGCAGAGATCTGGTTATGTCAGTCACTACCTTGCTTAGTGTAATTGTGTCTTGCAGTGGGGAATCTACAGATGCTGCAGGTGGGAGGAGAGGCTATAGTGTGTGAACAGAACCAGCTAAGAATTTGTGCTAAGAACTATTTTCATGTGGGCTTTCTTGGCCTTAATGCCTCTCTTCTCTTTCTTCAGGAATTTGACAAGAAATACAACCCAACTTGGCACTGCATTGTTGGCAGAAACTTTGGCAGCTATGTAACACACGAGACAAAGCACTTCATCTATTTTTACTTGGGTCAGGTTGCAATTCTGCTCTTCAAGTCTGGATAGGAAGTAGGAGCAAGTGAAATTTGGACTGTAATGCACTGATGGCTGAAGCCACGACTCCCTTTAACATGGCTATGCCGCTGCATGGACTGTATACTATATTTAATGTGTATATGTTGCAGTAAAAATCTACTTCTGTTTAGTTGCCTGGGAAGAAGGCGGCATTTTTTTGTTACTGCTTTTTTTTGGTTGTATTGCACTAGGAAACCTGTAAATGCTTAAACAATGGCCTTTACGTGGGAAGAAATAAAACTATTCCACAACAGCTCCCTCAGTGGTAACTCCTTCTTTGAGGATGCGAAAACTTCTTTGGGCAGGCCAAAAGACCCTGACTTCCTTCCTGAGTTTTACTAGACTGTTAATCTTGTAACGAGGAGCAAAGCCAGTGTGAGCCTCTGTCCCCACCCCGCAGACTGTCGAGAGCTGGCTCTCCCAGGGTCCTCAGGGCAGGTACTTAGACCTTCCCTGAGAGCTGGTGGGGTGGCTCTTGGTTACGTGGCTTTCACACACGAGTTGAACTCCACCTTGGACTGTGATAAACAGACTTGCAGCTGGCACCCTTGGTGTTCTCTTTCAGTGTCCATCACTGTATTTTTGGCTCTGCTGAAACATTGACCTAGACTTGTAAGCAGCTCAGCCTGGTCTAGAAGACTTCTGCACACACACATCCCCGAGTTGCTGCAGAAAGCAGCATCCTGTGGCTGAAGTCTTTAGACCTTGATGCTGAGATCTAAAGCCACATGGCCCGTCCCCGCAATGGAGTAGGATATCAAATTGGTGACTGCTGACAACAGCTCTATTTGGCATGTTCTTAGCCAGTTGTCTCAACACTGCCTTAACTTGATGCTCTCCTTAAAGCAAGCTAGTCATGTGGAAGACTTGTAAGTGGCCACTGTCTCCTTTTATTTTTTTATTTTCTGTAGCTGATAAGCTATTTCTGGAGGACTGTCCTCCATGTTCTGATATCTGCTTTTGTTCTTAAAGCACAGTACCAAGAAGTTAAATTTCTGTGTGATGTTTGTGTGAAGGAAACTCATGTGACATCTGCTTCAAAGGCAGACAAATGTCTTGGTCTCCAATAGGTTCAGCAGTGATGTTGTCTTAGTATGTACTGACTCTGGGATTACACTGCAGGAAGTTCTTATCTGGGTATGGAGAAATGCTGTGTGATGGCAAGTAAAATAGTTGGTGCTTGTCATAAGGTCTATTTATTGGTTTGTTAACTGATCCATAGACAATATCACTGGGCTGGTGAGCCCAATGTGTGTGTCTGAATTAATTTGGTGTTGATATTAAGTCACTGCTGGGGGGGAAAGGGCAGAAGGAAGGGAACTATTAATTGTGAAATGACTTGATGACCCAGGTTGACTACTTCCTGAAGTAAAAGTCCTTCTTGTCTCTGTGCAAAATCCAAAGTATGCCTAATTTTGTAATATTGATAGAACAATGTTGTATCTAGAAAGAATGTAGCTGTCATAACTTCATGTTGATGGAAATGTCTGCACTGGGGTAATGTGCCTTGGACTGTCCAGGGCACTCTTGTGGTCTTGTCTATTCAGAACTCCACTCTGGATCTGAACAGAGAATGTTTTGGGTTTGTGTTTTTCCAAGCATGAGTCTAATGTGAACCTGTTCACGGTCTGTCGTGGAGCAAGATCTGTTCCCTTCATAACTGCAATGGCTCAAATACCATTTATTTTTTTCAAACATTAAAGGTGAATTGACACATTTACACAGCCTCTAGTTTCTTTTTCATTGCCAACTGTCCCCAGTACAAACTGCACTTTCCAGAGAGGGTGAGCAGCCTATTCTGTGCTCTAGAAGATGCTGATGACCCAAAGGAGGCAGGTCTGCAGAGGGAGAAGCTTGACCTGAAGAGCATGTGTGGCTCATTTGTGTTGGTGCTGACCTCCAGCCTGTCTCAAACCCTGTGCCAGAAGGAGGGATGGAGGGGAGTATGTCCTGCTGCAGCTCTGGTGGGATCCAGCTCTGCCAAGCAGTCTAGAACTGGAGGCACTGGGGTAACCTCTCAGTGACTGGGGCTGGTGTTGCAGTGGGGGTCCTGGCTCCTGTTCATGCTCAAAGGTGTCTCCCTGCTTTGCAGGAAAGTTGTTTTCCCCCTCAGGCTTCCTGCCTGTGCTTGGCAGGAAAGTGGGATCTGAAACTCCTGACAGTTGCCTGAAGCTGATGTGCTCAGTGCCTCTCACACTGCAGGGGCTGCAGGCTTGCCCTGAAACAACCCCTCTCCGTTTGTTTTCTTGCTTGATGCAACCTAAATTTGGGGTTGTGACCTCCTTGATATTTTGGAAAAGCTGTGGGTGCCTAACCAGGCACAGGAGTGTGACAGCTGTGCTGTGGGACAGTAACACTGGCAGGAAACACATGGGGAAGTGGAGCTGCAGACAAATGTGACTCATATGAAGCAGCTCTGAGCTGAGCCCAGACCTCCTGAGTGAGCAGCAGCATGGCTGTTGCACACAGGCAGCCTTCTGTAATCTGCACCTGAAAAGCAGAGCTGCTTTCTACTTTGGGCGAGCAGTCCCAGCCAGTGTTTTAGCTGAAAGTAGAGTTGTGGGGCTTAAGTGCTCTCTGTGCCATGGCACTGGACTTCTGGCTGGGTCTGGGTTAGCACTCCAGCTCCAGGAAGGCATTTGTAGGGCTGGGGTAGTTGAGCCTTTGGTGCACAGGGTCAAAGTGGTCTTGTCCAAAGCAAGAAGCACAGAAGCTGACACCTGAATGCCAGCTGCAGCACAGCAGCCTGTTAATCCAAATCTGAGGTGGAAAACTTTGCTGACTGTGGGAAAGCCTCCCTTTGAGCCACGTATCCAGCAGCTGTGGTGCTGTGTGAGTTGGTCCCTGCCAGGGCTGGAGGAACAGCACACACTGGAGCTGGCACATGTAAGTAGAAGGTGCCTTTGGAACTTCCTTGGATGTGTCACTACAGCAGGAGTCCTGTTCCAGGGCAAGGAAAAGAAGCTCTAGCTCACACTTTCAGCAGTTAGGCAGTGAAACTGAGCCCTGCCCACCTCTCTATACTCAGCCTTTCCCCTAAACCATCTTGTGTGTAGCCCTGGGGCTCTGAAAGACACAAACTGCCTGAAGTTAAGCAGCATTTCCCTTTACACAGCTGGGAGCAGGGTGAGGCTTCAACATGGAGCCTTCTGCCTGGCTGAACTTCCCTTTCCTGCTCCCCAGCAGCTGACTGACACGGCTTTTGGCTTTGACTTTTTCCATGCTTGGGCTCTGCTCTGTCTCCAGTTTCCACCCGGTGCAGGTGTCCTGCATGATGCCTTGTGGCCTTAACTGTTTCTGTGCTGGAGAGGCCAACACAGCATCCCCAGGGTGTCTGCCGAGTGTCAACGGCGGCACGAAGCTGCTTGGAAACATCTGGATCTGCGAGTGGAAGGTATGTGTCTGGGGAAAGCATCTGGAGCGAAACTGCTTCCAGATGTTTGGGCAAAAATGCTATTTAAATGTAAACTGAACAGAGGTTACTGTCCTGCCCCACAAGCATTCAGAAATCACCTAATTGCAGGGATTTGGGGTGTTGCTGCCTGTGGGTGGGGGTCTGGGTGCAGGACGGGGCTGCAGATGTGCGTGTCTGCTCGCTGTGGTTTGCGGTTGCGGGGAGTGTCACATTATTTTCTCTTGTACAAACCAAGTTACTCAGTTCCTCATGTCGAGTATTTCTTCCAGATGTGGCTTTACAAAAGCAAAGCTTTGCAGCACTGAGGGGCAGACGGGCTGGTTTTCTGTAGCTGTGCTCTGCGTGTGTTAGATATTCTCTAGGATTCCCTCTTCTGTGGAGGGAGGGTGATGTGAAGGTGCAGGGAGAGCCAGCCTTGCTCCCTGCCTCCCTGGCACAGTGTTCTTCCCCTTTCTCTGTGACCACTCTGGGATGGGACACAGAAGCATCCTCCCCACCCTGGGCATCCTGCTTGGGGACTAGGTGTCACAGCCTGCTCTGGTGGCAGCAGCCAGGCTGTCCCATCCAACAAAGCCAGCCTGTGGCACTGCCATTGCAGAGTTCATCTTCCATGAGCACATGCAAGCACAGCCTGTGGCTGGTAAACCTGGTCCCAAATGGCTGTGTTCCTTCTCATAGTGCTTTTGCAGGAGATTGGAGATGAAGAGAGAAAACATGGAAATCACTTAAATCTCACTTTCAGTTTCTGGCAGGTAAATCCTTGGGAGGCCAGTGCCACGCGGTGAGGGAAGCAGGGCTGTGCCATCCCTGCCCACCCGAGGTTTCCCTGCTTTGTTCTATTTATTGAGCTATGATTCTGACACCCTTTCCCAGACTGTGACTCATAGCAGCAGTATCTGTGCATAAGCCATGCATCTCAGAGTGCTTTATAGATACAGGAGCTGCGGGAGCCTCACAGGAGCCAACTGTGTTTATTAAAAGATGATCAGATGTTTCCTCCCTTAAGGCAGTGTCTAGCTGAGCCTGAGTAATAACTCATTACCAACGAGACAAATAACAGCTTATCATCAGGTCAGTGCCTTTGCCAGCCCTTCTCTTAGCTCCTGCACCAAGCACTGGTGGTCTCAGCACTCGGCACAGGGGGTCAAGAAGGGAGCAGTGCTGCCAGACCCCACAGTGCTCCCCATCTCTTCCCCTACCACCAGCCTGAGCAGAGGCAACCCTAGGAGGGTGACCCCAGGCTCTCCTCTGCAAGGCTTGGCCCTGGGTTAAGCTCAAGGAAGAGTTTTATCAGGCCCTGGTGTAGCTCGTTTCCTCCTGCCTTTCGTAGTGGCCTCGTGGTCCATGTCTTTCTGTCCTAGTGCTGGGAACTTGGAGCAAATGCACCAGAGCTTGCTGTGGCTTGGTGGGAAAATCACTGGTGGGTCAGTGCAGCCACAGAGGCACCCTGGGTGTGCTGGCAGCTGAGGTGGGATGTCACACTTCACCATGTCCCCCGTCCCCGTGTGCCCCTTGCTGCTGGGGACGCAGCAGAGAGCGGGGCCGGTTCTTTTTCCCTTTTCTTCCCTTGCAGGATGTGGGGCCAGGACCCTGGCAGGCTTGTTGAGAGCCTTTCTTTCCTCGGACGCCATCCTCTGGTGCAGCCTCCCCTGCCAGATGCCATGGCATCTCTCCATGTCCTTTGTTCCCTCCCTTGCTTACACGTCTCTGATGATTTATGGCCGTTGCGGAGCAGCCCGACCGCAGCTCAGCCGCTCGCCCAAACCCCGGCCAGGCCTCGCCCCAGCTTGTGGGGAGGGGTCCAAACCCTTCATGCAGTAGGGCCCCTCTGCCTTTAAACATGTGCGTGGCCTTTTCTTTCACCTCCTTCCAGCCTGAGTGTGAATGAAGTGCTTTCAAGGGGAGGAGATCTCTGGGAGCCCCGCTCTCCCTCTGCATTGGTTGCAGCCCATAAAAGCATCCCAGGAATTCACCACGGTGGTCCCTGCGCGGGCTGAGCGCGGTGAAAGCCGCTCTTTGTTCGGCCACCGAGTCCCGCAGCCCGGCGAGGCTGGAATCTGCAGAGCTGGATGTGTACTCTTGTCAGCACGTCACCCTTAGCAGCCCCATCGTGGGTGCCACACCGCACCGCGGCCTTCGGGAAAGCTTTTTTTTGGCCACCTTTTCCTGTGTCCCACCCAGCAGAGGGTGAGCAGCCCGGGGTGGGCAGCATTGGGTGCTGCCAGGGCACCATGGAAAAATTCCTTGGGCTGATTGCCTGGCTGTAGGCACGGCGTGACCCCAGCTTTAGCCCCGTGCTGCTTAAGCTGAGTCAGAGGAACGGAAATCCCTTCTTACACAGGTATTTTTCCACCAAGTGTTCGATTACAGGTTTGGGGGTTAATCTCACACCCATCTCTCCCGGCTCCCTGGCTGGTGCTGCCTGCCCGGCTGCCGGGGCGCTCTGGCAGGGAAGGACAGAGGGCTGACACCCAGCCAGGACGTGCCTCTGCTGCAGCCTGCACACAGGCTGTTGGCACCTAGCCCAGGACATGGCTCTGGAAAAAGAATAAATGCCTTTTTTGTTTTTGAGGAAAGCCCAGAACGCTTCAACAGGGACAAAAACCTCTTCCTAAATCCAGTTTTGAAAGTCCTGTTTTCTCCTAAGAGTTCAAAATGACTTGGCTGAAAAGTGTCTGCTCCTCCACAGGTCAGCTTGGAGGGGGTAAACCTGGACCCACGTTGCAAAGGCTCCCTCAAACCATGGCTTGCAAGGAGACTGAGGGTTGGCAGCCATGTGTCCCCCTTCTAGCAGGGTCCTCACCCATGGGTGCTGTCAGTCCCACTGGCATAGGGTCCCTGGACCTTTTCTGTGTTGTAATTAAGGGAAGAAAAGCTTCAGGTGACTCAGCAAGCATCGGGTGCCAGGCCACGGCTGTGACACTGCCACTGTCCTCCAGGAAGGCTGACAGGGATAATTCAGGCAGAGGCTGGGCTGGCTGAAGATCCCCTGTTACTTAAATATTTTATAGAAAATCATTAAGCAATTAAATCTAGTGGAAAAAGCAGCTTGAAGCCAGTGCAGTAAAAAGGGCAACACTTCCCAGTCATTTGGGATGTCTTCTTGGAGCCTTAGCTCCAATCCTTGCTTCAGAATCACTATCATTATCTCTTAATTGCCATTATTGTTTAACATTTTTAGCATTTCCAAGTGCGAACTGTTGCGGTTTTCCATGCAGATACAGTCAGAAGCCAGGGTTCACAATGGAAGCAATTAAAATCCCGTGACTATGACAAGCCTGCAGGTCTATACAACAGCTTCAATCTGCAGAACTTGCCAAGACGTGGGCTAGAAACTCAGACAAATTTAGTGTTTATTTAGTAACCTAGCAAAGCTACTACCTTTTGCAGCCTCCAATGATTTGCATCTACGGCACTTTTTGGAAGGACGTGAGTGTGGAGGGGAGGGGAAAGAAGGCATTTTCTAGAATACATCCCCAGAGAATATACAGCAAAGATAAAATTATGCACATGAATTATGCATCTGAATTATGATTTCACTCCTATTTTTGTTGGGATTAGCTCATGTTTTGGTGTGCATCCCTGGCAGGTTGCGGGTGGTTCGGCAGCAAGCAGAGCGTGCGCTCCAACTCCCAGCAGGTCACTGCGGTTTTGGATCCTGTGTTCCCTGCTCCACCAACAGCAGCTTCCCAGGGCTCCAGCCCACAGGTGACAATGGCAGCCCTGGCTCCTTCAACCCCTCTCAGGTCTGGGCAGGTAGTTTTTTTCTGCATGAATTGATGGCACCTCTGCTGAAAACATGCAATGGATGAGAAGGGATTTGAGTGTAAAACTAAACCAGTGAGTAGTCTGTGCTGTTTTGTATGGAGAGGGAGGTGTTTGCAGGCACTGCTGCCATCAGCCAGGCTTCACTGGTGTCCCCTGGGTCCCCAACACCTCCTGGGGAAGGCAGATGTGGAAACATCCCAGCCTCTGCCAGCTCTGGGGAGATAACACCCAAGGAGAGGAGGGCAAGGAGAGGCAGGAAGAGTGTTTCTAAAATCTCCGCACCAGACTCAGCTGCAATTCCACCACACAGTCAATTGAAGCCAGGAGTCCTTCCAGGAGAAACAGCTTGAGAATCCTGAGCCCTGGTTCCAGGAGGGCTGATGGCCCCAATCCCATGGGTGTTTCCATGTGAGAGGAGCTTTACTGGCCCTTGTTGCAGGGGAGGATTCTCCTCATTAGCCAAATCACCAGGACATTTGCACCCAAGGCAAGGAGCAGGCTGGGCCTGAACAAGTGGGGCTCAGGGAGTGGGGTGGGGGTCTGGGCTGGAGTGGGTGCAGGCATGGGTACCCTTCCCATGGTGGGACCACATGGGGAGCCTGAGCCCCCTAGCTGGGTCCTTCCTTTGCCATCCCACATGCCCTGTCCCATCCCTCTGTCCTATCTCTGCTGCAGCCTGGGAGTGATGTCCTTGACAGCCCAGCAGTCCTTTGCGTGAGAAAATGAGATTAGGAAAGTGTTTTAAGTATTTGTGTCTGTCCTTCAGTGGCAACGAAGCCTGGAGCCGGCGTGGTTTGTCCTGTCAGCTGGCCTAAAGCTTGGGAAAACAGCTGGGAAGCCAGTGGGAGACACCTTTGGCACCAGCAGAGACAATGCTGAGTGTGGGGGCTGAATTTGCAGATGCCACTGGGGAATGGTAAATGTGTAGCGTGGCATGGACAGGGCCACTGGCTAAATCCCCTTCCCAGGGATGGAGCACCTGCATGTGCATGTTTGCAGGCGTCTGTTGGCAGCCACATGGACTCCCCTGGATGTATGAACACATCAGAGGATTGGGGATTTTGTGTCTGATCTGCTTTGAAATGCTGCTGACAGGAAATGAAAAGCCAGTAAATTTGGACAGTGCCATGAAAGAGCAGGACTGCCAGCAACAGCAGCGTTTGGGAGAGCCTGGGATTTAACCCTGAAATTCCAATCTGAACTTTGAGCCTGTTTTCCTCCCAGGGCAGTAAGATTAATATGAATTCTCTCCATTTTGCCTTTAACAGGAAGAGACACAGGTGACAACTCCAGAAGGCAAGGAGGAGGCAGGGAGAGGCAGCAGCAGCTCCCAGGTCATCGCTTTGTCAAAACCAGCAGGTACTTGCTGTGCCCTTGAGCTGTCTGCTGTGGCTCCTGTTCAGTTGGCTTCCCCACGGCAGCTGTCACCATGCCTGCATTATCAAACCACCTGCCTGAATTTTAAGGAGCTCATCCATATATTCAACAGAAATATCAATTTCCAGGAGTTCTTGGGGGCCTTGAGATCAGAGCATTTAAACTGGGGATTTCTGCTGAGCTGTGCTCACAGCACCAGAGCTGGGATTTCTCTTGGCTGGGATGGGATTTCTGCTGGGGGGCTGCAGGGAGGTGGGATTTTATTGAAGCTGTAACCACACAGAGTTGCCAAAATGTTGTCAGTGTCTGCCTGGCCTCAGCCCTGCTCCCTGGCACCCAGAGGAGTGTGGATCCCATGCTGCAGTGCTTGGCTGTCCTCCTGGAGCATCACAGCTAGTGGGACCCAGCCCTGGAGGAACAAGCCTGAGAGCTGCAACCCAGGGAGGACACTTTCGTTGCATGTTTTTAAGCCAAATGTACCTCCTCAAGTCAGTAGAGAGGGAGATTCCTTGGCAGCCTGGGGAGCCACCCTGTCCCACATTCTTCCCTGGGACCTTCAAAGGAGCTGAGGAATCCAATTCCCACTAATTTGCTTTGAAAACACCAACCTAAAATTGGAAATATGGCATGCTGTGTTACAGGGGAGGAAAGAACTCACCAGACTATAACTACCTGGTTTTCCTAAGACATCAGTTTTGATGATTTATTAACACTTATATTTTAAACAATATTATGTCAGTTAATGTTGGAAGATGTTCTTACAATTAATGAAAATTTCATAGACTGACTAGGGAAGAAAGAGACCATTTTCTGTCCCCTACCAGATGGCCTCAACCAGCTGCTCACTTTTTTCTTTGAACCATGATTCTAACGACTTCTCTGTCCTTTGAAGTCTGCTTCTGAGCTGCTAAACCAGATGTATTTGCATGATAGTAGCAGAGCATGTTTAACAGTGGTGGATTTGTGCTATTTTCCTGCCTGGCCACTGCTGGATACTGTGAGGTTTGCTCTCATTTGGGGGTTTTGAGAGGTGAGCAAATGTGAAGACTTAGTAAGTGCTGGTGAAATGTGACTTGGTGTAACATCACTGGCTTCAGTGGAGTTATTCCCTAAACCCACAGCATCTTTACCCACCTCTTGCCTGGTTTTGTTGCTTTACAAACCCATGCAGTGGTGTCAGTCTGCTTTCAGTCATGGATTTATTAGGGCCTCACAAAAAGTGGGGGGCTGCTCTTGAGAGACACATTTCAGCACTGATTTAGAAACAGAGGACAAGAGGAAAAGAAGAGCTTTAAATAGGTATTCAGAAGTTTTAAAAATCATACATCACAAAATAAAATGGTGGCAAAGGGAACAAAACTAAAAAAGGTCCTTGTGTGTGGAGTTGGTGGAAATTTATGCCAAGCAGGGAAGTTGGGAAGGCAACACTGACAATCCTGGCTTGTTTTAAACTCAGTGCAGCTCCACCTGAGCCCATCCCCAGATGCTGCAGAGTCCCAGAGCAGCAGCAGGTGTCAGCTGAGACCCCAGCTCTGACAAGGCCACCCCATTGATCCCACTGATGCCGAAGGTGCCAGAAGGGCTTCCTAGGATGGAGCAAAGTGCCAGGAAGTTCTGGTATGTTGTGGGTGCCACAGATCTCCCCAAGCTCCAGCTACAGGCTCCAGAGCTGGCAGGCACGGTGGCTGCACTGCCCAGCACCCAACCATGCACAGGAGGCTGCAACTCCCCTGCAGAGCTCACCCACCCCTTGATGAGCTCTCACACCAACCCACACCTGCGTTTCTCCTGACAGCAATGAAGACCCCTGTGCAAAGTCTCTGATGTGGGGTGAAGGTGGCCACATGCTCCTCTCTTTTATGCTGCCTCCCAGAGCACTTACAGGACATCAAGCAGCTGCTCTCCCCAGAGTGGTGGCTGGGCTGGCAGAGAGCTCTCTGAAATGATCCTCACACAATATTTATAGGCTGGAGAGTGTATCTTTGCTACATGTTTCACTGTGCCTGCCTCGGAGGCCTGTTAGGGACTTTTGGGCAACAAATAATAAAGAATAAATGGAACAATAAAGGTAAGAAGCAGAACAATTAGCCATAGCCAGACAGCCCAGGGCGAAGGAAGCCAAGGCAATGGTGCTGGTGGCACAGCATGTACTTTTCTTACTCAAGGTGCTTGGTCTGATAAGGAAATGAAAGGGGGGTAAAGCAAGGCAAACCAGAGGTAAGACAGCCTGTTAAGTGAGGTACCAGACCTTGGTGGTGATGGAAGGAGAGGACACTGTGCTGTGACCCTGCAACCCTCCTGGGTGATGCAGATCTGCATGTTGGCAGCTGTTGCTGTGCAGCAGACACTTGGCTCACCCCTGTTCAAGTGCATTTCCCCATCAACTGGGACCTTTCAGTCCTTGGCCTCTCTCCTGGGATGCTGTTCACAAGGAAATGGCAGGAACCCATCAGTTAATTTGATGTCACCCATCAGCAAGAGATGAATTCTGGGTGAGGTGCAGATTGAACCTGGAGCGACGCCCTTAAGGTGAGCAGGTTTCTCTTCCCAGCTGCGTCCCCAGTGCTGTAACTCCATTCTTCCCCGTGTCTGTGCCCAAAGCCGGTACAGACAGATCTGGGGCAGGGCAAGGCACGTGGGACAGGAACACCCTGTTAGAGCTCAGCAGCCCTGGGTGGATTCTCCTTCCATCCCAGGCTGAGCACCGGGCGAGCCTGTCAGGGCTAAGAGCGAGACACGGCCCCGAGCAGCTCCCGGCTGGAGCCAACACGGCCCCGAGCAGCTCCCGGCTGGAGCGAGGCACGGCCGGGAATGTGTCCGGGCTGAGCCCGCCCCGGCCGCAGCCCCTCGGCCGCGCTGCCCGGAACCCCGCGGGGCTGCTGGGGGGGCACCGGGAGCGCTGCGGGCTGCGGGAGGCGGGCCGGGAGCGGAGCAGGCTGCGGTCAGACCCCCCCGGTCAGACCCCCCGCCCGGTCCCCGCTCAACCGCCCCCGCCGCGCCCCGGGGCCCGCCCGGGCCCAGCGCCCCGCCCCGGAAGCGCCGCCCGTTGCCATGGAGCCGCTTCCGCCGGGAGGGCCGGAGATGGCGGCGGCGGCGGGGCCGGAGGAGTCGGAGCCGGGTGGTTCTTTCCGCCGGTGCTTGGCCCGGCTGGGCGCTCTGCAGCCTCAGCCCGGCGCTGAGCGGCCCGACGGCGGCCGCCGCACCGAGCTGCACCTGCTGCTCGACCTGCTCCTCTCGGAGAGCTGCGGGCCGGCGGCCCAGCCCAGCCCCCAGGTACCGCGGGGCCCGCCGGGGAGCGGGGCTGCGCGGCCGGGGAGCGGGGCCTCGCCGCGGGGGGACGAGCCGGGAGCGGAGCCGGTGCTGGGGGGACGGGTCGCGGCCCGGGCCGGTGCCAGGGCAGCACCGGCTCTCCCGCCCTCCGCGCTGGGTTTTGCCTCCCGCCTTCCTCCTCCTCACGGCCCGGGCTTCTCCCGGTTCCGTTTCCCAGCGCTGTGGGCTCGGCTGCCGTGTGCCCGCCTGGCCCGGGCAGGAGGGGTGACACCGGCGGGAGTGGGGGCTCGGTGATTGTCAGACTCTGCTGTTCAAAACGTTAAAAACTTGCCAGTCTTAAAGTAGAGCCTGCAGAGCTGAGCGCTGTGTTTTTGCAGTGTTGATCTGGGGGTAAGTGAGGGGAAGATCCCCAGCTGCAGCATCGTTAGTTTCATGTTATCCACGTGTACTGGTGCTCGTGGTATCCACACGTAGATCTGGGTGTGTGATCAAAGTCTTAACGTGGCTTCCACCCCAAGCTGTGTCGTGTCTGAACGTTAAACTGAGGTTTTCTTTTCCAGGATGTTTGTGCCCTGCTTGTCCAAGCCTGTCAGCTGGTTCCCCTTGATGAGGAACACCTTGTCATCAAAGTTTGTCAGCTTATTCATCATCTGCTTAACAGATTTCAGGTACAGGGAGTTTGGCTTTTTCCTTCCTTTCCTGTGTGCTGGCTCCCTGGTCTCCCATGAACCCAGGGAAGCTTTCTGGGACTGTGGAGCCAACCTTCATGCAGTTTCCTGAATTTTCACTGTATTGGTTCTTTATTCTTATTCTAGTTGAGGTTCTGACCTGTGGCTCTCACATGGTTCCTCCTGTAGAACCATTTCTCAGTCAGAAGTGGTACACCATTGGAATTACTCTTGGTTAGAGGACACTGGTGTTGATTTATCCACTTATCTGTGGTGGTGTGTAATTTTAACAGCCACATCACCCATGTCTGTAACCAATATATCTGGGTATATGTCTCCAGTAGTACATGGCAATGTTTTCTTAACCACAGCCCTTTTCTGTTGTGACAGGTGATGGTTGATGAACAGAACTTGAATTTTCTTTTATCCTACTGCATCTCTGCTCTTAAGCAGTGCAGCTCTTGGACACATGTTGAAATCCTGCAAGCCTTAGCAGCTCTTGTTTACAATAATGGACCTAAATGTCAGCAGGTGAGTTTACAAGCTAAGAGAAAGTGACCACTTTCTACTTATTTCCCCCAAAAGAAAGAATAAAAAAGTAGCATGTTCTCAGATTGCCACACTTACTATGTTAGGAATAATCCCATTTAAATAGTGACTGATATTTGTGGAAAAGTGGCATTTTAGGTGTGATAGGTGTGTTATCAGTAGATAACAAGATTCTTCCCATGCCAATTACCTCTGTCCCTGCAGGGGCCACCTATTACCTGGCTTCAGCCAAAGACACACTGGTATTGAAGGGCACCAGGCTTAATCTGCAGACTAATCACCCTGGTCTGCCCAGGTATCAGGCAGGAAGGACATGGGGAGCCTCTCATTGCACATTACTCAGCAGTCTCCATTGAGGATCCTGAAATTTATCCTGTAGCCAGATCAGGCCTCTAGTGTGTAGTGATGTCCTTGTTTTTAGCTGGGATAGAGCTAATTTTCTTCTTATGAGTTAGAATAGGGTCACAGAATGGGTTGGGTTGAAAGGAACCTTAAAGATCATCTAGATCCAACCCTCCTGCATTGGCAGGGACATCAGATTGCCCTGTGTTTTGGATTTAGCATGGGATTTGAGGTGAGAAGAATGTTGATAACACACTGGTGTTTTAAGTTGTTGCAAAAAAAATCAAGGACTTTCCAGCTCCCCATGCTTTGCTACGTGTGGGTGCTCAGGAAGCTGGGGAGAGCACAGCCAGAGCAAAGGACCTGAATTGGCCAGTGGGATATTCCGTATAATGCAACATCAGGCTCAGTACAGAGATGAGAGTTGCCTGGGAAGTTGCTCTCACTCTTCCAGGCTTGCATTTTTGGCATTTCTGTCCTCTGGGATCACTAGCTGGGAACAGGCTGAGCCTTGGTCAGCAGGTGGGGAGCAATTGCATTGTGCATCCCTCACTTGTATAAGCTGCTGCTACTACTATTATTATTTAAATTATTATTTTTCCAGGCGTGAAATTGTTTTTATCTCAACCTACAAGTCTCCTTACCCTTACCTCTCCAATTCTTTCCCCCATCCCCAGAGCAGGGAGGGTGAGTGAGCAGCTGTGTGGTATTTGGTGGCCTGCCAATGAGCTCAAAGCCATTGCAAAGCAGAGGCTGTGGGGTATCAACCCTGGGGTTTGTAGGAAGCCCCTCCTGGCTGCAGTGAGACTGCAGGTGTTGGATGTGTTGGGTTCCCCTGCTGTCACCAGCCCTTGGCACCTTGCAGAGCAGTTTCTGCTGCTGGGCTGAGGTGTGGGCTGGTGGTGCTCGCAGATCTGGAGCTGCCAGTTTGTGTGGGTTTGTAACCACAGCAGTTTGGTACAGCAGTTGTTACTGGCTGAGCTGTGTCTGGGAAGGAAGCATCAACTGGGACTCAGTCTGAAGTGTGCTCACTCTTGGTACTTTCTAAACACAAAATAAGAGAACTTTGGAAGTGAGTATTTTCATGTCATTCTGTCTGGAATCTGAAAATGCAGCTGACAAGACTTTTTTTTTTTTTTGGTTGCATAGATAGGTTTAGCTACCAAGCAGAACTGGGAGGCTGAGGGAAGAGCACTGATCCTTAATGACTTCTGGTGGTTTGTTTTAGCATCTCCCAGATTTGCTGGGCAGGACGGGGCTCTTGGTGCAGCTGAGTGATGCTGCTCAGCCCGACGTGGAGCTCCGGCGGGCAGCGCTGCGCGCCATGGCCAACCTCTGCCTCAGGTGCGTCCGGGCCCCTGCAGGTTTGGGGTGGGGGCTTTACCAGATGTGCATCTGACAGCATGGACAGCTGCTCTGCTCCATTGGTGCCAGGAACAGTGAATTTGGAACTAGTAAGGTGTATAAGCGTGATTTGAAATGTCAAATTTAAATCCTTGTTCGCAGGCTGGGAGAGTTGGGGTGTTCAGCCTGGAGAAGAGAAGGCTCCAGGGAGACCTTAAAGCACCTTCCAGTGCCTGAAGGGGCTCCAGGAAAGCTGGGGAGGGGCTTAAGTGCTTGTAGTGAGAGGACAAGGGGGAATGGATTAAAACTGGAAGAGAGGAGATTTAGGTGAGACATTAGAAAGAAATTCTTTAGTGTGAGGGTGGTGAGACCCTGGCCCAGGTTGCCCAGGGAAGCTGTGGCTGCCCCATCCCTGGCAGTGCTGAAGGGCAGGTTGGATGGGGCTTGGAGCAGCCTGGGCTGGTGGGAGGTGTCCCTGCCTGTGCAGGGGGGTTTGTATCTGGATGATCTTTAAGGTCTTTCCAACCCAAACCAGTCTGGGATTCTATGAATCCTCCAAGATATTGTAACATCTGTGGGTAAAACCATCAACTCTGTCTTCCAGAAATAATGTTATAGAGAGTAGTTTAGCGAAGAAAAGAAAAAGCATTGTGCTGTCTGCTCCCTGCAGTGATATTTTGGGTTAATTTTGCAGAAGAAATGGTCAGCTACAAGTTGTATTTTTTTATTTGACTTTGTGTAACTTCATAAAGCTATGGGGACAGACTGTAAACCAACCATTTATCTCCTCCTGCTTTAATTTTAGTGTGCCTGGGCAGCCATACTTGGATGAGTCCTACAGAAGTGTCTGTTTTCAAACTTTTCTAAGTGTTCTGCAGTCTTCCAAGACCACTGACATAGATGACATCACTTTTTGCATGGTGAGTGTGAGTCAAATTGTCTAGAGTAGTCTAATTAGGAGATTGTGCTGCTGGAATATTGGAATTTGGAAGGTATGACATTTGGAATATTGTCAACTGAGATTTTGCTTCAATACTCAATTTTAAAAAATAAACATAACTAACTGTCCCAGTGATTATGTTGAGCAAAACCATAATTGCCTTGAAGGTCACTTGAAAGATGGGAATCTTCAGTGTTTTGGGAAGGAGAAATGAGGAATTCTGTGGTTTTGGTTTTCAGTTGCTGCAGAATGCACTGAAAGGTATCCAGTCACTTCTAAATGGTGGGAAGATGAAACTAATGCAGACTGACCAAATTGGACCTCTTTTTGCAGTATTAAAGGTAAATATTTAAATCCATTTGAGAAAGGAGCAGACACTGGAATGTGCATGTTCCAGATGCTTGTGTAGTTGGGAATGGTAGGAGACGAGGAGAAAGAGGAAGCAGAGGAGCCTGGGTGTGTGGGGGAAAATGCAATGTGAGATATAGAGAAAGAGACATTCTGTTTCTCTCACAGCATCTTGACTTCACTTCCCACAAAGGAAGGTGAGAGAAAGAGGGGAGGCTCATTTTTTAAGACTTGCTGAAAATCCTTCTGGAGAGAATTTCAGATGTCATGTAGCTGTGAGACAGCATGGGGACAGGCAGGGCCTGGGGGAAGGATTCAAGCCCAACTGAAAATGGATGAACACCTGAGTAAATACACAGTAAATCTTTGTGCCTCAAAAGAGGAAAGTGTGCTAAGTTTTTTGTTCCTGTTCCAGAAATGTATGTTTCATGGACTGCCAGGACTGAGCATAGAAGTGCCCACAGCTCTGTACCCGGCCCCGCTCCCGCAGTATGACAAAAGGTCACCTGTCAAGCAGGAACAATCAGAAACCACCACCTTTAAGCAGACAGGGGTGAGCTGAAATGACACTGATTCCACTGCCTGGTGATGGTAGTGGCTAACAGGCTCTGTGTGTTCTGAGAGGGTGATGCATTTCACATTCTTTGCTCTAAAAGTATTGATTATAAATCTCTGTGCTGAGTAAAATTGCTTTGTAAACTCAGATGACAAGAACAAATAGCTCTGCAGAGATTGGTTTTCCTGCTTTAACCTGTGTGCATCCATTATTCATCTATAGCCAAGAATTCTTGGCCTGCAGACATGGGATTGGTGCCTGCAGACCAGCCAAAGCTTTTTCTTTTATAAGTTACAGTTTCTCTCCTAACACTTGCACAATTGTTTGACTCTTTCTTGGGGAAGTTAAGTTCATCCAGAGACTGATTTCCTCCCCCCTCCCATCTGTTCTGCTTAATCCTTCTGCAGGTTATTTTTTAACCCTGTAAACATTTTGGATTACTGATTATCTGAAAGACATTAGAGAAAATAAAGTTGTGTAGTCATGTTGACTGGTTTCTTTTTAGATGCTAAATATCTAGCATAAATCTAAAAGAGCTAAGGAAGTATTTACTGTTCCTCTTCTTTAATCACTTCTATGTGGAATATGATTTTTAACTGCAAGTTTTGTTGGAAATATTTTGCTTTACTGATGAAGAAGCCAAATTTTTCAGGCTTTTCAGATATAAATTACCTACTTCCACTAAAGTATTACTATACTGGTGTTACTGTTGCTACTAATAAGCAGAGTTTGCAAACTCTCAGCTGCTAAAGAAGTGACTGTTTCTGTAGGTAGAGCATTGCACATACATATAATTGCACTTATGTGCAGTATTATTGCAGCAGAAGGTGCAAAATAGCTGTGATGATTCTTGGTTAAGTGAAATCTCATCTAAAATCTCATTTAGAAACTTGCATAATAGGATGTTGATGTGCTATACAGAGGGCATGATTTATTATATTCAACTCTGCTTTTCTTCTGGATTAGCAATTAGCTTTGCTTTCAGATGAGACCATTTTCCCTGAGTAAAAGATTGACAGCTCTAAAACATTTGCACATCTTTCTAGCTATCATTTAAAAAAAAAAATTAAAAAATTAAAATGCTTTTTCTCTTAGAACCGAAGAAAAAAGTCCAAAGGGAAACAAAAGAAGGGAGAGTTGGGAGAAGAAGGAAAAGAAGATCTGGATGATGCAGGAAAAGAATCAATCCTTGCATCTAACCTGCTGAAATTGCACCTGGGGGAGGTGCAGAAAAGTCCTCGTTCAGATCCCCGGAGCCATGCATCGGATGTTGCTCCTGTGCCTGCTGGGAAGGATCATTTGTCTTCACATCACATGAGTTGGAAAAGAATCAGCAGCAGTGAGTCAGAATATTCTGATGCTGAAGGTGGAATGCAGAGCAAAACAAGGTGATTTTTTTGTAGACATGAAGCATGGGAGCAGTGTGCTGCTGTTCGTAACGGTTGAAGCTCGTGTGTCATGTTAAAGCTTTTCCTGCAGATCTGGCACAATTTCTGTAGGTCTGCAGGCTCTTGCACTTCCACAGGATCCTGGTGCTTTGTTCTGAATCAAAACTGTTGAGGAAATCACTCTTGCTTTTGATTTATGTGCTGATACAAGATTGGAAGGCAGTCATTTGTATTGTTCTGAAAGTAAATTTGTTCTTTTCCTGTTCATGGTCTAAAAAAATGTCTTCTCTCAGCCACTAATATAAGTGGAAGAGATTAAGTCCATTACTCTTCTCTGCTGCTATTTAATAAATATTTTTGTTTGTTTTTAAGATCTTATCAGGCCAATGTTCGTCAAGGGGCTCTTGCCTGTTTCCTCTCTGCTATAAAATCAATAGAAAAAAGAGTTCTTTATGGCTACTGGTCAGCATTTGTTCCTGATGCTCCTGGTATTGGCAGCCCCCAGTCTGTGTCCTTGATGACTATTGCTTTGAAGGACCCTTCTCCAAAGGTGAGGCAGTTCTGAGGAGACAAAACATTCCTTTTCCCGTATTAATCTTGATAGTTGTCTTCTCTGGTCTTCACTGAGTTAACTTTGGTTACTCTGTGTTGCTTGGTCACTGCACCACAAGAAACAGAAGAGGATGTGTTGGTCAAGGAAACCATGGTTAAAGTAGAGAAAAGATAGTTCCATTTCCTCTTGCTGAAGAAAAGCACTTTCATCAATTTTAAAATTCTCTATCAGCTCCAGGGAGTTGTTAAAGGTGGGTAACAGAAATGTTCTATCATTTCAGACCCGTGCCTGTGCTCTTCAAGTTCTCTCAGCCATCCTGGAAGGTTCCAAGCAGTTTCTTTCAGTTGCTGAAGATGCCAGTGATCACAAGAGGGCTTTTATTCCCTTCTCTGTAACTATTGCTTCCAGCATCCGGGAGCTGCACCGCTGCCTGCTGCTCGCCCTGGTGGCAGAGTCCTCCTCTCAAACCCTGACACAAATAATCAAGGTAACTGCACTGTTGAGTGTTTCAGCTGCTGCCTAGAGACCATTAGGTCTCTAGATCAAGTCTTGAAGATTGCACAGAAGTTATTGTAGCTGTTGAGGACAAAGGTGGTGGTGGGGAAAAGACTGTTGTTATCTCACAAGGCTCCACAGACTGAGTTTTCCTACAGAGTCCTACGGTTTCTTTTCAGCACAGTTCTCTTCTGTAGTCTTTTTGGAGCTGAACGTGACTGTGAAATGATTCTGAAGACTCACATTGGCTTTAAAACTGGAATCCAAATTGGCAAAAAAAAGCACTCCATGGGCTGTTGAAATTCCTTGGTCTTTATGCCGGGTCGCAGTAGTGTTTAATACTCATTCTTAGGAGCCAAATTTGTAACCAGTTTTCAAACAGCAGATAATTGGGGCATTTGTTTTCAGGTGCCCTCAGATAATTGCAAGTATAAAAACAAATCTGCTGGAGGCCAGGCTGACACTGGAACCACCACTTTGTGGATGTTCTTGTCTGTTTCAGTGCCTTGCAAATTTGGTTTCCAACGCACCCTACAACCGCTTGAAACCTGGGTTGCTGACAAGAGTTTGGAACCAGATAAAGCCATACATCTGTCATAAAGGTTTGTGTTTGGCTGCTTCTTTTTATATGCTATATCATAATGTAACAATTTTTTAATTACAAAATAGTTGTGGATTTTTATTTCCTTCTCTATGCCTCATAAATACTTATGTATTACTAGAGAATTATATGTTACGATCTGTCTTGTCCAAAGCTTCTGGAGAAGGATGCTGAGGTGCCAGCTGCTAACAGACTGGTTTTTTTCTTCCCTTCTCCTATTCTTTCTTGCAGATGTTAATGTTAGAGTTTCCAGTCTGACCTTATTAGGAGCTATAATATCTGTCCAAGCACCTTTACCAGAGGTGCAGTTACTTTTGCAACAGCCCAGTTCTTCAGGGCTAAATAATAGTGGTAGCTCAACCCCTCACCGTTCCAATCCCTGTGAGCAGTGGAGGAAAGCCCTGCCAGCAGCAGGGGAGCCTCCGGAGCACCCAGCAGGATCTGCAGCTCCAGAGCCCTGCTGGCTTCTCCGTCTCTGCGTTTCCATCACTGTTCTGCCCAGAGAGGATTCCTGTTCCGACAGCGACGTGAACTTCCCGTCGTTGTCCAGCGTTTATGAGCCCTGTCCCCTTCGCCTGGAATCCTTACAGGTGGGGATGAACAGCTTGTAAAATGAGCAGCTTTGGGACAAGACCAAATTGCCTGATGGCAGCCAGGCCTCACTCGTGGGCTTCCTTTGCTCCTCGCTCTCTCGGTGAGATTTAGGCTGAAGCAGCTGTTAGCACAGCATGGCTGAGCTGCAGTGACTGGAAGAGCAGTGACATTTTGATTCCTGTGGCCACAGCTTAACCCTCCCATAGCAAACCTGCTGCAGTCAGTTCATCTGCCTGGGAGTTTGGCTACCTTTGTTATTGTCAAATATTACCTGGCTGGGTGTTTGTGCTGGCATCTGGTGAAGGCTGTGAGTCTTCCCCATTCCAACTCCTCAAACTAAGGGGGTACCTGTCAGTGTTCAGGCTGGGCTTGTTTTTCCTCATGTAACCACAGAAAACAGGAAGATTTTGTTATGTGTGCTGGGGATTCTCACTCTTTTTCTGGAACAATGGATATTTGCTGAATCCAGCTTCACAGAGCACAGGACATGAGAAACAGAATGTGCTGCTCTTACAGGTGCTCTTGCTTAGCGTTTTAGCTATAGGAGACCTCACTTAGAGTAAATAATTAATTGTCGTGCTACCTGATAGTGCTTTTGTGGCCCTCTTTTGAACAAGATCATGGAATAGGGAGGTTTTTAATTAGCTGTAGTATTCTAGAAGTTGTGCTGCAAGGTGTATCTGTTGCATCAAGGTTTAGTATGTGGTCCCAGTGTTGATTAGCCCAGTAACATCCTCTCTGTATGTATTTGGGGTATTCTGGTTTACTAGAAGGAAGAAAATAAAACACTGACTGGAATTTTTTTTCTTTGTGTTTAGGTGTTGGCTCTTCTTGTAAAAGGTTATTTCTCTATGGCTCAGAGCTATTTCCTAGAGCTTGGAGAAGTGGCTTGTAGATGCATGGAAGAAATGGATCCATCCATTCAGCTTCATGGAGCCAAAGTAAGAGCATGAGGAAACATCAAATCAGTTTTATCTGTTAGCATGTTTGGCAAATGCAGATGAGTGGTGACAAATATTTGGAGCATCTGTGTGTGTGGTGGAGCCCACCATAAGGAGCTGGTGCTTGCTGGAGCTCTGGGAGGTGCAGTACCCTGACACTTCAAGATATGTACCTTCTCTTTCCAATCTTGAATTCTTAGCAGAATTCTGTTGCTCTGCTGAGTCACCAGGAAGCTTGGGAAAGGCAAGGATTATGGCACTGGTCCTTCCCTCATTTAACATCAGCTGGTGTAGGAACTGTCACCCAAAGGAAAGCTCAGAGAGATTTGCTCTTTGCACAGCAATTTGTTGTTCTGTTCTAGCTGGAGACTTCATGTAAGAAAGGCTTTTCTTCCAAATTCTTTACTAGCAGGGGCAGAATAGAGTCCAAAACAGCACTGAATCTTTTATTTTTGTTCTCCAGGTAGGTAAGTATAGTCCTAGGTAAAGGTTGCCATAGCTCCTGGTACTCAGTCATCCCTGATAAAGACCCAGTTGTTTTTTGTTTCCTTGCAGCTTCTGGAGGAGCTGGGCACAGGAGTGCTGCAGCAGTACAAACCTGATTCACCAGTTGCCCCTGATCAGAGGGTGCCAGTCAGTGTGGTAAGTGTGTGGGGTCCCTCTGAGATTCCACTTCCCTGAGCTTCCTGCCTTGAACTCCCTGCAAAGTCACTGGCATGGATGCAGATCAGTGAATTTTAGGAAAGCAGAGAGAGGGACTCACAACCCTGGAGTCTACAATTTTTGTAGGTTTCTTGCATTATTTTGATATCTGTACACAGGTGTGTTGCTTTGGTTTGGGTTTTTTACATGCTGGAAGAACAGCTCCCATTTTGCATGTGTCATTAACTGCTGCATAAAACCTAGAGGTACACTTTTTGAGTTTTGGTGAATTTGTGTTGTCACAAGAGCCAACCTGCTTGTTCACAAGTGCAGAGGGAGGGACCAGAGCCATAACATATGTGATTTCAGAAAAATTCATTGTTTCTGTCTGTTGGATAAGTTTGCAGAAGCTGAGGAACTGACATTCTAATAGTAGAACAGGCCTGTTTACATCTTGCTTCTGTGGACAGAAGGCAAGTTTCAAAATGTCTTTGGTGTAAGCTCAGTTTTGAGCCAATCACCAATGGCCCTGCAAGGCAGGAAACGTGTCCAGTAGCACCAGTTTCCTGTTACTGGATATGGATGTAAATTGTCAGGCAAATGAACATACCCAGGTGAGTGGATTCAGAAATGGGATCATAATTCTACCTAATGCAGTCTGAGTGGATGTGTCCCTGGGAAGGAAACACACAACTCAGTGGATAAGTCCTTGATAGCAGTACTAAAATGTCCTTCAAATGTTCCTGCATGCCCAGTGTTTTAGGCTTCCACACCTATAATCACTTTCACACGCAACGACGCTGCCTGCTGTAAGTGTGCCTGAACAGTGATCCTAGAAAAAGACAACCTGTTGGGAGAATTTGGGCATAATGGCTGAGTTTAATTAAGTAAACCTGGCTGCTTCCTCTTTAGGTTGTAACTTTCTGGACAATGATGTTAAATGGCCCTTTACCTGGAACCCTCCAGAACTCCCCACACGCAACTCTGCAGACGAGCGCCTGTGATGCCCTGTCCTCTATCTTGCCAGAAGCTTTCAGCAGCCTGCAGGTGAGAGAGCACCCCTTGCAACCTGCCATTTTTACTGATGGAGGTTTCGTTCTGCTCTGCCAGATTGCAGTAGTGTAAAGACTTGGAAAACTTTTCTATGGAGAGGGTAGAGAAACCTTCCAGAATTCATTTCTTTATATTCTGAACAAGTTGTGACTATTGAAGGCTGAAAAAGGCAATGCTGGAAGTAATTAGTCTGTCAAAACAATTGAACTGTGGGTCACAGAAGCTGTTTAGGCCCTGCTATGAACACCCAGCCTTGGCCATGATGCACAAGAGATGGAGGGCAAGAATTTCATTGCATGAGGAAGGGGTGAAGATTGTTCTTTTGCTGGTTAATTCTTTGAAGACACAGCTGAACTAGCAACCATGGCCTGACGTTGTTCACCAATTTGCATGCATGTTGGTTGTTGTTATTTTAATTTTGGCTGGCTTTTAAAACACTACACTGTGGTGATTGCCCTGGCAGGAGCAAACAAACGTGTTGGCCTTACTCTGTTTCTGCACCATGAAATATGCTTTTAAACATGAAAGCCTTGGCAGTGTCTCACCACTGCATTGTGCAGCTCCTTCTGTGTCACTGTGCCCTTCTTGATGGGGAGTGCTCTGCCAGGGCTCATTTGCCCCAGAATTGCTGGTGCAGCAGTATCTCTGGAATTCTCTGTCTGGTTTCTCCAAGTACAGCATGTACTTCATCACCCTGTACTTTGATCCCCTACACTCTCTTGTCCCTGTGGCCAGTTGGGGTCAAGTCAATGCCCATTCTGACCCTTTGCTCTGATGAAACAAAGATCTTTGTCATGGGTTGGTGAACTGACAATTTGTCCAGGATGAACTTAATCTTCCTGGCTGTCCTTGTTAATGAAGGAGAAAGAGTGAAGTAAGACAAGAAAATGCAACCCATCCAGTCTCTTTTACCTCCAGTGGGCCATGCCTTCTGCCTTTGGGTGATAGTTTGTATTTTGGTTTCCCTCCTGGTTTTCCCTAACAGCAAGAAGACCCCATTTTCTGGAAATGTTCCCATGTGACACCCCGAAATGCCAGTCAGTTTGCTTTAAATACCACGCTCTGAATGGTCCTTCTCTAGATTCCATGTGCTGGGGTGTTTCAGGGTGTTTCTCAGCTGTCTCTGGGGGACAGAGACCTTTCCAGTTGCTCTTTAGTCATGGCTGCTCATCCTTGCAGAATGACCAGCAGATCCTGTGTGTCACTCTGCTGCTTGGCCTGAACCACAGTGAGAACCCGCTGGTAAAAGCTGCTGCTGCCCGTGCCCTTGGAGTCTACATCCTCTTCTCTTGCCTTCGGCAGGTCAGAACTGGCCCATTTTTCTTATTTTGTAATAGGTTTAATGAACCCTAAGGTGTGGCATGTGAGTCCTTTTGGAATAGATTTACCTTCCTTGTAACTTTTTCTTTACCATCTCCAGACCCTGCCTTTTGTGTGGTGAACAGAACCAGGGCAGTTCGAAGAGAGATGAAGCAGAAGCCAGAGTGTCTCCTAAGTGGGAGGAAAAGGAGGGAGGATCTTCCCCAAACTCTCAGGGACAGAAGTGGGAGAGGCTAGATTGGCAGAAAGGAATTGCAAGAGATGAGGTAGAGCTGGGAAGAGGAGAGCAGCTGTACAGCACTCTGGAGAGTTTAACAAGTTTTTAATGTGAAGGCTTCAATTTTGCTTAAAACTAAGAAGTAAACCTTATTTAGAGAAGAAGACTAGTTTTTGCAAGGCCTCAAAAGGGTGATGGTAATAACAAAATTATGCAGTAGCTGTTGTTGGGATTTGAGCCCAAAATACTGTGAAAGAAAATCCTTTGCCATAGGCAAGGGGATGAAAATGAAATGTAATGTGCCATAGAAGAGCAGATTAGACAGGCAGCTCAACGGGGAGCTTGGAGAAGCAATTACTTAAGAGTGGGACTTGATGAGCATGGCATTGGCAGTCCAGGTAATTATGTTAAAATCTAAAGTAACTAAAAAGCACCAATGAAATTAAGGAACAGCTTGAAACCTCAGAGCAACAATTACCTGAGAGAGTGGTGAATTTGGTCAGCATGCTGGTTTAGACTGTCAATTAAGGATCAAACAAGGCTGTACAGAGAGCACCACAAACCTGTTAAATATTGTCACCTTAAAAAAGAGTAGGTGAATACAGGTATTTTCCCTCAAAAGGCCAGAATGTGTATGTTACTAAGGAAATAACCTTTTTTTAAAAGTATCTGACTTGGCAGCAGTTTTGACTTTCACAGGATGTGATGTTTGTAGCAGACACAGCCAATGCCATCCTGACCTCCCTCCATGACAAGTCTCCCAACGTCCGTGCCAAAGCAGCTTGGTCCCTGGGCAACCTCACAGACACTCTGATCATCAACATGTGCGTAAGAACCCTTGCCCTGCAGAGCTCCCCTCTCTGCCTGTGTTCCCACAGTGTCAGACAGAGGCTACTGCTCTACTTAGTGTCAAAAAAGACAACGTTTGTCTTAAATGCTTCTTTTCAACTCCTCTGTGTGTCCGTGACACTGTATTACAAGTATCCTCTTTCTGTCTGGGCTTGAGTTTACAGAAACACAGGCTGGTTTGGGTTGGAAAGGACCTTACAGATCATCTAGGTCCAACCCCTCTGCATGGGCAGGGACATCTCCCACTAGACCAGATTGTTCAGATCCCCATCCAGTCAGGCCTTGGAACACTTCCAGGCAAGGGAAGCTCCAGTCAGGAACTAAAATGTATCAGGATTTTGTTGCAGAGCAGTGTAGGGCCAGAGTTTAGTTCTACTAACATGCTTGGGTTTAGGGCTTTCTAATCTTTAGTTTCTCAGTTTTCTATTTCTTGTACGTTGCTTGGTGTAGTTGCATGTTCCCTGGTTACTTTCAACATAACACAGAAGTAAGAGTAATAAATATTTAACACTTCCTCAAATCAAAGACTGAAGGCAGTCTAACCTGCTGTTACATTTTTAACAGGAGAAATAGTTATCATATATTCCTGCTAAAGAATTGCCTCTGAGCCATTCATTGCCCTCTGTTTTTTATTACAGACTTAATGCATTGCTAACCAGCTTTCTTGCATTGATAGTTTGGTTTTAAATTAATAAACATAGTGGTCACATGTAGGAAGGTCTGCCTTACATATTAGCCTTCTGAAGAGTGAAGGTTGTTCATAAGCCCTTGTAAAGGATTGTTATCCCATCTTTTGGGGATGGATTATCTGAGCTGTTACCTTCTACTGTGTGATTGTTCTGCTAGGGAAACAATGGGACAAAGTTTCCAAGAGGAGTTTTCTGATGTTCTGCTGTTGAAAATGTTGCGGTCTGCGACGGAAGCATCCAAGGACAGAGACAAGGTATGACCGAGGGGAAGGAGGGTGGAGTTGTTATAGTGTAGTCAGCTTGTGCATTTTTATTAAAAAAAATAAATAAAATAGGAAGAGACAGTGGTTATTTAGAGGCATTTTGCCCCAGCAGGTGACGAGCTGCAGCTCAGCATCCTCTGGTGTTTGGGGGTTTCCCACCGTTGACCTGCAGGGCGTTGGATTGTGCTGTTCCCGCAGGGGGTGGTTTTGGTTGTTTTTTTCAGGGTGACCACTTGCAGAGAACAATCTTTCTGGTGACATTTAGGGACTTATTGTATGACCAGACACCACTCTGATTCCAGATGGGCTCCATGTTGGCTCCAAGTATGATTTTGTAGCAGGCTTGAGAAAAGCTTTTCCTATTAGCTGAAGGCTAGAATGGGGTGGGTAGTTTTCTGGTGTGTCTGTGTGTTCCAGGTGAAGAGCAACGCGGTCCGTGCCCTTGGGAACGTGCTGCATTTCCTTCAGCCATATCACATAGCAAACCCCAGGTTCAGGGAAGCCATTGAGGAGTCTCTTCAGGCCCTGATTTCTACTGTGCAGAGTGAGGCCACGATGAAAGTGCGCTGGAACGCCTGCTACGCGCTGGGGAACGTGTTCAAGAACCCTGCCTTGCCACTTGGTGAGTGACTTGTCCCACTGGCTTTTGGATTTGCACAGCACATTGTGGTTTTGATAAGAAGGTCTCTGCTACAGGTGTGTTAGGAAAAGGGGGAGAAAGCAAAGGGAGCTGAATCATCCTCTCCTGGCTTTCCCAAATCTTGTGCCAGGGAAGTGGGCTTAGATCCCACCCGTGCTGATACAGACACAACTGTGCTGTGTTCAGCTGGATCTGTCAAGCTAGGGAAGAGTGGGAGGATGAGATTGGAGCTGTGAACAGATGCAAAATGTCACTTTTCCCTCTTACCTAGCTTCAGAAGATTAGTTTTTAACTAATTTTTAATTTCATAACCCCCGATTCTCTCGTTTAGACCAGGATACATGTAAGCCCATTAAATATTTAGAAGACATATTTAGAGTTCTGAATATTTTGACTGATTGAAAAAGGGGTTTTTGTTTTTTGGGGGTTTGTTTAGGAGAAGCACCTTGGACCACACAAGCATATGGTGCCCTTTCCTCAGTAGTGAAATCCTGCAAGAATTTTAAAGTCCGAATCAAATCAGCCATGGCCCTCTCCATCCCCAGCAAGAGGGAATGCTATGGCTCCACTGAGCAGTTCTGCCAGATCTGGAGTGCCCTGGTGGTGGCCTTGCAGAAGAGTGAAGACACAGAGGACTTTCTGGAATTCAAGTACAGTGCCAGCCTCCGGACACAGATCTGCCAGGCTCTGCTGCATTTGTTAAGTCTGGCAAAGAGCACAGACCTGCCAGTCATCTGGGAAAGCATCAGAGAAAATGGGGATTTGATCAAATCCTACGTCTTGCAATATCTGAAATCTGGAGGGGAGGAGAACGAAGCAGGAATGCACACAGACTTCTGGGAGAGGGAGAGAGCACTGAAAGGAGCTATTGAACATCTCTGTGGGATAGAGAAACAGCTGAAGGGCAAAGCTAGGGCAAGAGTGTCTGGTTATCTGGAAGATGTCTTGGCAAACCATGGCAATGCCACTGAACTAACAGAGGCGTAGAGAGAAACCCCTGGTTCAGTGACCAGTAACTTTGACTTCCCCGTGGGCACAGAGGAGAAACATGCTGCCTTCACTGCCACTGGGCAGCCAGGAGGAAAGCTTCCTGTGGGTGGTATTAAACAATTTACATCAAGCTTATCACAGAATCATGGTATGGTTGAGGTTTGAAGAAATCTTAAAAGATCATCAGGATCCAACCTCTCATTAGATTGGGTTGCTCTGGCTTTAAACACCTTCAGGGAGGGAACATCGGCAACCTATTCCAGCACCTCCCTACCCTCATGGTGAAGAACTTCTTCCTGATGTCTGACCTAAATCTCCCCTCTTTCAGTTTAAAACCATCACCCCTTGTCCTGTCACTGCCCTCTCTGGTGAAGAGCCCCTCCCCAGCTTTCCTGTAGGCCCCAAAACGTTTCCTCTGGGTGGTATTAAAGAATTTATTTCCAACTTGCTGAATTAATTCATAAGGCCTGATGAAAAGATCTGCAGAAGTTTATATTTTATTTATTATTTTCTGTTCACTGAAGTCTTAAATTGTCTTCCCTTGGTTTTGTTTGTACACTGCACTGTTACAGTGTTGCCCCTTGGAAAACAAATGTCTTCTTCTTTGTATGTTTTATATCACCAGCCTGTTCTCTCAGTTTACCTGAAGCCATTTTGTTACTATTGCTGCTGTGTTCAAAACAGTGTTTGTAAAGGAGGGGTCTGGAAGAATCCTGTGTTTCTGAGCACTGCAAATGTTGTCACTCCTGTGTTCCTGCAATAAACCTAAATTTGCCAATATTTGAATAACAGCTTAGAGCAAACACACTTTGCCTTTACCTGTGTATGTCCCTGGTGCCCTACACCTGGCCTGTGCCTCCCTGCTGCCTTCACTCATCCTGGCTTCCAAAAGCTCAACATTCCTTGTTTCTGGGTGGATGGTACTGTGCTGTGTAAGCCAGAACATTCAAAACTGCTTCTCTGAAGCTGGAATTCTGACCCTTCAAGCAGTGCTGGGGCTCTGTTGCCTGGCCATGGGAGGTGCAGTGATGTTCTAACCCTGCTGTGGGTTTGTTCCTGTTGTTCCCATTCCTCCACTCTGGTGTTCCTCACTCTGCTTGCTGCACTGAGAGGGGGGGTCTGAGCTCTCTGATGTTGCTGGGGACAAAACAACTCCTGCAGGAATGAGCTGGTCTGCAGGATGCTCTTGAGTGAAGAGTCTGCTCTTCTAACCCTTGGGTGGATGTTTGAACAGAGCTCAGCACCAGCCCTGCCTGTCATAAAACCTCTTTGGGATACAAACTGCTTTGTTTTTCCACCCTTGGTGCTGGTTTCAGTGGGCCTCAGGTGCTGTGTGTGTAACTAGAGCCTCTTTGGAGTTGTGGAGTCTTTTCTGCTGGATGTATGGGGCCAGTTCCCTGCCAGGAGTGACTTTCCTGTACCAGTTCTGGGTGTGTTGTCACAGCTGGGATGGAGCTGGATGGAAGTGGCAGAGCTGAGCATCCCTGGCTGGGCCGTGTCCTGCCTCAGGAGCACCCCTGGTTACATCTCACCTTACAAATCGGCACAGATTTGCTTATTTTCTCCCTCTTGGGCTGCTGCAATTGTCCCCATCTTTTGAACTTCCACCATCTCAAACAAGCCTGAGTTTGCCAGCTGTGTTCTGGAGCTGCCTCTGTTCTGTACCAGCTGGAACACCAGCAGTGAGGCAGCTCTGGGACTTGGTGTCCCACACGGGATCGGGCAGCAGACACAGGGTGTCCCTGTGCTGAGTGTCCATGCCAGCAGCCCACACCCCACGTCAGGGTGTTCTGGATGGAGAAATCTCTGGTTTTATGCACCCAAGAAGCAGATGGGAGCTGCTGGGGTTCTCAATAGCGTGTGGCCAACTTCTTTGGTTTTAATAAAAACTTCTGTAAAGTCTCACCTGGCTCTGGAAACACCCAAGGGGTTTTGGGGGAACATGGACAGGAGAGAAGGGAGGGGCAGGAGCTGGTTTTCACTCTGGTTGGTGGAACTTCATCCAGCATCTTCTAAGGATGAGACAAACAGCAGCTGTGTGGCCTCTCCTGCCATGGGTGTTGCTGGGGGGGGGGTGTCACACCTTACAGGGGGGTAGAAGGGGCAGCTGCAGAGATTCAGGCCTAATTTCTGTGAGCAAGGACTGAAAAGCTGCTGGGGGGGGTGGGTCTTGAGTCACTCACAGGGGTCAGCTGTGCCCAGTCCCACGGGGTGTTTTTGCTTGCACCTGGATGCAGTCCTGAGGGTGCTGGAGCAGAGCTGGGATGGGATTTCCTGCCTGATACCGAGGTCAGTGATGATTTTCTGCATCCCTTTAATGTTACTTGCTCATTTTTGGTGCCTGATGGGGTAACGTGGGGATGCACGTGCCCTGTGCCACCTGCTTGCTGCCAAGGGGAGCAGTGGGGGCAGACACAGCTTCTGTCCTTGGCTGGGGGCTGGTGAAGCACAAGGTGCTTGGGGCTGGCAAAAGTCAGCACCTTCCCCACCCCAGCCAAGGTTTTATTGTCCTGCCCCTTTATTGTTGTGTTTACAAGCCAGGCACTTTATAGGTTTTCCTATGAATAGTTTCAAGGAGAAGGTAATTACCTTATCACATGCAGGATGATTTATAGCCAAGGTGGCAAGGGACATTCAAGCTCTGCATCGGCTCCGTTTGAAAGACAATCTGCCTGTTCTTCCACGCGGGGTCATGGGGTGGGGTGAAGACAAAAGGGTTTTAGTGCCCGGTCCCAGCACCGGGATGGCTCCTACGGTGGGAGCATTTCCCCAGCTGTGCCCACCTGCAGCCTGGTGGGTCTCCCTGGGGCTGCTCCCGGTGGGCTCTGCCCTGTGCAGCCCCGAGAGGTCAAAGCTCTGGCTGTAAAAGCCCTTTTATTTCCTGGTGTTACCTGGATGGGTAAATACTCGGTGGGGCCTCGAACCACAGCGACGTGGGACCGGGCTGGCGTGTGCTGGGGGGTCTCGATGAACTGGAGCGGCTAGTTGCTTTTGTTGGGCAAAACTCGTCAGCAGCAGCACCGTGCCTGGCTTGGGGGCTTGTTACACATCCCCCCTGCCTTCGCGTAGCTATTTTTCTTTTTTTCTTTTTTTCTTTTTTTTTTTTCGTCCTTACCCCGTAACTCGCTCTTTATGGACTCGGAGCAAAGGATAACTCGCCAGTTCCCTGGCGGCTGCAGCTCCCGGCGCATCCCTCCTGGGCTGGGGGTCCGGGAGCTCAGGCAGCCCCCGCGGAGCGAAGGGACCTGCCCCGCTCTCCGGGCCACGAGGTGGCACCACCGGCCCGGCCAGCGCGGGGCCGCGGTGCGGGGCTGCCCGGGGGGGGGGCGGCGGCTGCGGGGCCGGCCCCGGCTGCGGGGTCACCTGGCAGGGTCGTGGGGGTCCCTCTTGCAGGATGTATAAGGTGTACGGGGGTTCCTTCTGGGGGTCCCCCTCGCGGGTCGTGGGTATCTCCAGCCCGTGCACCCCCCGGACGTGCCCCCCAGCCCGTGCCGGGGCGCAGCGGGGAGCGGCCCTGGAGCAGCGTGATCCCGGTGAGGAGCCGGCACAAGGACACAGGCGTGTTTCTCCCTGCCATAAACCCAACCCTTTCTTCTCAGGGTGCGCGGCCCTGAGTGGGGCTGGTCGTTATCGCCCCGACTGTGCAGGGGCCTGGGGACCGGCAGGGGGGGCTGCGGTGGCCCTTGGGACACGGGTGCTTGGTGCAGCCCCCGGGAACCCAGCCTGGCTGCTGCCCACCGCCCTAGGACAGGAGCAGGGGCTGCCTTCCCTGGGCCCTCTGCGGGACCCTGGGGTGGTGGGGGGTGACAGCAGCAGTGCCGAGCACCGCAGGGCATCGATTCATCAGCAACGGGGTGGAGGAGGCAGGGGTGACTTCCAGTGGCAGGGTCGAAGGGAAGAGGCTGATCCTCAGTTCATGCCTGCTGTCTCTCCCGTAAAAAATGGCTCGGTGCTATCTTGCAAGCCGTCCCTCCCTAGGACCTGCTAATTCGGTGATTTTTATCCCGTCTGTTTTCCTTTTCTCCCCTCTGCCCCCCTGCAACCTCCCATCACTCCTTCTCGGGGGCAGCTCCAGGGTCGTTGCTGATGGATGGTCCCCGGCAGCGCTGAGGAGGTGATGGCTGGGAGGGGGCTTCAGCCCCCGGGCCCCGCCCGTGGCTCTGACCCGGCTGTTGCACCAACCTCATGTCTGAGGTGACGCTCTTCCCCAGGGCTGGAAGCCCGTTGAGGGAAGGATCCCAGCAGGAAGGGTGCAGGTGATGGGGCAAGGAGTGCACAGGGAAACCACGGGCAGCCCAGCAGTGCCGAGCGGGATGGAGATGGAGAGGATGAAGGGGCTTGGTGAGCCCCAGGGAGCAGGAGTGTCTCTGGGGTCATGCCTCCCTGTGCCACCTCCAGGAAAAGGGAGCCTGTGCCACCCCGGGGGGGGGGGGGGGGTCCTCCAGCTCCGTGGGAGCCCAGACTGGTATTTCAGTCTAGACGTGCTGGTATTTTTTCAGTCCAGCAAATTTCCTTGATGGCCCAGCAGTGAAGCACGAGCACGCCTGGCGTGCTGGCAGCGGTGGCTGCTGGAGGCTGGGGGATTTCTGGGGGGGAACAGGTGGCAGAACCCCCCCCCCACCATGCCTGCTCCTGCCTCCCAGGGGGGGCAGGAGAAATATGTTCGCTGGAATGGGAGGGAAAACTATGCAAGACTTTAAATTTGCTCATAAAACCAGG
Source organism: Apus apus (assembly GCF_020740795.1). Taxonomy (NCBI): domain Eukaryota; kingdom Metazoa; phylum Chordata; class Aves; order Apodiformes; family Apodidae; genus Apus; species Apus apus. Next base: position 5,819,642 of record NC_067299.1, on the reverse strand, counting down.
CTTGCTGGGTGGAAAACTTGCTGTGTCTTGCTCGAGTGCTGGCCTGGGCTGTGGTGGGATTGTGTGAAAAGCTTTAGTCAGTGTTGGTCGAGGTCCCTGCTGCCCCGTGTGCGGCCGCCCGGTCCTGGAGGGGTTGGGCTGGGTAAATACTTTGGGGGGCAACAGGTGAAACACCGTGGAGACTCGAGGGCTCGTCCCTTCCCCTCAACACCGTGGGCACCACGCTGCGGCTTTTACCAGTGATGCTCCTCCTGGCTCCCCCAGGACACCCCCCCGTGCCTGCCTGGGGACTGGCTGGGTGGACAAAGGCATCTCTGGGGGGCTGCGGGGCCGGGCGGGCTCTGGGATGTGTGAAATTCGGCTTTCGCCCGGCTCCTTCCTGGAGCGGAACTGTTCTCAGCGAAACCGTCCCCGCTGCCCACCCTAATGGCTTTTCTCTGTGCGCCCGCATTAATGAACGCGAGGCCCAGCCTAATCGGAGGGAAGCCATGCAAGTAATTGCTTGAATTTTTAATTCGGGGTTATGATAGGGGAATCAAAGTCACACGGCAGCCGCTGAGGCCGCCCGCGGCTCCGCGCCATTGACTCCTGCAATTTGCTTTTGATTTTTGCCCTCCCGGCTCCCCCCGTGGACTGGCAGAGACCCCATGGGAGGCTGGGGCTGGACCCTCCCAGGGAGGGCACCCAGTGGAGAAAGGTATTTGGGGTGAGGGTCTCACCCGTGGCAAGGCTGAGCTGTGCTTGCCTTGGCTGGCGTGGCCGTGCCCGTGGGGGCCCTTGCTGCAGGTGTGAAGCCATTTGCAAAGTCCAATGGCAAAGTCCCTCTTCCACCTGCACCTGACCGTGCTGCCTGCAGGGAATTGGGGTTTGTTTTTCTTTTTTTCCACAATGGCAGCTCTTGCCCTCAGCCTGGGGAGCTGTCAGCAGTGGAAAACAGGCACCCGTGGCCATGGGGAGAGACGTGAGGCTGGCTGGAGTTCAGGTTGGGGTACTTGGGCACCGTGGGTTTGATGAAGTTGTCCCCAGGGTTAGGACCCCCCATCAGTGAGGAGCTCCTCCAGCCCCACGGAACGCTGCAGCACTGCTTTTTGTTTTTCCAGAAAACAACCCCACCTCCCTCCCTGGTTCCAGCTCACTACCCTCCTCTTTGTCTTAAAATTAATACATTTAAAAAAAAAAAAGAAGAAAATAAAAGAAAGAAGTCGGAGGGCGCGTGGCTGCTCGGCAAAGCAGAATGGCATCCGCGAAATGTCTGCCCTGTACGAGGCTGCCCGGGGTTTTGGGAACTGGGAGCACTGGGACAAGCTGTGCCAGCGCCATGCTCCACCGGCCGCTCATGGATGGACCCGGCTCCTCCCGGGCAGCCGTGGGCTGTGCCCCGTGACCCCGTGTTTGGGGTTCGGGGCGCTGTTGTGGTGTTCCCTGTGCCGCGATCCCCGGGCCGATAGCATTGTTTGCCCTGACACGTAAGCCGGTGACAACCCGCCAGGGCTCTGGCACCGATTCCGGCCGCGCGGCTCCCGGCCTGCCCCGCTTCCCTGCGCCTTTTTATAGCCCAGCAGAACTTGTTTGGCTGTGGCAGTGAAGCAGAACCCCAGCCTGGGCTGGGAGCTGCGGGGGCACACGCGTGTGCCCCACTGTGGGTGCTGGGTCATGTTCCCCTGCCCCCAAAATGTCCTCCCCATGGGAGGACCCTGCTCCCCTGGTGACACTCAGCTGTGGTGTTTGTCTCCAGCTCAAGGCTTGGGGAGGTTGAGGGAAGACTCTGAATAGGGGTTTTGGAGGGGGTTCCCAAGGAGGGCCAAGCCACCAGAGCAGAAAGGCAAGTTCTCGTGGCCATGAGAACACACCTGAGCCCTGCTGCCTGTTCCCTGGCAGAGCGAGGGGACACCAGGGGGTCCTGCCTGTGAGCAAGGGGCCACCAGCACCCCCATGCTCCCACCCTCCTCCCCCAAACAGCAGAGCCTAGGCAAAGGACAGGAGGTGAAGCTGGATTATGAAAGTGTTTCTTTGCTTTGCTTTTGAGAAAGGAGAACTTCAAAGGGGCCATTTATCATCAGACAAAGAGAGTCGCGAGTTATTTGCAAAGTGTAGGGGAGAAGCATTAATTATTGGAGTGACAGACAAACGCTGCTGCTGGGTGTCCTCCTGCCCACCCCTTCTCCCGGTCCCAGCAAGCCCTGGCTGGCACCAGCACCATCCCCAACTCCTACCTTGTCTCCCCTCCACGTGGGGTTCAGAGTGCTGACTAGTGCCATGGTGGATCTGCCTGACTCGGGGTCATGGATGTCCCCAGCCAGGGGGATAACACGGTGGGGATAACATTGTGTCCCCAGTACTGCTGTTCTGCTGAAAGGCTGGGAGAAGTGGTGCCAGCAAAGCCCACCTGGTGTCCCAGCCCTGCCTGGTGCTGCTGTTGGGGGTTGAATCATCATCCCTGGAGGTGTTTAAAAGCTGTGTAGATGTGATGCTGAGGGACATGGTTTAGTGATGGACTTGGCAGTGCTTTGTTAGTGGTTGGACTTGATGATCTTAAAGGTTTTTTCCAACCAAAAATGATTCAATGATTCTAAGATCATGGTGGAAACCAGGCAGGGAGAAATTTGGTATCTAGGAGCGTCCCTGTCCCTGTGGCACCCAACTGGAGGCAGCTGCCTGCAGGACTGGGAGGTATGGTTGGCCGCAGATTGGCTGTGCTCAGAGCTGGGGTACAACATGGGTGGAGGAGTCCTTTCCTCTCCCCACCTTGCTCTGCAGCTCCCTCACTCCTTGTCATCTCCCTTCCTTCCGAAAAGCCTGTGCCAGGCTCAGCCCAGAGGGCTGTGCAGCATGGCTGGTGGTGGGGCATTCATGGGGAGTGGTGTCAGTGGGATCTCTGTGCTGGGGACTGTGTGTGACAGCCGATGGCCATGGCCAACAGCTGGGCTGGGGGACATGGAGGGCAGGGCTCAGCCCGGAGCTGGGGCACCAGACCCTACAACAGAGCCCCCATCTCGAAAGCTGCAGGGGCAGGGCTGTGGCTCAGTCCCTCATCCCGGAGGGAGAAGATGGAGAGCATTTATATCCCAAACCAAAGTGGTGATGGACCCAGCCACCCTTGGAGGTTGAAAGTGGCATCTGTGCCACCATCCCTGCCACCTCCACAGTGCTGGAGGGCTGCTGAGACAGGGGAGGCTGGGGCACGAGGGCTCCCCCAGCCCCGCCGAGTGAGCCCCGCGCGGGGCAGGCAGCTCTCCCTTTCATGTCTGATCCCTCCCCAAACCACAGCTTCCCTTCGCCCCGCGCGGGGATCAACCGCGGGTCATATTTAATAAAGGTGGGGATGGGAGAAGGCTTCAAAACATTACGTCACCTCGGTGTGGGGGAGGCGGAGGCAGGCAGGGAATGCGAAAAACCTCGGCGCGAGTGGGGGCAGAGGAGAAAAAAAATATCAGCGAGGGGATTTAATGGCCCTGTTTTGGTGGGAACTCTCTTGCCCACTGCCCGCGAGGTCAGGGGCGGGGTGTCTGCACGCGCTCAGGCGTTAAATGAAACTCTATGGAAAAAAAAATGAGGGGCATATGCCGAATGCGTAAGCGCGTCCACGGCAGAAATTCCCCCGGCGCTGCGTGAGTCATGGCGCTGTGCCCGGCTGGCCCGCCGTGGTGGCAACCAGGAGAAGTCCCCTCCAGTCCCCAGGTCACCCATCCCTGCGCTGCCCGGGGTGAGGGTGGGTGTAAGGGGACCCCGGGTGCCCTGGGTGCCCCCACCTGCCCCAAGCCTTCCCGTGCCTGAGAGGCAGCCGCGTGGTGCCAGGGTAAAGTCCCCTGTGCGGCAGCCTGGCCTGTGCCTGACCCCGTGGGGCTGGCCGTGGTGGTCTCCTTGGCATGGGTGGGAGCTATTGCCTGTGCTGGGGGCTGCCAGGCCCTCAGAGGTGATTGAGGAGACTGGGGATGTAGGCAAGGGTTTGCCTGGCCAAGGCAATCCTGCCAGGATGGTCAATCCCTTGCAGGGACTGAGATTTCTGGTTTGGTACCGGAGAGACTCTTTGGTGCAGTCAGTGATGGGGGAGAGGGACCTGGGGCCACTTCCAGCCATGGCAGCCAGCACCGGGCACCCAGACCCTCCTGTAATACATGTGGGCTGGCTGCAAACCAGGTGGCTTCAGAGGCACCATAATCAGCTTAAAAAAACCCACCCCCGTGCTGAAACCCACCCCTGTGCCGCTATCCTGCGTTCCCAGCCGCAGCCACCTCCCGGGGAAAGCTGGGGCTGATGCTCACACCACGTTGGTGCTTTCCCCAGGCTGGGAAACTATGTACTCCCAGCCCTGTGGGGCACCCATTGGCCCCCCGAGCTGTAATGACCACGCTGCTCTGCTGAGAGGAGTTAATGAGCTGTGCCGGACAACGATGGGAAAAGGTGGATTGCAGTGAGGCTCCCGACACTGCTCAGAGGAGCTGGGTGTGGAGGAAGGGAGAAGAGCAATAGGGTGAGAGAGATGGACCAGAAAACGATATCCACTTCATTAGCCAGGTGGCTCTGAACGTGTGGAAACAGGACAAGGTCCAGGTCACCCACTGTGACAGAACATTATTATCATGCGATGCCATGAAGCCTGTGCAAAGACCAAGTCAAAGCTCACCAGCCCACTTGAAAGGAAGCGAGGACCTTCTGGGAGCAAGAGCCAGGCTGTTCCCAGGGTGGGGGGTATAGGCTCCCATGCCAGGGGGTCTGGGCGCTCAGCCCAGCTCCTGCAGAGCCTCCCACAACCTCTGCCCTGGGCAGCTGTGGGAGGAGAGCCGGGGGACAGTGAGTATGAGTCCACATCCTGGTGGCAGTGGTTGGTTGCTCAGGGATGGTAGTGGCTCTTCGTGGTGTCTCCTGGCCCCGAAGGCAGGTGTGTGATTTGGCATCTCACCTGGGATCTGGGGGCTTTGGGGTGATCAGAGACCCACTGCGGGGTGAAGGGTGAGAGCACCTATGAGTGTGAGGGACCTGGCAGACACATACCTCTCACTTGCCCTTGCAAGTGGGAGAGCTGGGCACAGTGGGGACACGCACCCAGCACCCTGGTCACTGCACCTTTTGTGCTCTGAACTCCTTTGGAGCTGACCTGAGCAGGGCTGGCATGGGGAGAGGACCAGCCTGCTGCTACCGTGCATGGCAGAGCCTGGATCTCCCACCCTTGGTGTCATTTCCCAGTCGTGCAGCCCTGAGTGTGTGGGAGGATTCTTGGCTAGGCTGGGGGCTCCAGGCTGGGCACCTGGAAGGGGTTTTTTGGGATTTTTCAGTCCTGTCTCCTCAAAGTTGTGCTCAGCCTGCTGCATGCCTGTGAAAAACCCTGTGTGGCCATCGTGTGCATCCACAAACTCCCTCCTGAGCACTTGGAGAAGTTTCATGTTCCCTTCAGGATACCCTTGACCTCAAACCTTCCCCCCCTGGCTGCAGTTCTGCCCCCCACGGGACAGAGGGGCTCTGAGGTCCCTGCTCTGCTCCACAGAGTGGGAATGGTTTCCCGCTGTGTGTTCAGCCCATGCAGCTCCCAATGCGCTTGCTCTGGCAGGTGGGTATAGGTTGTTCCCAGCCTGGCTCTGAGGCTTTTCTCTTCATTCTGCTGGAAGCGAAAGTGCTGCGGGGTCCCTGGAGTGTTTTTCCAGGAGGAGGACCCATGGCCAGCAGTGGCAGAGACCCACAGCTGGGCTCCCGTGGGGCTCTGAAGCACTTGGGGTCTGGCGTGGCTGCAGGGTTTTCTGGGGGCTTTTGAGATGGGCAGGCAGCTACAACTTTGGGTACCCTGTAAAAGGGCAAACCTGAGCTGGAAACTCTGGGTTTAAAGCCATTGTCTTCTGCCAGGGCTGAGGTCCAGGTACCAGCTGAAAGCAGCAGAGAACTGCACTACCAAACTGAAAGTGCTCTGGGAGACTGGAGGGGTCATGACCGGAGATTTGGGACACCTGCCCTTTCCTCTCTGCAGGGTCCCAGCCAGCTCTGGGTGTGCTGGTGTCTCTTCTCATGCCTGCTTTGATTTAAATGAACTTATTAATTTGGGGGGGGGGAAGTCAGTGTATTTAAAGTGTCAGGTAAGGTAGTTTACACTCGCTCCTAGAGCCCGCCTTGGATCTCCTCTTCTGTTAGCTTCCAACCCTGTTCCCTGCTCCCACTCCTGCCAGGGTTCAGCAGGGACTTTGTGTCCCCTGAGCACCCCTGTCCCCTTTGCTAGCTGGCTGAGAAGCCTTTCCATGCCGTGCACGGCTGAGTTACAGTGAGCCTGTGCTGAGCCTGTCCCCAGAACTGCCCCACAGTGGGGGCCGAGACCCTCATTTCAGCCCCCTGCCTTGGGGAACCCTCACAGCCTGTACCTGCTCTGTGCCAGGGCTTGGGCAGCAGGACCCTGCACGGTGGGGAATGCTGGGGGGAGAAAACTCCCCTGTGGGACTTGGGGGGGGAGTTTTCATAGCTTGGCCTCCTTTCAGTGTGGGGCACAGCCCCCGAGGGAACCAAACCCCCTGTGGAGTTGCTGCCTGGCCCCAGGGGTGCGGGAAGAGGGGTGCCCTGGAGCAGCGGGGTGTGCCTGCGGTGCTGGAGGGGCTGATCGCATCCCCAGCCCCGGGGTGCCGGCACCGGCGCTGCGCACCAGCCCCCCGACAGCAACCAGGGCTTCAGCGCTCGGTGCCGCCGTCCCGTCCCGTCCCGTCGCTGCCCCCGCCGCTCCGCCCGCTCCTCCGGGGCCTCCCGCCGGTGGCGGGCAAAGTCCGTCCCAAGGCGGGCGATAAGGGCCGGGGCGGGGGCCCGGGCGGCGGCCGGAGGAGAGGCCTGCCGAGCTGATTTGCATAAGGTATATTGCCTAATGGAGGCGGTCATGGCTTGTTAGAGGGCGGCCCGCGGCCCGCAGCAGCTCCGCCGGCCGGGGCGGAGCGGCAGCGGCCGGAGGGAGGGCGGGAGGCAGCGGCGGGGCCCGCCGCCGGCCCCGGGAGGATGGTGTCCCAGCTCAGCGCCCTGCAACGGGAATTGCTGGGAGCCCTGCTCAGCTCCGGAGCCACCAAAGAAGGGCTGATCCGCGCCCTGGAGGACATGGTGCCGGCCGGAGGGTTCGGGGTGAAGCTGGAGAGCCTGCCGCTCTCCCCCGGCGGGCCCCCCGACGGCAAGGCCGCCTTCCCGCCGTTGGCCAACGGGCATGGCAAGGGCAAGCTCTCGGGCGACGAGGGCTCGGAGGACGGCGACGACTTCGACACGCCGCAGATCCTCCGAGAGCTGCAGGCGCTCAACACGGAGGAGGCCGTGGAGCAGCGGGCAGAGGTGGACAGGATGATCAGGTACCGGCGGGGAGCGGGACGGGGTCGGTCCGCAGGCTCTCCGTCCGACGGCCCTGGCACGGTGGTCGTTCCTGGTGTGTCTCAACCCGGTGGCGGGTCCCAGTGATCCCCGCCCGGTGTGTCCCGCCTGGTGGCGGGTCCCGGTGCTCTCCGCCCGGCGCGGCGGTGCCGTGGGGAGCGGGGCGGGCCATGGAGGGGGGCGAGCAAGGAGCGGGGCCGGGGCCGGGCTCGCTGGGGCTCGGCGGCCGCCTCCTCCCGCCCCGTCGAGTGCTCCCAACCCGTCCGGTGCGGCGGGGCCGGGGGTGCCGGGACGCAGAAGCTCGGACCGGCCGCCGGCTCAGTCCCTCCGCCCTCTCTCCGCGCCGGGAGATAAAACATAAACTGCAGCACGTGGAGCCCGGAGTGTTATTAATTTATTTCTATAAATCATCAACAGAAAGATACACAAAGGGCCGCGATTAGGGCGAGCGGAGCGGCGGGTTATTCATTGCCGAGGTTGTAAAGTGGCCGCGGAGGGGGGAAGAAGGAAACCCCCGAAGGCGGCGGGCTGGGCTCCTGCCCGACCCGGGGACGCGGCTCCGGTCCCCGTTCCGGACCGGTCCCGGCCGTACCGAGCTGCCCTTGGGGCACGGACGGTGGCGGCTGCCGATATCGTGGGGCCGGAGCAGCCGCCGCTTCTCCCGTGGCCGGGGACACCGGGGCGATGGTGGCCGCCCCGACAGCGCACCCGGAGTGAATTGAAGCAGGTTGGGAACCTCGCGGGGCCGTCCCTGGGTGCAGCGGGGACACTTTTGTGTCTCCCCCTCACCTGGCACTCTTGATGCCCCAGGAGCAGCCTGGGCGCGGCACGGATCCTGCCAGCGGCCCCAGCCCCCCGAGATGTCCGAACCCTCTGCCAGAGCCTGGGACCAGCCCCGGCTCTTGCCCCCTAATAGCAGCAGTCCAGGGGACAGGGACGGACATGGCTGGTGTGGTGCCGGTAGGGAACACGGCGTTTTTTGGGGACAGGGCTGGATGGCACCACCAGTACCTGCCAAGGGGCTCGGCTGGGTGCTAGAGAGACTCCGGGTGAGGGAGAAATCCCTGCAGGCCTTTTCTGCAGGGTTCCCAGCTTCCCTGATCTGCCCCCGTGGGTGCTCCTGCCTGTCTCCAGTGTCCCCCTCTTGCCGGCCACAGCCATCCCTGGGTACCCAGGGTGGTGTGGGGGTGCAGAGGAGGCTCAGCCCCGGGGATCTCTGTCCTCCCACAGGTGTTTCTGTGCAAGTTTGCCTTCGGTGCAAACAAGAGCAGGCACATGTCCCTGAGGAGCCTTTGCAAAGGGCTGGTGTTTGCTCTAAGAGAGGCCTTTGTACTTGGAGCGGCAGGTAGGGGAGTCAGGAGCCATTTATTGCAGCCACACACCGGGGCTGAGCCTCCTCTGCTCCCGCTCCCCCAGCATCAGTGTCCTCACCTCGGGAACGGTTTGGTCTCGGATTATTCCCACGTTCCTGGGGCTGCTCCCTGCAGCTCTTTTGGGATCGTGGTGTGGGCTCGGCTGCTCACCCACAGCGCGGGCATGGGCAGGAGTTGCCTGTCGCTGTGCCATGGTCCCAAGGGGTTCACACTAGCCCGTGGGCAAGCAGCGTGTTCCCTTGGGCCTGTTCATGGCACCCAAAGGGCTTTTCAGCTCCAGTGGGTGGGAGCAGGGCGAGCGCCCAACGCCGGCACAGCGGCTGCTCCGTCGGAACCAGGGGGGTGCCAGCAGCACGCAGAGCCTGGCTCCAGGGTGAGATGCCCCACGGATCCCTGCCTGCCCCCCGGGCTCACCCAGACCCTACTCGGGCAAATAACATATTCCATGAGCACCCAGATCCATGCGAAAGCCACCCGTCCTCGGGGACCTGGCTGGAGATGTCCCAGAGCTGCTCCGAAACGCGTGGGGAGCGGCGGGCGCAGCCGATTCCCTGTGTGCACAGGGAGATGCAGATTAGATAGATCATTTCTGCAGGGAGCCAGGTTTATAATCCATATGTAGAAATTCTTGGCATATTTCTCTGAGGATGTGGAGTGTATTTACCTGTTTTCAAGGCTGACAAAAGGGGGTGAGAGGGTCCGGAGATCCTTAGGGAGAGGGTTGGTCTTTGCTCCCCACTTGCACTTGAGGCCAGGGTGGGAAATGCCTCTTTTTTTGGTCAGGGTTTCTTAATTTTTGTGCAAGAAAAAAACTCCCACCTTTCCTTAATTTCAGTGCAGAAGGACCATAGAGCCAAGGCTGTAAACTGGTTTGCCAGTATTACAAAGTATTCCTGGGTTGGGCTTTTTTTTTTTTGCTTTCTTTTTTTTTTCCCCATGTAAAGTCTTGGTGAAGATTGGACAATTAATGAGGTTTTTTTTTTATTTCGGTGACAGAACCAAAAAAAAAAAAAAAGGGCTTGTGTTGAAATCAAAAGCTTTTCTTTTCTGGCTTTTTAGGTTAACCAAAAAAGAAAAAAGGGGAAAAAAAAAAAAAAAGGCCAAACAAACACTCAAACGTTTCATTTTGGGTCAAGTCCAAACATTTTGTTTAACATGAAACAAAATGTTTGGGTTTGGTTTCAGGTTGTTTAACCCTTTTGAATACGGTCAAGTTGTTTTGTAAAGAAAAATCACTGCTCAGAAATTAAGAGCTGAATAATTGTTTTGAAAGTCTAAGTGTGAAACATCAAACCTTTCTTAAAATAATAAAATTGAGGGAAACTCAGGGAATATTTTTTTTTCCTAATTCTCACAATTTTTATTTTTTTTTTTTCAGCTAAAATGCTGCCAAATTTTATTTAAATTCAGAAATTATGCTTATAATCCCAAGTCACTTGTTTGACACTTTACAAGTGCTGTGTTGCACTGGCTCCTGATTTAACTCTGGGAAAGCGATGCCCTTGGCTTAGCTGGGACCCAAACTGCTATTAGAAATGATAATGAGCCCAGTTCCATTAACTTGTTATTAATCAGTAATTAGTAGGATCAGTTGGGTGACATGAACTGCTGGTGGCAGAGGTCAGTGTGAGCCCCTTGGCTCGGGCACGGCAGGGAAGGAGCACACGGAGAAGAGCTGTGGTGAAGAACATTTCCTTCACCTTCTGCTTGTTGGCTCCCACCTTCTCTGGGACAGCATGAAGACTCGAGAGCTCCGAAGCCCCAAGAGCTCTGAAACCCCCATGCTGTGGCTGGTTCCCGGTGCCGACAGGCAGAGAAGTGCCATCGTCACCTGGGCTTGCCCCAGGGGCTGCCGAGCTCATGGCCCAACCATGGGGTGCCGTGTGTTTTGGGGACAGGAGCAGGCTTTGCAGGGAGCACCGTGCTTGATCCAGGCGGGTGGGAAAACAGGAGGCAGCGTGTCCGTGTGTCCGTGCAGCCACCCAGCTCCCCAGCTCTGCAAGGGCTGTGCAACCAGCACCATCTAGAAGCCACCATCTATATGGTGGGGTTCTCCTGCCCATGGGGTGCAGGACTGGGCACGGGGACATCTCTGGGAAGGCTCCGTGCTCTCCTTCTGACACAGCCCCCACCGCCCCAGGTCTTTGGCTTTGAATCCAACCAGCTTTGTTTCCATGCCGCGTTCAGGACAAAAAGTAAGAAATCTATTTGTTGGCTTGTTTTAATTTTATTTTTTTTTTCCCTGTGACAAGTTGAAGGATCCAAAATAAGTAATGAATTGGGAAAGCAGCCGCATGGTTATTCCAAGCACAGTGTTAGAGTATTGCATTATTTGAGTGCATGACTGTGACCAGGTTCGGGCTCCACACCGATTTTTCGGCATTAAAGCATTTCCTTTTAGTCCAGAGTCCTCCTGTGGTGCAGGAGAAACCCAGGGGGTCTGAAATATGGTGAAGATGTATTGGCCTCTTCCTCTGCTCCCACCCTGGGAATTCTTTTAAAGAACCCAGCCAGCATTTTGATTTTTGGCTGTAATTTTATTTATTCCTTAGATCAGCGTCCTTGGGGTGGCTGACACCGAAGCCATGCGGATTTAGGAAAGAGTCATTTGATACCTGGATCTCGCAGGACCCAAATCCAAGTGTTTTAAAAAATTCAAGAATGATTTAAAATTATTGAGGGGGTTGGTTTTGGTTTTCCCTTTGGAGTCTCGCCGGGGTTTGCATGCTTGGTTTGACCTTCTGCGTCTCAGCCGCTTGCAAATGGCTCCTGTGAATGGGTTGCTGTTGTGGTGGGGTGGAAACAGGGTCTTTTTTAAAGGAATATTGAGATTTGTAGGTAATCACCTGTGTGGGGATGGAAGGGAGAAGGTAAAGCAGCCAGCGCGGCGGGTGGTTTTTGGTGGCCGTGGGAGGGCAAGAGCGGGGGCACGGGCACAGTTCGGGTATCGCACCTGGGACCGGGGGCAGGAAAAGCATCCCTGGCATCTCCAAAGTACAGGTTTCTCTTTCTTCAGAGAAATATCTACCTGGGCTTCCCAAATCCCTACCTGTGTGTGTGTGCTTGTGTATCCCGTTGCTTGCGTGTGTCTTCAGAGGGAGGAACTGCAGCAGACATAAAGCAGCAGCTTTATGGATGGGTTGTGTTTCTCCTAGAGGGATCTGGAGGTGCTTTGCCAGCATTGCTGAGACCTTGCTGTGTCCTGTCAGGACTCCAGGATCCTCTTTACTTCTCCTTCCCTGGGCAAAGAGCCTGGTGGGTGTCCTAATGGTGGCCTGGGCACCCCACAAGCCCTGGTCCCTCCAGCCCCTGCTCGTGGAGGCAGAACAGAGCTGTTCTGGGGTGGCCATGTTAGCAGTCAGGGAAGGGCATACGCTTGAGGGATCTTGTGTCCTTCTAAAACAGGTTTCAGAATAATAATAATGGGCTTCCATCATGGGAAGAATCAAATACCAGGTGTTTTTTCCCCCACTGGGAGATATTAACCCTTGGTTTCCCCATCTCCCCCGCAGTGAGGACCCGTGGCGGGCGGCGAAGATGATCAAGGGGTACATGCAGCAGCACAACATCCCCCAGCGGGAGGTGGTGGATGTCACCGGCCTCAACCAGTCTCACCTTTCCCAGCACCTCAACAAGGGCACCCCCATGAAGACGCAGAAGCGAGCCGCCCTCTACACGTGGTACGTCCGCAAGCAGCGGGAGATCCTCCGCCGTAAGTACCCGGCACCCTGGAGGGCTGGGGGGGGGGCAGAGGAGGGGTCCCTGCATCCCGGTACTGCCCGCCAGCACCCGGCACAGCCAGGGCTGGGTGAGGAGCAGCCTCGTGACCTCTTCCCTAGCAGAGCCCCCAACTTCAGATCCCCGCTGGCTTTGCCCCCAGACCCAGGCTGCCCAGCATCTCCCCCAAAAGATTTTTACAAGTAAAATGAATTTAAGGTGTAGGAAAATGGGGCGAGAGCCCCTCTTGGTCACAGTGTGAGCTCTGCCGAGCCCACCCACGCAGCTGGATGTTGCTGTATGTTTCTGTTCCTTAGAGGTGGGAAAGCTATTCATAATGGCACAGCATTAGATGTCTTTCCCACCTCTGCCCCCTTTTCTCCTCTGTTTCTTGAGGCTGCTCATTTTCTGCAACTACTTGCAAAAAAAGTAAAGAGAGAGAGAAAAGAGAAAACAAGCTGTAAATGGCTCCTGTCTGTGGCACGGGCTTGGGCAGCCTGTGGTATTTAAAATGCAGATGATTTTGACCAAGTGCACAGAGTCTTGCTTTTGTGCACCTCTCCCACTGTCCCCAGCCCTGGCTTTGTCCAGGATGTCTCAAAGCAGCCCCATTTTTGGCTGAGCTGCAGGTTGGGGCACTGACAGCTGCCTCGAAAGGGCTCTGCCTCCCTCCTCCTAAAGGATGGAATATCCAGCTGAGGGGAAGAGCAGAAAAGGGTTTAGCCCCAAATACCATTGCTTTGAAAACACACCTTGAGACGCTGGAGCAAACGGAGCCTCCTCCAGCCTTGCCCTGCGTTTCCCCCCTCATCACAGGGGGAAAAGCCATTGTGAAAGGTGGGAGAATTCCCCTGAAAAACGGAGAATAATAAAACCCTCCCATTCATCTGCCTTTACTGCAGCGGTGACAAGCGGCGGGTCTGAGGGCAGCCGCTGGGGAAGGTCACCTCTGGGGCTGGTGTCCCACGGGACAGGAGCAGGAGCCAGAGGGGAGCTCTGGGTGAGCAGGGAGGGGACATCCCTTCAGGGGGCTTTGCAGCCCTCCTGCCTGGCTCCAAGCTTCCAAAAATCCTCCTGGAACACCGGCAGAGAGCCGAGCCATGAATATGCATGCCCTGAGCGTGCCTTCCCATTAAACACCCATCCCGGAGGGGTGGTAATGACTCCCTGGCCCCTTCCCCCGGGGTGGGTGGCAGGGAACTGCTGCAGAAGGGGACACGGGATGGTGACTCCGAGCAGCAGCTACAGGCCAGCTCACGTCTGCTCCTTTCTCTTTTCAGAGTTCAACCAGACAGTCCAGGGTTGTGGAAATATGACAGACAAAAGCAGTCAGGATCAGCTGCTGTTTCTCTTTCCAGAGTTCAATCAGCAGAACCAAGGGGCTGCCCAGCTCGACGACGCCTGCTCCGAAACCCCCAGCAAGAAGATGCGTCGCAATCGGTTCAAGTGGGGGCCGGCCTCCCAGCAAATCTTGTACCAAGCCTACGACCGCCAAAAGAACCCCAGCAAGGAGGAGCGTGAGGCTCTGGTGGAGGAATGCAACAGGTAAGGGCTGCCCTGTGCTGCCCTTCCTTCCAAAAACCACACAGTGCCAGGCTCCTGCTTGCAGTACTGGCTCCTGGCACGGCTTTGCTGAGCTGCTTGGCCTCTTTTTGTCTCTTTTTTGCCCATTTGGGCAGCACCTGGGGCCAAGGAAGCTCCGAGGCGGGGCAGGGATGGCATGGGGATGCTGCAAGGATACCACTGGGATGCTGCAAAAATGCCACAGGGATGGTGCAGGGATGCCCTGGGGATACCACAGGGATGCCGCAGCATTACAGCAATGTCAGAGGAAGGGGGGATGGCTTTTATGGCATAGATGTAGTTGGAAAGAGCAGACAGGCTTGTAGGAAAGGCTTAAAACCCCCTGAATTCACACACCCTCCCAAGCCCCCCTGCCCAGGGTGCTGGTGGAGGCCTCCCCAGCAGCACCCTTGTTCCAACGTGTCCCCTTGCACGCGCAGGGCCGAGTGTCTGCAGCGAGGGGTATCTCCCTCCAAGGCACACGGGCTCGGCTCCAACCTGGTGACAGAGGTCCGTGTCTACAACTGGTTCGCCAACCGGCGGAAGGAGGAGGCTTTCCGCCAGAAATTGGCCATGGATGCCTACAGCTCAGGCCAGCCCCCTCACAGCATGAACCTGCTGCTGTCCCACGGCTCCCCCCACCACAACCAGCCCAGCACATCACCTCCCACCAAAATGCCAGGTAAGGCCTCGTCCAGGGTGCTTGGGTGGAGGCGAGGAGGAATTGCAGTGCTGGCTTCGACTTCTGCTGGGGAAAAGGGTGCTGAGCCCTCGGGGGGTGGGAGATGGGTCACCCTGGTCCCTGTCACAGCTTCAAGGGGTGGTGGAGAGGAGCAAGTTCTGTCAGGGCTGGGCTGGAGAAGGCTGTACTTGGGCAGCTCTGTGCCTGACATACCCATGCTGGGGCCTTGGGGTGCAGCCCACTGGTGAGCACTGGTTTAGGGCCAGGGGATGCACAGGCAACGCTGCAAAGATGTGGCCGTGTGTCCTGGTCTTGCTGCAGGGCTGGGGAAGGACCAGGCTGGGGGCTTGGTGCTGCACCATCCCTTTGCAGGAGCAGAAGGAGGTGGATGAAGGAAGGGGCATGCAGGGTTCACCCCATCTTCTGCCTCACCCTGCCATAGTCCATCCTTTTGTGTATGGTGAGGGGCTGGCTGGGGAGAGCAGACCCACCAAAAACTGCCGGGGGGCTTTCAACAGGAGATAAGGCCACTGGGGAGGGGGCTGGAGGCTAATCAGGGCAGGTATGGGGCGGGAGGCATTGTTGGGAGGACAATCCCCATTGTCCCCCTCCAGCCAACGCCACCAGCCCTCAGCACTCAGGAGTGGGTGCTTGATGGGGGGGTGGAATTCAGTGGGGGGGCTGCACCCCAACTGCCCCATGTCCCCCCTCAGCCACGGCACCGGCACAGCCCGGCTGGGGAGGCTAAAACCAGCCACCTCTTGGAAATGACCCTGCCTGGCTCGTTACACACACCCAGCTCGTTACAAAGGCAAATTAAAAGAAACCCGTGTGGCAGAGAGTCCCTGCGGGAAGGGCAAGGTGCCTGGGGAGAGGAGGCAGAGGACAGGGCCAGGCCACGGCCCACGGCCGGTCCTTGGGCGTTAGCAAGTGGGGGCAGCCCCCAAAGTGGTACCTGGGGGATACACCAGCCCCAGGTGGGTACTCAGCATCCCACCCAGCTCCCCCCGTGGTTGGGATGGACAGCATCCCACCCAGGTCCCAAATACTGCTCTCCCCGTCGGGCCAGCCCACGGTGACCAAAATGTGACCCTGCCCCAGGAATGCCCTGCACAATGGCGGGGACGGGGAGGACGTTTGCCCTCCTGTCACCGGCTGATTGCTTACAAGGTGCCCTACAAGCACATTGTCAGCAAAATCAGCTGTTTTCAGTGTCGGCCCCTGGGCTATACAATACCCCACCAGCATGCAGCCCCGCGTTGTCATGGCGTTGTCCCCCCCGTGCATGCTTAATTGACAATTAAGCTGGGGCTTTGAACGAACCCCGCTGCCTTTGATGTGTCCCTGTCCTGCCAGCGTGCAGGCAGGCACCCCGTGAGAGCCTTTGTTTTCTTCTATTAGGGGACGGCAATTACTGTAACCGCCGGCATTTATCTCGGGGCTGGAGGGCCGTTAAGCCCCAACTTTTATTTTCCCGTCGGAGCAGTGGCCAGCAGGAGCCGGCCACGGCTATAGGGCTGATGACAGCCCATTCCCAGGGGCTTTTGAGCAGGGCAGGAGTGATGGCCGCGGTGCAGGGCCCCTCTGGAGGGGTCAGAAGGGCTCGGCCGCAGGAATTTGTTGAGGGCTGGTGCTGGTATCCATCGGCCTCGCTGGGGAGAAGCAGGCGGGTGCGGCAGGAGCCCCAGTGGGGTTTTAGGGCTGGTTTGAGGGTGATGGGCAGGGATGGGGCTCAGCCATGACTGCTTTGGGGTCACTGGACCAAGCAGGCTTGCAGCTCCCAGACCAGCGCTGGGTCTATCGCTGCTTGAACCTCCTCCAAGAGCTGTTTGGGGGCCCGAGGCCTCAGGGATGGCTGACCCCACCCGGGTCTGGCCATGCTGGGATTTGAACTGCCCTTGCACCGCGGGCGGCGGCGGCTGGAGGCCCCAAAGCCTGAGCAGCTTAATGACGGCGCGGGGACGCTGCCCGCGTCCTTCCCCGGGACATCCCGCGCGGGACACGATGGGGCTTGGCAGCGTGGGGCAGCTGTGACATTGCTCCCGTGCCCGCTGGCGAGGAGGGATCAGCAGCTCCTCAGGACGTCAAGAGGGTCTTGCGAAAGGGTGTAATGACGGCCGGGCAGGGACAAGAGCTGTAAAAGTCAAACATCCTCTCAGCCTCTTCTTGGGGACCCATCTGTCAGGCCTCCAGCCACAGTTTTTAACTATTTGGAGGTAAATACTTCAAGCCTATCTATCTCGGAGGCTTCTCTCAGACTCTGGACTTTTCCCTTCCTTTGGGGTATTATCAGCAATCTTGGTTCCTTGTTTGATTTGAAGGTCACTTGGGGCTTTATCTCGGTGCCATGCTGTAGACTCTGGCTTATGCCATTTTTATCTTCAAGAGCCCTGAAGACAATCGGTGCATTGATGAGATTAGGTGACGCGCCGCCCCGCTCGCCAGCCGCCCTCCACCTCCCACCCTGCATACAAAGGGCCGGCGCCCGGCGCACCCCCCAAAGCCCCCTCCCCACAGCCGGGGGTCACAGCATCGCCTCCAACCCATCCCAGGGGGGTCCTGCCCTGAGGGGTGGTCAGGGTGTCCATCCATCCATCAGTACCTGCTCTGCAAATATCAGAGTAGCAGAGCAACGTCAGAGATGTGTATACACCTGTATAAATGCATGAACATACATTAGGATATATATGTTTTTAGATACCTCTCTTGATGGAGGCAACAAGTGTAAAAATAACTCAGCACCACCCCAGAAATTCTTCCTCAACCCAAAGGGCAATCGAAGTCGTTTGACTCTTCCTTTAAAGAGGAGCCCACCAATAAACCCTTGGTTTTTTGGGTGTATTTCTGGATCCTACATGTTGCTTCTTGGGGTTTGTGCTGGTTCTGGTTGCAGAGCCAGTGCCAGTGGTTGTAATATTTTACTGTTGGGCGCACTGTGGGGCTCTGTGGGCACAGTGTGCTGTTAGGAGCTTTTCCTGGTTTTATGGGGGGTAATTAGGGCTTTATGACAGGAGCGAAATGGGAGAGTCCAGTCCCCATAAACAGGTTTATAATGGATATAAACTATGCACCTCTGTAACTTAGCAAGATTAACACTTTAGGGACAATTTGAGTGGCAGCCCAAAAAATCAGAGCATTGCCTGGAGCTGCCTTTGGGAGGGTGAGAAGGTCCTGGCACCGCCCTGGCTGGTTCCACGCTGGTGCAGCATTTGCCGAGTGACCCCAAAAGCCTCTCGGGTGCTTTGGCTGCCTTGTCCTGTTTCTGGGCTCCAGGCCCATCCCGGGACAGAGCCGTGGCAGGATCCCTGCAGCCCCTCCTTCCCCCCGAGCCATCCGTGATCCGGAGCCGAGCGCAGCGGGTGTGTTTTGGGGTTGGGTATTGCCGGTGATTTGCAGGATGTTTGCAAAGCTCCGGGCAAAAGTGCAGCCTGGTGCCGGAGGAGGAGGTTGGGATGTGCCGAGCGGCGGCAGCAGCTCCTGCTCCACGGGAATTCCCTTTTAAAGTACGGAGTTTGATTTATTTTTTTATTTTTTTTTTAAAGTACAATTTAATCGTATCAATAGGACTTAAAGCAGAGGGGAACCGAACTGCTTCGTTGCTTTCACCTGTCAAAGACACAAACCTGAAATGGAAGGATTTCAAGGGAAGGATTTTTTTCTGGTCTCTTTTTTACCCAATGCAGCAAAAACCAGAGGGTGCCTAGAAAATGACATAAGCTTGTGATGAAAACAGCTAAGTTATCGATCACTGCCCTAAGCCCGCTGATTACTGTCCTCCTTCCCCCCCAAAAAAAAGATTCCCCAGGGGCAGTGGGGCTGTCACACTGCCTGTCCCCCCCTGGCTGAAACACAGGGTTAAGGCTATGGGAGCCGGACCCTGCAGCTTGTCTGGAACCACGGGAAAGCAGTAAAACGTTTCCCAGGCAGTGCAGCTCAGGGGCCACACAAAAGCCGGGTCCCATAAACAGACTTTTATATCATGGCTGTAGCTCCAGTAAAAAAAAACAACAAACAAAACAAAACAAAAAAGAGGGCCCATTCCTGGTGTTCCCCATGCTGGCTCCTCTCCTGAGCAGCTGCAGAGAGAGGCTAAGAGGAAAAAATCTCTTAGCACAGGGGCTACTTCTAGCTGCAGAGGTGCAGGAGAGCAGTGGGAGATCAGTCATGTCGAGCTTCAGTGTCTGAGCCCTGGCTCGTAAACCTGGGAGCCCCCCAGTTGGTCCAGGAGGAAACCAGTGTGTCCTGTTGCAGACCACTGGAGTCCCCCCTGTGCATCCAGCCTGGCTGTTGGGGTCCCTTGGAGGGGTCTCTTGGAGGGTCCCAGGTGTTGTGCTGCCAGGGGATGGCTGGCACAGCGTGTCAAGGATTCACTTCTTGGCGATGGCAGAGTGCGATCAGGATTCCCACTTTCCTGGGAAGCTTGGAGGAAAGGTACCCATCCCTACTGGGGAGTTCTGCTTATTACAGCAGTGACAACAGACACAGCAGTAATGCCCTGTGTTAGTTCCCAGTATTAATTATCTAGTCTGCCCAAACTCAGCCCAAAGCTGAGAGCATATGAATAACAGTAACACTCATCCCATTCTAGGGATGGAAAAAACCAGGCTGGGATAGTTGGTGACTTCCTAAAGTTCTGTGGAGTAGTTGTGGTCAAAAGGCTTTTACCCTGCCCAGCAAGGGGTTTCTGGGCATCCCTAGGTGCCCATCAGCTTTGGGGACATGAGAGTGGGGTCCAGGAAGGGCGGGGGGCTGGATGCTGGCACTGCTGCCACCAGCCCCATAGCTTGACCTCATGCTCCTCAGAAGAGTTAATTTTCATCAAGACTGAGAGTCTTCAGCGGTTTTATCTAGAAACCCAAAATCTCGGTCACTAGACTATCTGAAAATCTCAGCGTTGGTTATTGTTTCTCAGACAATAAAAGCCTTGTCCTTGGGACTGCAGGGAAAAGCTTGGAAATCAGCTTTTAACATCTCATATGTTTTTAAAGACAACTTCAAAACTCTGTGTGCCTTGGCTCATGAGTTACAAGCACCCTCAGTTGGGTAAAAGCGTGATTTTGGGGATGAATCTTTTTATTATGTTTTTTTTCCTTGCTGAAATCTTCCCCGAACCCAAAAGAGACTGAGGACTGAGCAGAAAACTCTGCCTTTCTCCCCAAGAGGAGCCGCCTGTGCTCCTTGTCTATCTTTTAAGATCACGATCAGAAGAAAGGGCTTTATTTTATCTCCCCTCCCATTGTTTAACCAGCGCTGCAGGATCTCAGCCCGGCAGCGGCTGAAGCACGAGGCCGGGACCGTGGGGAAGAATGTGTGTGACAGTGCCCGGGTTGAGTAATGTTTACCCTGTTCATGGCAGGGACGTCCACTTGGACCCGCAAATATCCACCTGCCAGAGGACATTCTTTTATTATCAGGGATAAAAGGAGTTTGCTGGGAAATGATCAGGAACCAGACATCGCGGAGAGATTCCTATCTGTGGGATGTGTTTAAGCAGCTGATGGGGAGAATTCAGAGGCAATTGGAAGAGGGGCTTTGCTGGGGTTTTGGTGGAGGGCAGGGGGTAGCCATCTGCAGTTTGGCAGGTGCTTTTGGAGCTCACGGAAAGCTCCTGGACTCAAATTATAATTTCATCCCTTTTCCTTGATTTAGAGTTTTTTTTAGAGTAGCCCTTAGAGCATCCTCTGCCCAGCCAGCCTGCATCAGCTCTTCCCCTCAGGCACCTGGGAGAAGAAGATACTGAAATCCTAGGAGGAAGATCCTTTACTTGGGTGGGCTTTGGAGCTGGGGCTGTCTGTGTTGTGCCAGAGAAGCTGCCAGCATCCTCCAGAGACGGGACCTCCTGGCTGTTGGTCATTCTGGGGAGCCATGGCTGGGGGTCATGGTCAGATGATGCTCTTGGTGGTCTCAGTTGTGAGGGTGGGCTTTGCCACCATGGTTTCCTTTCCCAGGAGAGCTGTGGCCTGTCTGTCTGTCTGTCCACCACTTCGATGTCAGGGCAGTTCAGTGAACCCAGCCTCGAGCACAGTGCCGGACTCCTCATAATAAATGGCTTCTCCTTGTAGTCATCAAGGCAGCCTTGTAAAAGACGCTTTTGTTTCCCGTGGGTTTTCCTCAGTTAATTATTTGTGATCTGTAGATGCCTTTCCATGACACATGGCTGATCATATGGTTATCAGTGCAGGATGTTTTAGCCAAATTAAATATATTTATACAGAAGACCTGTGCTCGAGCCACATTTCCCTCCTTGGCGGTGGTGGGCTGGGTTGTGATTTGGAGGTTTCTGTCTGTCTGGTCCCTCTGTCTTCCTGCAGTAATCTGTTAATCATACACACGTCGAGAGGGAAAACGGATGCAGAAGGGCCTGAGAAAAAGGCATGAGAGCCCTGGTTGTCCCAAGCTGGGCAGTGCTGGGCTGGCTGAGCAAGCCTGGCAGAGGGAAGAGCTAGAGGACACAGCTCCCCAGGGACCCCCAGCTGGTGTCCAAGAGCTGTGGGCACATGGCAGGAATTTGCACAATGGATGCATAGGGTGCAAATCAAAGCACAAAGGGTGCAGATGGGTGTCCAGGATGCTGGCCAAGGTCAGGCTGCCTTTCTGCCTCGCAGCACTGGGGCACTGGGGGGGCTACAGACCCTGTGAGTATTCAGCATCCCTCACCACAACCTTCTCATTATAATTTCATGAGATGGGGTTGGGGAGAAGCTGGGAAGTGGCACTAGTGGAAGAGGCACATTGTCTAGTTCCATTCCTCCTGTTTATTGTTCCAGGGAGTCATTTAAGAGCTTGCACGTCTGTTTACATCTTCATGCCATGCACCCCAAGGGAGCTGGGGAGGGCGGGGGGGGGAGGGGTTCCCCCTTTTCAGGGAGACTTTCAGAGGGGGCTGGGCACACGTGGGGTGTCCATGGGCAACGCCAACGCCTGCTGGTGTTTTGCAGGGGTCCGGTACAACCAAGGGACGAGCAGCGAGGCAGCATCCTCCGGGGCCATCAGCCACCACGGCAGTGGTGCCATGGTCACCACCAGCCAGGCAGTCCTGCAGCAGGTCTCCCCGGCCGGCTTGGACCCAGGCCACGGCCTGCTCTCGCCCGACGGTAAAATGGTGAGTACACCTGGCCTATTGTGGCGGCGGCGCTGATAAGATAAGAGGGCCCAGCGGGCAAAGCAAACACGCTTTCCCCGGGTTTCACACGAGGCCCGCGCTGAACAATGGGACATTGTGGGGCTGGGGCAGTGGCCGTCCCCACCGCCCGCCGCGAGGGTGGCCCGCAGCCCCCCGCTCCCCCGCTGGCCGGGGAGGGTTTTCCGAGCGCAGCCCATAAATCCGACACAGCCCCGCACTGGTTCTCATCGATCACGTGCCTGGAGGGTTCAGTGGGCTCCGGGTGGATTGGTGTTTGTTTTCTCCTGGCTTGGGTATCGATAAAATCCTCGTTCGTTATTTTTTCCTTAAGCGCTCCCAGGTTGGGAGTTTGGCTGGGGAAGCACTTTCCTTGTGAGCAGGGACATCCTTGTCCCAGGCATCACCAGGGCTTCACCCAGGGTATTGCCCTGGACATCTTCCCAGGCATCACCTGGACATCTCTCAGGGGATCACCCAGGGCATCTGACCCTTTCTGGGCACCCCTGGCTGGTGCAAAGCCCTTTGGGGAAGGAGTGAGCACAGGGCCGGAGCAGGGGAGCGCAGCCCTTCCCCACACAGGCTGGCAGAGGTTTGTGAGCAGCTGCTGCTCTTCCGGGAGGTTTTTGTTCTGCTGAAAGTGAAAGTCAAACATGGCTCTGGGCAGCC
The DNA here is from genome assembly GCF_020740795.1 of Apus apus. Lineage (NCBI taxonomy): Eukaryota > Metazoa > Chordata > Aves > Apodiformes > Apodidae > Apus > Apus apus. The sequence goes on along the minus strand of NC_067299.1, from coordinate 5,797,204 downwards.
GGGCCAAGCTCCCTCTTCCCTGGTTTTCACTTCCATTTTCAGAGGCTTGGCCCTATTGGGCCGTGGCATCAGTCTCCTCACATGGCCATGGAGGGGCTCATCACCCCCTCCCTCAGCTATGGCACCATTTAACTTGGTTTCCTTCTGGCTCGTCAGGGTCTCCGTGCAGCCCCTCAGGCTCAGACGCTGACCCTGCGAAACCAAGTGTATCCCCCCCAAGCAGGGGGGGATATTGCAGAGCTAAACCCTGCCCTCCCAGCACCCTACCTCCACCCCGAACGCACCCATATCTCCCCAGGGGTGTGTTGAGCCTTATAACCCTGAGCCTTGAAGTCATAAAATGAGTCAGAAATAAAGGCAGCGGCCAACACCAAATGCCTGGGAGTGGGGTCTGCAAGGACAAAGCGATGCCCAGCTCGGTGGCAGAGCCTGCCAGCAACTCCCCTCAAAGCCTTCTGTCAGGGCCGTGTCTGAGGGCTGGGTTTGCTGGAGCATAGAGACCCTTGGATGGAGCAGAGGCAGCTCACAGCATCTGAGAGGTGTGTGGTGGGAATGCAGCAGATTGAAGTGGGAGAAGCAACCTGGGCTGCAGCAGGCAGGAGCATGTGGCAGCCAAAGCCCTGCTGAGTTATCCCCCTGCACAGGCGGGACGTGGGTCCTCAGCAGCGTGCAGCTCTGCCAGCTTATCTCTGATCTTTAAGCAGGGCTAGCTAGTGCTTGCAAGTGATTTAATAAAAATATGCTGTAGGCTGTGGTTTCTAGTAAGTAAATATGTGCCTTTAATACCCCACATAAAACCAAAAGCTGCCAAGGAAGTTGCTGCCTTGGAAGGCAATCCATTTTTTCAGGGAGGAGCATTGCTGGGGCTGCAGCAAGCTTTGGAGGTTCGCTCTTTCACGCTCTGGTGTTGCCCTAAGCGTAGTGCCAGAGGGTCCTCCTCGAGGGTCCAGTGTCTGGAGGGCCTTTCCCAGCCATGCAGTCTCAGAGGATTCCTTTTGGGTGCAGTGAAACGAGCCTGGGCTGCAGGCGAGCGGCGTGCACTTGCCGAGAGCTGTTTGACTTGTGCAGCCGAGTGTGGTGTAACCTGGCCTTGGAGAGACTTTGAAAGTGGAAAATACCGGATCAGGAAATATGAGTCACTCCCGGGCTTTGGAATTTATTGATGGATTTGTTTCAATGGCAGCGGAGCTATCTCCAACTCACATGTGCAAAATAAACAAGGTGCTTGGACTGGTGTCCAGAAATGTCACACCAGAAGCCGAAGGGATGGCTCTGGATCGGGATGGAGGGTGCTCAGTGCAAGAGGCCTAATTAGAGGGATTAGGAGAATGTGCAGCAATTAAAGAAACCAGGCACTTAGCCCCCTGTTTGTCCTGGGACCAGCTCGAGTCCTCTCGGCACACTCCGAGTGCCTTTGTGTGTTTGATCCCTAAACGCTGACCCGAAATCCTGGGAATTGGCTCTGGCTGAGTGCACCCAGCTCATCTCACCAGTATCCTGCCCATCTGAAAAGTGATGACTAAGATCATCCCTGTCAGGCCCTTTTTATCTGCTCTTTTTTTTTTTTTTCCAACTGCCCGAGTATGTGTTTCCCACTTTCCTCTACAACCATGACAGTGAGAAGTTTATGAGTGTTCCAAGTCCCCAGAGGACCCTGAAGGCAGGAGCTTGGGGGACAAAATGGCCAAGGCTTGGGATGTTCTGTGTCCCAGCACTGTGCTCCAGTGGAGCTGGAAGTCAGTGCTAACAAAGCCCTTCACCACCACTGCTCTGCTGTTCGCTGTGTGCCTCGTCGCTGTGTCTGATTGTCCCCTCGTGCTCAGAGCTGGTGAGGCCACACCTTGAATCCTGGGGTCAGTTTTGGGCCCCTCACTACAAGACATCAAGCTGCTGGAGCATGTCCATGGAAGGACGGAGCTGGGGAAGGGTCTAGAGCAAATGTCTGACAAGGAATGGCTGTGGGAGCTGGGGGTGTTTAGCCTCGAGAAAAGGAGGCTGAGGGGAGACCTTCTCACTCTGCAGCTGCCTGAGAGGAGGTTGGAGCAGCAGGGGGTTGGTCTCTTCTCCCTAGTAACAAGCAACAGGACAAGAGGAAATGGCGTCAAGTTGTGCCAGGGGAGGTTTAGATTGGATGTTAGAAGAACCTTCTTCACTGAAAGGGTTATTAAACACTGGAATGAGCTGCCAGTCACCATCCCTGGAGGTATTTAAAAGCTGTGTAGATGTGGTGCTTGGGAACGTGGTTTAGCACTGGACTCAGTAAAATTGGGTTAATGGTTGGACTCAGTGATCTTAAAGGTCTTTTCCGACCGGAATGACTCAGTGATTCTGTGATTCTGTCTCTGATGGTGGCTGTCCTCCCTTGCTCTTTGGCAGATCTCAGTGTCAGGGGGCGGGCTGCCCCCAGTCAGCACCCTGACCAACATCCACAGCTTGTCCCACCACAACCCGCAGCAGTCCCAGAACCTCATCATGACGCCGCTCTCAGGAGTCATGGCCATCGCACAGAGTAAGCGAACCCTGAGCTCACCTCTGCATGCCATGGGAACCCCCCACACTGGGGAGGGGGACACCCTGCCTGCTTCCACCAGTGCTGATGGCTCCGTTCTGCTCTCTCCCTCCTCCCAGGCCTCAACACCTCGCAGGCGCAGAGTGTACCAGTTATCAACAGTGTTGCTGGCAGCCTGGCAGCTCTACAGCCCGTCCAGTTCTCCCAGCAGCTCCACAGCCCACACCAGCAGCCACTGATGCAGCAGTCGCCCAGCCATATGACACAGCAGCCTTTTATGGCCACCGTGACTCAGCTGCAGAACTCGCACAGTAAGGGTCCAAGGGTCTGGGCTGTAGCTGTGAAGGGAAGGGCCTGGAAAATGAGTCCTGATGGAAAATATGCTTGTGCTCTCACCTGCCCAAGCTCACGTCTGTGACTGCCACCTCCCCTCTGTGGGTACCAGCCAGTGTGGGGATGCACAAGGATATGTGGTGGCCACATTCTGCCTCATCTTCTCCTTCCTCTATGGAGAGAGGTCACATTTCACTCCATCCTTTCCTTTTCCAGTGCCATTTCCCATAGGGCTGCTCTGCTGCCCCACCTGTGGGATGCAGCACCCCCAGCATTTTGTACAAACTGCATTTTTCCACACGTGTTTTGCCAAGGGAGGTGGCCGGGCCCGTTGAGCTCTCTGCAAAGCAAGCACTTCCCTGATGTGCCCCAAAGGGATCTGGCTTCACCCCTTGGGCTCATCCATCACCCTAGCCCCATCCCTGCTCTGGCACTGGGCTCTGCAGAGCTACCAGTGTCTGGTCCAGCCACAGCCCTTCAGTCCCCCTGATCTGCCAGGGTGAGCAGGTAGTTGAGAAAACTGTGGCTTAGGGGCAGGTGGTGGTTACTTTCCGTGGTTTGTCTGATCTCCTTTGTGTCTCCATGATGCTTGTTCCCAGCCCTGTGACCTGCCATAACACAGTGCTCAGGCTATGGGTGGCTTCTCGGTGACAGCTGCTTGTCTCCCTCCTCTCCACAGTGTATGCACACAAACAGGAGCCTCCCCAGTATTCCCACACCTCCCGCTTCCCCTCGGCGATGGTGGTGACAGACACCAGCAGCATCAGCACGCTGACCAACATGTCTTCCAGCAAGCAGGTAATGACCGAGTGCATGCAGAGGTGGGCACGGGGGCTGTTCCTCCCCAGGGATGGGGCTGGAGGAGGGTGTAGCAGAGACCAAGTCCTGCTGTGCTAGACCTGCCTGGGCAGCTGAGGAAGAGCCTCAGGGTGCTGAGAACCCCATCCCAGCCTCTTCATGGGCTCTGAGAGCCCTGCTTGCAGATGGTGTGATGGAGGTTTTGTTGATGGTTCAACTGTGCTGGACAAGAAGGACTTGTCGTGGTGGTACCGTGCTCATCCCCGGGACAACTTCATTGGTGTGGGGGCATCCTCCTGGGGTTCCAATGGGGCTGAGGAGGTCAGGACCGAGCAGGCTCTGCTGCCTTTGTGTCCAGGGTGAATCAACCCTGGCTGGAGCTGAGCAGAGGAGCTGGGCTCCGATGTGCCTTGATGTCCCCCAGCCCGTAAGCCTTTATCACCTGCCCGGTGCCGGCGCAGGTGTAAGGCAGGACTTATCCTGGGTCAAATCAGGTGTGTGAGGCCTAACTCAGACAATAGTCCCTTTCTGAAAGGCAGCTCTGGGGACTGTGGGAAATATGTGGCCCTTATTGATCGCTAGATAAATATGAGAGAGCCTTGAACTTGCATTCAGATAAACTTTCTTACCGAGGTTTGACAGGAGAGAGGAAAAAAAATGCCTGCAATGACCATAGAGTAAACAGGGTGTGGGATTGCTGAGAGACCCCCCCCGGGTGACCAGTGCGGGGTGAAGGAAGGGCTGCAAAGGGGAGAAGTCAGGAGAGGGGCTGCCGGGGGGGCTGGGGGATGCCAGGGAGGAGGTGATGGACACCTCTGCCCCTGGACTGGGCTCCCCAGATCACGGTGCTGGGGGTGAGCACCGGCCTGGGCCCGGAGGCGGTCAGGCCCGGCGGCTCCTCGGGAGCACCATTTCCTCCGCGCGGCTTTATCGGCTCATCTGGTGTGCGCTGAGCCCGAACTCCCCCTGATTAATGGTGCTGTCCTGCCACGGGCGGCCTTTGATGCCGGGCTGGCCAAAAGGAGCCCTGGGCACACAGGAAATATCCCTGGCAGGGAGAGAGGGCCCGACCGTCCCCGCTGCCTGGCCGGGCGCTGCGAGCAGCCTAGCTTGACGCCGCACTGCCCGGGGTGCCGGGGAATCACTCGCTTTTCCCCTTCCATCACGCTTTTGCACTTTAATTAAAGCAGATCTCACGGCTCAGAAGGGGGGAGAGGGGGCCCAGCCTCCATGGTGGATGGGTGAAAAATGCCCAAGGGGCATGTACCCACCCCCCTTAGCCCCCCTACATGAGGAATGAGCACTGGCTGGTCCTGCAAGTGCTGGGAGAAGGATCTGGCCCCTGTCTCCCCTCACACAGGGCTGGTGGGGGTAATGGGGACATGTCCCCCTCCCGGCCCCTGGGGCCTTATTTCCCGCCAGCCGCTCAATGTTTGAGCTAAAGCTGGAAAAATTTATCTTTGAACACCGATTCATTATTTTTTTTCTCAGCCGTCACCTGTTTCATTAGCAAGGGGCCAATGAAAGTAGCACAGGGGACCCATGAATGCTGCTCACCCCCCCCCAGGTGGCTCAAATGCCTGAATATTTTTGGTGGTTTGGGTTTCTGTCACTGGCTAGGGCTAATGGGGGCCATCCCTTGGCTCCTCCATGCTTTGTGATGGACTTCTCTGAGGTGGCCAGAAAGGGCAGGAGGGTTGCTTGGATCCTCAGGGGAGCTGCAGTTTTGGGAGTGCCATTTGCTGGGCGAGAGCTGGGTGCTGCTGGTGGGAGTGCACGGATGAAACCCGAGAGTGAGCCCCCTCATTGCAAGAGGAGAGGCATCCTCCTGCCAAGCAAAGCCTTCAGAGAGGCCTGGTGGCTCTTCTGCAGCCCTGGCAAACCTGCTCCATGGTGGAGCCTGGCTTCTCCCAGTCCTGCCAGCGGGGATGGAAGCTGGAGGGATGTCCCTGGTCCCCCCCAGCTGTCCCCTCACAGCCCGGTGCTGCAGATCGCTTATCAGACGTTGTTGTTTAGAGCTGGAAGGGGCAAATACCTCCTGGTTCCTTTGACAACGCTTGAGGCCGAGCCACCATTTTTATTACGTTAGCAAACACCTGATAGCTGCAGACTGTCCCTAATGACATGTCACGGGAGGCTCCTGGCGTCTCCTTATCTCCGCGTTGCCATGTTTGCTGTGTGCTCCAGCCCACAAGGTCACCCACGGCTCCCAGCCCCACCACCCCACCACTGATCAGGGGGACCCTGGGTGGGGGACCTCCCCCCAGGGATGGAGAAGGGGCTGCTGTGGTGGGATGGATGTGGTGGCTGCTCAGCTCCTTCCCCAGAGGTGACAGCAATGCTGGGGGACATGATGAGCAAGGTCCCCGGCCCCGCTCCCATCCAAGCATGAGCTCCTCATGCCTGGCTGCTCTTGGCAGCACAGCTGAGCTGCACAGCACAACCTCTGCAACAGCCTGTGCACAAACAGGCCCTTTTTAAATTATAACTATTCTTATTTTTATTTTGATGAGGGGGTGGCAATATCTGGCTCAGAAAGTATTTTCCCACTGCCCTGGGGGTGTTGGGGAGGATGCAGGACTTGTGTGGCACCGCCAAGGTCCCAGACTGATGTGGGAGGTGATGCCTCCAAATGCTTTGCGATGCCCCCGGGGAGCCCCTCGTGGTGCTGCCTTCGCCTCCTGCCCGCCGGTCACTCTGCTGCTCTCTCCCTCCCCAGTGTCCCCTGCAAGCCTGGTGATGCTCCACACCTCACTGCTTTTGCACATAGCAACGGGATCTTATTTTCCACAACATCCCACTGGCGACCCGCATTCCGAGCCCGGGGAACTGCCGGAGCGAAGCCCAGCGCCGCCACGAGGAGCCCGTCAACCCGAAACGGAGACAGAGGCTCGAGGCTCCCCCACTGGAGACCAGCCCGGATTCATGGCACCCACCTGGGACCCTGCCTCTCCTTCCCTCCACGCAGTATTTCCAAGACAAGTCTTGGGGATTTTATTTTGGTTTGGTTTTTTTTTTTTTCCTGAAGTATTTGCCTTCCAAGAGGCTGCCGGTTCTCCCGAGGAACAAGCTGTACTGGGAACTGGCAGAAGGGGAAGATGGATAATATTTAAGTTATACTCCTCCACCCAACGGACTGAGAGGGACTTGGGTCTGTTACTTGGAGTCTGGAAGGAGGAATTGCATGTGCTGTTGAACTGAGCCAATTCAACTGTAAATATAGGTACAGTCTGCTCTATCCTCACCCTTCCCTGCTCCTATACATAGAGATTTATATAAAAGAAGTAAATTTTTTCCAATGGTTGTAAACTACTGTAATTAAGTGCAATTCCCCATCTGTATATATTGTGCCCAAATCTCTCCTCTTTCTCCTTTTTTTTTTTTTTTTTTTTTTTTTGGTAAAGGTCAGAGCTGAGCATGGGTTTGGTTTTGTATGTTTCTTCTTCATTTACATGAGTTAATTCATGAGGAAAGAGCTGGGCCTATGCAAGGGGCTGGTCTGGCAGCCCCAGTCTGTGCTCCACAGGAGGACAGGCACATGTGTGTCCTCTGCGTGGTGACATCCCATGTGAAGGAAAGGCACAGGGCAAGCTGGAGGTAGCCCTGGCAGGACCTGGACGATCCATGTGGGGACAACTGCCACTACAGAGATCTCGAGGGACTCTTCTGCTTTTGGGGACTGTGAGATGGACTGTTGTGGGCTCGGGAAGCCTCCAGCAGGCTGGTCAACACACCCAGACCGCTGGGAAGTGCTTCAGCATTGGCATTTCCAGGTGAGCCTGTAGCATTTGCTGCTGCAGAGATAAATGAGGCTGCAAGAAATTCTGCTGGGATCTTCCTCAAATTGGGGTTCAGAGACTCCCCTCCTTGGGATGCAGAAGGGACCAGGTGCCCAGTTGCTGCCTTGTCTCCTGCCCATTAAACGGCCAGTAGAGGTGGCTTATTTTCCACCATTAGCAGGTTGAGGATGAGCCTTGTTGGCTTCACCCTTACCAAGAGACATAGTGCTCTCCTCTCTCCTCCTGGTGGTGTCATGTCCAGGCTGCAGCAGGATGGATGGGCTCTGGCCTGTGATGGGAACACACTGGTCCCCAGTCTCTGCTCACTTCCTGCCTTGTTTCACCTGGCAGCAGCTCTTGGAGGCAAAGCTTTGCAGCAAGATCTCCAGCTTGTGAGTAAGCCCAGCTCTGCAGCGAGGGCACAGCCCAGCTGGGCACCCACTGAGGACACCAGGCTCCACATCCTCCAGAGCCCTGAAGGGGTTTGGGTGTCCAAGTCCTACCTCCTGAAGCTGTAAAAGGCATCATCTGCCCTCCCAAGTGACACAAGCTCCTCCATACCTGCTCCCCTTTGGAAATGGATCTGATGCTCCCCAGTTGTGCACATTTTTAAAAACTTTGCAGCGTGTGCTAACTGCTGAGATTGGTTTAGACAGGTGAAGAGCAGTAGAGGTGCCTGTGGACAGATGACCACTGCTAAAGTGAAAAACACTGGATCCTTTGTTTGGGATGAGAAAGGCCCTTTTGCTCTGGGTTTGTACGTCTAGTGCAGTGCGACCCTAACCCTTGCTGGGACTTACAGGAGTTGCCCTACAGTGAATAAGTCATCATGAGCTGGATACCAATATTCAAGAATGACGTTTAATTTAATGTATACCATAATTAAATACCATTTCTTCTAACTCCTTGCTGCTATGTGGTCTTTAAATTCCCCAGCCATTATCTGCTGTGATGTTGGTCAGGCAGGCAGTGGGAGGCAGGGACACGTCCCTCCTGCTGTCCCTGTTGCTACCTGCTTGGATGTGGTGAGTCAAGTACTTATATGAAGCCCCAGATACCCACCAAAAATAGCAAGAGTTTGAGAGACCTGCGTCCTCACCCTCCTAATGATGCACTAATGATGTTGCTCTTAGTCCAGCCCAGTTTATGCCTCATCCTCTCTACCTTTAGCAGCCGAGTGTTAAGCAAACCAATTAGGAGCTGAGTGCCTGACAAAGCCAAACCTCACCCGTTCTCTGAGCCTGTGGGTGATGAAGCAGCAGGGGGAGCAGGAGGGTGTGCTGCTCACTGGAAAGCTTTTGAAGATCTTTGATTGCAAAGAGCTAACAGAGCAGGGTGACTCAGAGCACATCAGGAGGAAAGGGTGGCCCTCCTCGAGGTGCAGTGCAGGGCTTTGGTTTGAATCACCTTCAAAAATCTGGTTTTGGTTTGGCACCCATATTGTTAATTATTTTTTTTTTCCACTAAGTCAAATGTGGGAAAGGCTTTCAGAGCACTGATCTGGTCCTCGCCTTTATAGCCAGAGCAGGACACTCTGACAAAAACCTTCCCTGTGAGTTTTAGCTACCCCAGACAAAAACTGGAAACACAAAGCTGGAAAAGGATGGGAGGCATGGAGACCACTTTGTCCCTTCCATGCAGACTCAGAAGCAATGCTCTGCTTTAGCAAAACTGGGAGACAGGAGATGCAGGCTTTATCCTGAGATCCCCTTTGCACCCTCCTGCTCAGCAAATCCACTCCAACACACCTGAGAGCCAGGCTAAGCCCTTTGAAAATCTGCTCCTAAATATCGTATTCCCAGCAGTGCCTCATCCCTCAAAGTGGAAATTACTTGTTTTCTACTTACACCAACTATGTTTTGCTCCATGAGTGGCTGGTAAAAGCCAACTGAGCTAAACTTTTCCCAGCTGATGTATATCCAGCATCAGGTTGAATTGGTTCTGCAGGGGAACTGGTAATCCAGCAGGAAGGAAAGGGAAGAAAGAGGCACTGAATAACCTGCTGCAGCTGAGCTGGTGCTCCAAGGGGAGTGGTAACTTCTGGGGCTTGATTTCTGCTTTAAGATAGACAGACTGAGAGTTGTGGGGTTGGAGTGTGAGGACTACAGGTAAAGAAATGTTTGATGAGTGGTCTGGCAGCAGTGCCGCTCTTCAGAAAGCTCTGCAGAGAAGGTGAGTGACAACTTTGGGGAATGGAGACTCTGAGATGACACCCCACCAGAGAGGGACCTCGGTGAGGGAAGGGAGGACTGAGCTAAATAAGAAACTGGGTAAGAAAAAGGTATCCACAGACACTGGTGGAGAAGGTGACTACCATGGAATGGAGAGTGTGTGATAAAGGAGGCAGAGTAATGTCAAACATGCAAATAGAACAAATGATTAAGAACAGATTGTATTTACCCAAGAGGTGTGAATTTATGAAGTTGCCAAATGGCTTGTCATGTGCTGTCACCCCTGGACAGCAAAAGATGGGAAGGGAGAACGGATGATGGATTGCTAAGGGATGCTGTAGATGCTCCCCAGAGTAATGTGTTTGTGCAGAGAAGGATTCCCTTTATTTGGATTTAACCTCTGGCTGAGGAAACCTTCCTGCCCTGGGGAACTACCATCCCAAACTGCTTCCCTGAGCAGCCCCTGGGGCTGTCCCTGCCCAGCCCTCACCTTGTGCTGGAGAAGTGCTGGGTGGGGTGTTTGCTCCTGCAGATGCCCTGGCTGCCTCATTAAGTTGTTGGGAAATAGGATGTAAAGTTAAATGAGGCTCCTGGAAGATGTAGGGTTTTTTTCTCCCGTTGCTGTTGGGCATGTTGTGTTTGTCTGTGATGCAGTTGTTACGGAGCAAAGAAACTAGCAGAAACATGACAAAGTTCATTTATGACCAGTACAGTTTTACAGGGCTGGGTGATTATTTTACAGTTTGGAGCTGCTCACAGATGAATTCCTTGCCCGTAAGGATCTGCAGGCTGCTACCAGGCTTTGCCAGTCACTATGTTTGCAATAAACTGCAGCCTCCTGCAGTGCAGAGGGGGGACACCACTGCATTTAATTTGAAGTGCAGACGTGGATGCAAAGGAAAAATCCCCCAAATCCCAGTGTTGCTGAGGTCAGGGAGTAACACCCAGGGTCAGGGCTGTCATGGCTCTCTCCCTCCAGAGGGCACACAGCCTGGTGACACCTGCCCAGATGGGTAAATCCCATGCCCCAGTCACCTCCTGCTTGCACTGCAGCACTGGAGATGCTGCTGGTGAAGTCCCTGGGTCAAAACCAGGTTAACACCTGCCCCGGAGCCGTGATAAGGATTTATCAGGGCATGAGCACGAGCCCTTGGCATGGGACTGCAGCCACCCCTGGGGAGCAGGGCTCCTCACTGCTTATCACCTACGTAATTGTGAGGAGGAACAGAGCCAGGGAAAACTCATCCAGGGCCAAACCCTGCGTGCTGGCTACTGGGCAGAGGCACCCTGGTGCTGTCCCCAGGTGTGTGATGGGAGCCCATGGTGGTGCAGACCTCACTGCCAGGGCTCAGCATCCATCCTCAGGGCTCCAGTGCCAGCCCAGCTGTGGCCAGTCCAACTTGCACCAGCCAGCTCTGAGTATGCAGATTGCTAAGGAAGGGCCAGGCCATCCCCGTGGAGGAGCCGGCGTCCTGCTGGCCACAAGGGGAACGGCCTCTCCAGGAATACCGAAATACCGAGGAGCTATTTCAGCAACTTTAAAAATGTCGTTTGGCGCGCAGGGAAACGTGCCGCCCACTTGCGCAACAGCACCCGGCTCCAGACTTGTGGGCTTTCCAGACTTGTTCTGCCAGTCCAGCCAGATGTCTGGATCTGCTGGAAATTTCAGCAGGAGAACCAGCAGCAGCAGTGCAGGGCTGTGCCCCGTGTTGGTGGAGCCTGCACCCCACACACCGTGGCCCAGCGGTCCCTTCCTGCACGACAACGGGTCAAAAGGGAGAGCGCCGTCAGTCCTCCCCGGACAGCAAACACGGGCTGCCCCTTGGAGCCTTTGAGAGGATTCGGTCGGGCTGGTGGTAGAGTTTGAGGAGTACACAAAGAGGAATGCAGCAGATGCTTGTGTTGGGCAGCTGGGCTGTTTGCAGAGGTTGCCAGCTCCCTGCTGTGCCGTGTTGTGCAGGTACCTGGAGCAGGAGGAGTCCCCGTGCCAGGTGTGTGGCAGTTTCGGGCAGCATGCACTGATCCCATCTCCTGCTGACGTGGGGTTGCTATGATGTGTTTGCAGGAGGTCTTCACAAGCCTGTGAAAATGAGGAAAGGTTTGATGGGGTGAGAGATGTGAGTCATAAAGACCAGCGGAGCAGAGAACAGCACTGGAGCAGTGTACTGTCCTAAACCAACACGCTGCTGTGTGCTGTCAGCAGCCAGAGGAAACCTCACTCCCTGCCTGCTCCAGTGCAGCTCCAGTTGCTCCCACAGCTCCGGGTGCTGTGACCTCCCCACCTGCTGCTGTGCTGCCTTGCAGCAGCTTCCCCCATTCAGCCAGGGGACCAGCCAACACGGGGGCTCACTGGTCTACAAAGATCTTGGGAGCTTTGACATCCCACCATCCTCCTACCATGACAGGCCAGTGCGGGCAATGTTCCATATCCCGTGCTGGAGCAACCAGGGCTGCCTCTCCAGCTGCAGGCACCAGCAGGTCCATCCTGCACACCCACTGCAGCCATGTCCAGCCAGCAAACCCCATCAGCTGCTCAACACTGCTCTGCAAAGGTCCCCACTTGCCTTCTCAGTGCGAGTGCTACGAGAGCTCCTGTGCAGATGAGATGGGCAAGACACCAGCCTGGGTCCCGCGGGGACGAGGGACGGACGTTCTGCGGAAGGAGTCTGGTTTCACTGCGTGTGGCTGGGTTAAACATGGGGTGTGAACAGGCTGAGCCCTGCACTGTATTACAGAGCCCGGGGAGCTGGGCTGGCTACACCTGGGTGCAGGCAGGTAAACAGGTAAATACAAGCTCAGAGCTGACGTTCCCAGAGGCAGAGCCCTTTGGGAGGCTCCGGGCTCAGCCAGCACAGGGAGCCTGGCTCCCCTCGGTGCTTGCAGGCTGCTTGCTGGTTTAACTCTGAAGGGTCATTTTTTTTTCCCCCCTCGGTGATGGTGGAAGGCCAAAGGGTCCTGCTGCAGCACCCAGGCAAAGGAGCAGTACCTGCTGCCACAGGCCAGAAACGGGAGCCCCTGGCACCCGGGGGGAGAGGTCTCTGCCCCCTCAGACATTATTTCTCTGACCTTTTCAAAGTTAAAAAGCTCAAATGTGCACTGAAGCCTTGTCCCATCCCAGTGTGTGTGCACTACAGAGCCACACAAAACCTCAACCTCAGATATTTTACATTATCTTCCAATTCAAGCAGCTTTGATTTTGCTTTTCTATTCAGCAAAATTAATTATCTTCTCTGTAATTAATATACTGCTCAAATGGATTCTTAATTACAGATAAATCACAAATCTACTACACTCAACTGTTATGCTTTTTAAGTAATAAAAGAGATCATTTGTCTTCCTCAGATGAACAGAGACCAACCAGCACACCATTTCCCCCTTTATGAAGAATTCATTTGCCTCAGAAAGAAAGTCTTTAAAAAAACATTGCAAGGATTTTTTTGAATAGGGGATCAAAGCTCCCACACTGCTGGAAACCATTTTTGCTAAATAAGATGTAGGTAAAGGGAAAAAAAAAGTAAAAGTTTTTTGGTAGTGGTTGGGATTACGACACCCTTGGGAGGGACAAGGATGTGGGGTCAAGAAGTTGTGACCAGGTTAGCAACACAGGGAACAGAAGGGAAGGACAAAGGAACAGAAAGTGGAAACGGACAGATGAATGAGGAAGCATGTTTCTTTGCCAAAAGAGAATGGATGCTACATCAATTCATACTGAGAGCTAAAGGATGAGGGCCTGTTAATGGATTGGGGGACACAGCAGGGATCAGAGGTCACGAGTGCACTCAGCCAGGCTAATTGACTGTTATGTGCATATTAGGGATGATAATGCAGTAGGATAGTGGGATGTGGGGAGCAGATATGCAAAAGTTCCACTGGCAAGCACTGGCCTGTAATTCCTGTCTTACACCTGCTAAACAAATGTCTTCACACACACAAAAGATCTTGGCTGCCTTTCCTCAGGAGGGGAGCCCACAGCAACAGGTAAGTGTCCCTGACCTGATCTGCTTTGCAATCTTGGGGGGTTTGTTTCAGTCCTACGTGCTGGATGTGGCCCAATGATCTGATCAGTGCATCTCTCTGGGCTGGTTCCACACCATGGCAGAGGATCCCTGTGGGATGGGGGCTGCTGTGGGATCAGGACCGTACCCTGCTATTACCCACCTGCCTGTACCTGCTGCCATCCCTGGGACTGTCCACAAGGATAACAAATGATCAGGAAAACCACACAGCCTGGGCTCTCCCCCACGTCCCCATCCAGCCCTTGGGCATCCTGCCAGCAGCTCCAGGCAGGACACAGTGAGTGCTCACCCTCCTCTGCTAGAACTTCATGCCAGCCCTGGCGTGTCGGAAGCACCGTGTTCTCCAGCACGTACAAGCAGGTGCAGGGGATTAACGAAAAGATCATGAGATGGTCCAATAACTTCTGCACTCGCCCTCTCTGAGTGTGGCCGAGGGGTGTCAGTGACCCCTCAGCTGCCTCAGGCATCTGTCTCCTCTTTGCTGTGACAAACATGGAGGGCAGACTACTTGGAAGCAACCACTTCACTTTTTCTTTACTCATTTGGCTCAATTATAGGGAACAAAACAAGTCAGCCTCTGCCTTGTGAGGTTTCTGCAGCATGCACCTGAGAGGGTCCTTCTCTGGGAGTCTTTGGGTCACTTTGCTCAGCAGAGCAGGAGTAACACAGAAAAAGAGTGCAGTCAGCTCCAGTCAATCCAGAGATGGAATCAGTTTTGGAGATCAGGAGCAGTTTTGAGGTGACATTTGTGGAACTGAGCTCCAGCTCGGCGAGCACTGCTAATAACACGGGATTGCCCGGGTTCCACCAGGCTGCTGGAGCATTAATCACCAGGTCGTGGCAGAGCAGCTGGTGCTCCCGCACCACATGCACCCTGACACGGCCCCACCATCCTCTGCTGTCAGTGCTGACTGGGCAATTAGCACCGACTAATTGATAGAGCTGCACCAGGGGAGCAAAACTCAACCCAACACGGTGACGGGAGCGGTTTTCGCTTTGCGCTGACTCGAGTTTCTCCATTTCTGTGTTGCACCAACTTCCCCTTTTCACCCCTGGCCCACGACATGGCCCCGTGCAGCCCAAGTCCTGGCACTGGCCCCTCCAACTGCTCCAGAGCAGATTGACCTTGGATAAGGTGATTTGGCCCTGGGGCCACACGTGCCAGAAGGTGGGAGTGAGCCTGGCAGGGGCTGCTCCCAGCAGAGGGTCCCTCGCCCCACCTGGCACCCAGAGCTGCCACCTCCTTACACAAAGGGATTTCCCAGTCAACTGAGGAAGAAAGTATTTCCCATTTCCCTGCTCTTGAATCTGCTGACAGCATCTCTTGGTGAGTGATGGATACTGGAGATGATTTATAGATCTTTGTTACACAAATGCCTCCACATTCTTCCCTGCCCTCTCATGGCAACCACTGGTCATTTTTCCCAGTGGAAAAGCAAGATCCTCTGCCCAGGAATGGCCTGAAGGACACGGTGTTGAGTCCCTCTCTCACGTTGGCTTTATTTGCTGTAAATATTCCATCAGCAATGGCTTGGGGACACCAACGAGGGCAGGGTCAGCCTTCTGGAGCTCTGCAGCCACATGGGTCTCTGTGCTGCTGCTTCTGTCCATCTGCTGGGAAGTCAAAAGGTTGGCAAAGAAAAAGGCTGGCTATAAATCAGACAGAGAGGGGCTGTGGTGAGGATGGTGTTGATGTGGTTTTTTCATCTCAAAGTTTGTGATTAAAGCAGTGAATGCTACAGGAGGAACAGATATTGCCTCTATCTCTTCAGGCTCTCAGATTTTGGCAATGTAACTGTTTAGCCCTTAAGACTTTTATTAGATAAAATACTTTTGGTAATGCTCTTGTTGCTTAATTGGGTTTCTGTTTGTTTTAAGAACACCAGGAAAAATACCTGTATTGTTCGATCTGATACAGCGTACTAGGAGACTTAGCTGTACTATTGGGTCTCACAGTTTATCATAATGAATAAATACATGAATTAAATACATTCTGATCTTAATCTATGCAAAGTTTCTGGATCACCCTGACCAGCTGCGCCAGTTGCACGTTGTTCCTGCAGTTGCCTCTAGCATTTCTTTCTTCAGTTGTGGGGCTGGATGGTATCAGTGGAAATCAAGGATTAAACAAATTAACTGGACTTTAATTCCAGTATCACTGGGAGTGCTGACCAGCAGGCTGGAACGCTCTGTGGGTCTTCAAATCAGGAGGATCATGCAAGAAGGAGCCCTAGGAGCTTTTAAACAAAATGGGTTTGAATAAAAACCAAGAGAGAACACCCCTCTCCTTCCACAGGGAAAGACACAGCCACTTGCTGCTGACCAAAAAGGGAACGGGACATCCACAAACACCAGCCTGCTGCGAGTCCCGGTCGGTCCCCCGCAGATCCCGCTAGTGCAGCCGGCCGGCCGGGACTCCCAGCCACCGCGCTGGCCTGACGCTTCCCGGTGCCGGGTGGCCTCTCCCGGTGCCGGGTGGCTCCTCCCGGTGCCCCGGGCCCGGCGCGGCCCGTTCCAGCCGGAGCGCGCCCGGCCAGGCCGCGGGGGGTTGCTAGGATACCCCGCCCGCCACGTGCTCCCGGAAGTGCTCGCTACTTCCGGGGGCGCCGCGGGGCTGGGGGCAAGATGGAGGCGCAGGAGCTGTTTCGCCGCTTGGGTGCCGGGGCTCGCTTCGATGTGCGGCGGTTCGGGGTGGATGCGCGGAGGTTTGGGGTACGGAGCCACCGTGGGGAAGGTTGGGAAGGGTCTGGGGTCGTTCCCTGCACGATGCGGGTCTCTGGGCGATGTCCTTTCCGCCCCCGGGCCTGCCTGTGGCAGCGGCTGGGACCCGGTCAAGCTGTCTCTCCGTTTTCCCTGCTCTCTCCCCCAGGTGATAAAGGGCGGCAGCGGTGGCGTTTCGCCGGAGAGCCTCGACTTCTTCGGCCGCAAGGAGGAAGCCCCCCTGGGATCTGCGGAAGAGGGCTGGGGGCCAGTAGGAGAGGAGGTGAAGGGTGGGGAGAAGCAGGAGGATGGAGCAGGGAACAGCGATGGAGAGATGGCAGGAAAGAGAAAAAGAACAGCACAAAGCAGTGAAGGGAAAAGGAAAAAGAAAAAGACAAAAGGTATGTGTATACACGTGTTCCTGGCAGAGGTTCATGCTTCTTTCTTGTTTCAGTTTACTTTAAATCCACAGGCACTGTAGGTTATTTTACCAGAATAAAAGAGGCTTCTGGGTTCTTTGGATGACTTTTGTCAGAGTCAATACAGTAATGAGGCCAAGATGCAGTGTTAAAGTATGGACACGTGTTTGCTATTCTTCTGGAATCTTCATTAGCATCAATGCAAATGAGAGAAGAAGGATTTGAGGTGTCCTTTTTTAGCAGATAATTTCTGTCTGGATTTTACTAACAGAAACCTCAACTTTTTTTGGAAATTCCAGAAGCAGCAGCCATGCCTGAGCTGTCAGAAAATAATGGAATCAAGTGGATGTCCTCTCTGGAAGCAAAATTTGAAGATGCAAAAGACAAAAAACCTACTGCAGAAAAACTTGAACGTTTGAGAAGAGAAAAGGTGGGAGCAGAGGGTTCTGATGGAACAGACTTGGGTTCCTGGGGGTTTGTTCTGAAAATTCAGATTCATTTATGGTGGTTTCTCTTGGGAGAAGGAGGGTGACTTGAGTAAGGGGGAAATAACCAGCAGATGGGTCCCTGTATGCTTAATTTTATGCTGTCAAAGCAATTTAGAGTTTGTCTTTTTGCCTTTCAGATAAACCGCTTCAGAAATCAACACAAGATCAATGTCCAGGGAACAGATCTTCCTGACCCAATTGCCACCTTTGATCAACTCCAGAAGGAATACAACATCCACCCCAAAATCATGGAGAACATCCAAGCTGCTGGCTTCCGGGTCCCCACGCCCATCCAGATGCAGGCTATTCCTGTCATGCTCCATGTGAGTTCTCTGCCATTGCATTTTATTTCAGGGAATAAGGTGACATTTGGACTCTCCAGGGTCATGGCAGGGGTTGGTTGCACAGCTGAAGAGAGAGATCAGAGTTCAAAACTACAATCATTATGTATTTTGGGTTAGTTTGTAGCATTAATACTTTCCTGAATGTGTTTTGTTTTGTTTTCCTAGTAAAATGTAAACCCCCTCCTTGTTTTTCTTACAGGGTCGGGAACTTCTGGCTTCAGCTCCTACTGGGTCTGGAAAAACCCTGGCATTCTGTGTTCCTCTCTTGGCACATCTGAGGCAACCAAGGAACAAAGGATTCCGAGCTCTGATCATATCGCCTACCCGAGAGCTTGCCAGCCAGGTGTGTCTTGAGGGGAAAGGGGCTGTTGTTGTGTGGGTGGACGTCAAAGTTTTCACTCTCAATCAGTAAAATAGCAGCTGAGTAAATATTTTTTTTCCTTTATTACCCTCTGATACCAGAAAAAGCTAATTTGAATGTTTCTTTTAAGTCTTTTGTCTTCCGTGCAATAGCGACGTATCTGGGGTGTCATTCTAAGCAAGATCACAGGATCACAGAGTGTTTGGGGTTGGAAGGGACCTCTGGAGAGCATCAAGTCCAACCCCCCTGCCAGAGCAGGACCAAATCTAGGGCAGGTCACTCAGAAATGCATCCAGATGAGTCTTGAAAGTCTCCAGAGAAGGAGACTCCATAACCTTTTTAGGCAGCCTGTCCCAGTGCTCTGTAACCCTCACAGGAAAGAAGTTCTGCCTCATGTTGAGGTGGAACTTCCTCTGCTCTAGCTTGAATCCATTGCTCCTCATCCTGTCACAGAGCACAAGTGAAAAGAGGTGGTCCCTGCCTTCTTGTTGCCCAGCCCTCATATATTTATGCACATTAAAAAGATCACCTCTCAGTCTTCTCTTCTCCAGACTAAAGAGCCCCAGGTCTCTCAGCCTTTACTCATCAGACAGATGTTCCAGTCCCTTCATCATCCTCGTAGCCTCAGTTGGACTCTCAGTAAATCCCTGTCCCTCTTGAACTGGGGAGCCCAGAACTGGATGCAGTACTCCAGGTGGGGTCTCACTAGGGCAGAGCAGAGGGGGTGGAGAACCTCCCTAGACCTGCTGGACACACTCATGGTGCACCCTAGGAGACCATTGGCCCCACAAGGGCACATTGCTGCCCCACGGATAACTTGTCCATCAGGACTCCAAGGTCCTTCTCCACGGGCTGCTCTCCAGCAGATTCCTCTTAACAAGGCTGATCAGGTTAGAGGCTCAAGATTCTTTGATCACCTTTTAAAACTGCCCAATGCCTCCCTTCATACTTGAGGTTGCTACCAGAGATTTATCTGCTTGTCCCAAACACGGAATTTCAACCAATAGCTTCATACTGAAACTTTCTTATTAAGCTGAAGTAAAAATGCCAGCCTTGGGCAGGGATCCATTTTTATTCTAATGGCAGAGGGGACGTGTGGGAGCTCCAGTGATGAAGTCAGACCTGGGAGGTCTTTGAAGTGAATAATACATGTTAGAAGTAGATGCTTGGGAAACTGGACAGCTTGCTCTTAACACTGAAATCAGGGAGGTGTTTGAAGCTCTTATCTTCAGGATTGCCTGGAGGTTTTCTGGTTAGAAAAGCCACTCAGCTCAGTTTGAACATGTGATCTTTGTTGCTGCCTCTTCAGACACATCGGGAGCTGGTGAAGCTGGCGGAGGGGACAGGCTTCCGGATCCACATGATCCACAAGGCAGCTGAAGCAGCAAAGAAATTTGGGCCCAAGTCATCTAAGAAATTTGGTAATTGTTTTAACTCGTGTTGTGCTTCTGAAAATTAAAAAAAAATGTCACTGCCCCCTGCCCCTTCCCTTCTGGCCTTTGGGGTTTTAAAGAGATCAGTTATTACCACTGTTGCTCAGAGCTAAAAAAGTTGCTGGAAGAACTAGGAGGTGAGCTTGATAGTGGACCTGGTTAAATTGTACCTCTGACAGATGGGATTGGACTTGGGTTTCTCAGGGCTCTGTTAGTCTTTTTTCTTTTGTGTTGTTTTTAATGTTTTACTTATTTTTTTCCCATAGATATACTAGTTACTACTCCAAACAGACTCATTTATTTGCTGAAACAAGATCCTCCTGCCATAGACTTGACCAGGTACTGAGAATCTATCTAATCTGGCTTTGCTGCTAGCTTTGCCACTGCAGAGCCCTTGCCTCTGTGATGCTCTGATGGGACTTCTGCCTTCTGCACAAGTGACTGAGCAGCAAACCTCTCTCCCTAGTGTGGAGTGGCTGGTGGTGGATGAATCAGACAAGCTGTTTGAAGATGGGAAGTCAGGGTTCCGAGAGCAGCTGGCTTCCATCTTCCTGGCATGCACTTCCCACCTGGTGAGGAGAGCCCTGTTCAGTGCAACCTTTGCCCATGATGTAGAGGAGTGGTGTAAACTCAACCTGGACACTGTCGTTCTGGTGTCTGTTGGAGCAAGGTGGGTGTGGAGAGGTATGGAATCATGGAATGGTGAAGGTTGGAAGGGACCTTAAAGACCATCAGGTTCCAACCTCCCTGCTATAAGCAGGGACACCTCCCACTAGACCAGCCTGCACAAGCTGCAACCAGCCTGCCCCTGAACACCTCCAGGGAGGAGGCAGCCACAACAACCTATTCCAGCACCTTACTGCCCTCATGGTGAAGAATTTCTTCCTGATGTCTAACCTAAATCTCCCCTCTTTCAGTTTATAACCATTGCCCCTTGTCCTATCGCTGACCATTCTGGCTCTCTGATGGTTTTGGGTTTTTTTCCTTTCCTGGGCAAATTGTTTGCTTTCTTTGCATCATCAGTGAGTTTGGTTGTGTGTCTCTCTTGTCAGTCTTAGTACTGCAGGTTGGTTGTCTCCAGACAAAAACTGCAGGCACACAGATCTTCCTCACAGAGCTGGGGAAGTGTTGTTTTCCTTTAGCCATCATCAAAGAAACATTGCCCTTAGAAGTGTGTACTGGTGCAATAAGTTTGTCATGCAGTATTTCTCTTTCACCAGGTAATACTTTGTGTTTTGGTGTTTATAAATATATAAATAAACTCTTAACAGATTTCTGTGGTATTTCTGGTTTCAGAAACTCTGCAGCGGAGACAGTAGAACAAGAGCTGCTGTTTGTTGGGTCTGAGACAGGAAAACTAACAGCAATGAGGGAGCTCATTAAAAAGGTAATTTTCAGAGACTGGGGATGTTCTTGCACACTGAGCTGTGTGTTCTGTCAGGGCTCATCGTTTCCTTGGGCAGAGGCTTCTCTGTGACACATGATAAACCTTGCACCAAATCTGCTGAGGAAGAGTAAGAACCCTGCCTATGCAAACTGAGAGGGTTTCCTGTTCTTGGTCATACATTGGAGTCTTGCTCTCTGGAGCAGTCTGTTTAATTTCTCTTGACAGTGTGAGTGGGTTTTTTACATCAGGCAGAAAAATACATCTGTTTGTTTCTGTGGATTGAAATGCAGCTTTATGCTTAAGTTAGGAGTGGTTCTTTTGCAGGGTTTTGCTCCTCCAGTCCTGGTGTTTGTGCAGTCTATTGAGAGAGCTAAAGAGCTTTTCCATGAACTTATTTATGAAGGCATCAATGTGGATGTCATCCATGCAGACAAAACTCAGCAACAGGTAGGAGGATGTAATTTTTTCTCCAGAAATACTTCACAACACTCTTTCCTGATGTAACTTCAAGGTAATATTGGCAGGAAATCACTGCAGGTTTTAATTTAAAAGTTCAGTTTCATTGATTAACATTACAACTTTCAGGAAACAAGTTCACCTCCTTTCTCAAATTGCTGATGAAACCGTTTCCAAGTTCCTTTCTTTCCTTTTCCTAGAGAGATAATGTAGTCCACAGTTTCAGAGCTGGGAAGATCTGGGTGCTCATCTGCTCAGCCTTGCTGGCTCGAGGGATTGACTTCAAAGGTGTGAACATGGTCATCAATTATGATTTGCCAACGAGTGCTGTGGAATACATCCACAGGATAGGTGAGGGAATGTTCACACATTCTGGCCTTGCTATTATATCCTGGATTTTTAATATCACTGCTCTTGTGCATGAGCAAAAATCCTGAAACCAAACCTCCTCTGTTGCTGCAGCACTAGCTACTGCATCGCTTCAGCCACTTTATATCTGGGCTCAACTTTCAGCACAACTGTTCCTTTTTGTCAGTCTTCTATGAACGTTAAATATTTAGACACTTCAGGGACACTCTTTGGGGATCAGCTGCTTGGTTGTATGCTTAGTACACTGACATATGGGGAGGCTGGGGCTGAGGAGTAGAATTAAGGGAAATATTGCAAGTAAAATCTCTATTCTTTGCTAACTTTGTGTTTGACAGGTCGTACTGGACGAGCTGGGCATACAGGAAAAGCAGTCACTTTCTTTACAGAAGATGATAAACCTTTATTAAGGAGGTACACTGGAAACATGATCTAGCAAAAATGTTGTTGGTGTTTTGAATAGTGTACTGCTGAATCACGTGGCTGTGTCTGATACCACGCACCTGGTAAGCACAGCATTGCTGTGCTCTGGAAACCCCCACTGCTGTAAAAAAGCTTTTGCAAATGGAGAGAGAGAGAGAGAGAGCTTTGTACCAACATGGTGGAGCTGTGAGGGGGCACCACAGTATGGGAAAGACTGAGAGATGGAAATGGAGTCATTGGTTTAATTTAAGCCTCTTGGGTCTTTTTGACTCTTCCTCATCTTACTTCAAACTTATTTTTTGGTCTTTATTTCTTGCTTTGAAAAAAGCATAGCAAGCTGAAAAAAACCACCAACAAAACAGCCAGATGTTAGGGATTGCTGGTTTGGGATTGCTGTTTTCACAGAGGCAGCTTATTTGTTGTCCAGGCACTCACTGCTGGAGTTCATCTCTTCTCTCCTCTCCTTCCCAGTATAGCCAATGTGATCCAGCGAGCTGGCTGCCCTGTCCCAGATTACATCAAACACTTGCCCAGGCTGCAGAGGTGTGTTCATTTGAGTAGTTTATTTCAGTTTATTTCCTGTTTTATAAGCTTGCATGAGTGGTGCTGGGTGTATAAGGGTTCCAAAAGATCTAGTTGTTTGCAATATAGATGCAGTTTAGCTTCAAAGGAATTTTAGACATGGTGGGGATCTCAGGTTTTACTCAGAGAAAAATGGAAACAAAAAGAATTTTCCACTTATGTTTTCCTGAATTATTTATCCAAGTTCCCTGAAATCTGCCTTAGACTTGCTAGGACAATACTCATTAATTGAGTTTCTGATACAAGAAAGTCCTTTACTCTTTGGATTTACATTTAGAAAATTGGTGTAGGGGTGTATGCATATAGATAATTTTTTTAATTAGTGCTTCTTTTTAGTTCACTTTTGCAACTTGCAATAGTTTCTAAAACTAGAAATTCCTATATATATAAATTAGACATATATTAAAATAAAGTTTGTTTGAATGTCTGGGAGACAATGTGGCTGAACAAAGCTTGGAATAAACAACACTGAAAATATGTTCAGACTCATAAATCCTTAGCAACTAGTAAAATATTTAATTATCTGTTTTATTTACTTTGGATATTATATTTTTTGTTGCTCTTTAAAGCAATTTAATCCTTCTTCACTAAATCTCGTTCTCAGCAAACAAAAGAAGAAATTCATTAAGAAACCATTGAAAAGAGAATCCATTTGTACCACCCCTCAGTGCTTCTTAAAAAAAGCCAAAAGAAAAATGTAAGTATTTTTTTTCTCAAGAAGGAGTTAAGAGATGCCAGAAAAGGCTTTATCCAGAAAAGGCCCAGCAAGCTTCCTCCAAAATAACCAATAACTTCTTTGGATGGGTCACCCAGTCATAGTGATTTTAGTGATGGTAAAGTTTTAGTGTCAGTATTTGTCTGCTGGAAGTTGGATTGATGTCAGTTTGCCTGACATGGTGCTGTGTGTCAGGTGGCAGTGAGCTGAGTTTAAACTGCTGGAGTTCAAGCCAGGCTTCAGACTAGCTTCTTCTAGCTCCTCTTCTGGCAAAGGGCTGGCTTTGATTTTTATACATGGAGAATTAATACAAGAAGCAGATCTTAAGCTGTAATGACTAGAGCTCAGAGAAGACTGGTGAGTAGCAGTTTGGTACAGCAGAAGTTGTCATAAAGATCACCATCACCCACGCTGGGGGTGTTGCTGGCCAAGGATGTATGTTCAGCTGCACTAATAGTAAAATAGTAAAACAACTAATGTGTCTCTGCTGTATGCTTCATAAATTATGTTCAGGTGTCTTGGTCTCCAATGTGTTTCTTGTAGGAAAACTACAAAGGAAAATATTAAGGAAAAAAAGAAAGTTAAAGAAGATAAAAATGGCAGTAAAATGCAGACTGTTTCAAACAGCTGAACAGCAACAAACTGCTGGTGGGCTGGGACTGACACCTCTGACTGTACTGAAGAACAGAAGAATGAAGATAGCAACAAAGGTGAAGGGGAAAAAAGCATTTCTTAAGTTTCCTTCTGGTGAGGATAGATGTTGACATGCAAGAAAGTCTCTACTGAAACACCAGTAGCAAATTCCTGAATGCTTCTCATAGAAGCTGAAGAGTGCACTCCTGCAGTAAATGCCTTGTGTTTCTGAACAATAGTTAAAAAAATAGCATCTGTTTGTGTTACTATCATGCAGTTTTGTACTACATCTTGGAACTTCTGACAGTTTTCTGTTCAGATCATCCCTAATATGTTTGTCAGACTTCCAGAAGATTCATTGGCAGAAACCATGCACAGCTTGCTGTTAGGCTTGAGAAGTGCAGCTGTCAAAGACTTCCCTGGGCAGTTTAAAAAACAAACCAAACCCACTTGTTTTGTATGTGAAAGTCAAGCCTTGCTCCTCCTACTTGTTTTGCTTCTATAAAATAATTTTGAAATAACCAGTATTTCCGTGTCTTTCAACTCTACTAGAATTTTGTGCTGTTTGATATTTAAGCCTCTAAACAATAAAGAAGGTTATAAAATATTCTGAGACCTGCCTGTCTGTAGGGTCTTGATGGGACTGGTCCCTGGGCATTATTCCTTGCCTGTTCCACAGCAAGGCCAGGCTCCATGCATTTTCCACCTCTGCATCTGCTAATTTGTGTTCTCAGTCCACTCTTGTCTCAGAATTCCGGTCATGCAGGACTAGCTTCTCCTTTGCCACTGCAATCCTGTACAGGATTGTCTTCTTGCTTTGTCATACCTAATCCAATGTGGAAATGGATCCCAGGTCTGTTTTAACTCATTTACAGCAGAGCACTATTAATTGGTCTGCCCAAGTGATGACTGTGAAGTTTTGGGAGAAACTGATACAAGGCTCTGCCTCCTGTTTTGCTTATTCCTGAGCTGGGCAGAAGCTGGGATGTTCTTGCTTTGTTTGCATAATTGCATCTTATATTTGGGTTATGTGGGAACTAATGTCTTCATTTTGACACCTATGAGTGAATTTGTATATATTAATAAAAATGCAGTTTTATTCTGATAAATACCAAGTTGCCTGCTGCAAGGTATCGATGGCAGATATGACATGGAGTGTGGTTAACAATTTGTGTGAGAAATTAGAAATATTTGCCGTTGAAGGCACTACTAATACATTGAATAGATGTGCTTATTCCAGTAGTGGTAGCAGGAGAGAAAACAGCTTTTGATCTGGAGCAGCATTGTGCAATACTCATTCTGCAGCAGAAAGTGCCACAGTCCTGTTTCTGAGGGACTTGGCTGTGAAAGGAGACTTTACGTTTCACCTAGCTGGTTTTCTCAGCCTGGGTTTGACTTTAAGATGATTTCTGACAGCGACCAGCAGCTCCCCGAGGCAGTGAAGCGGGGGCCTCTCTCAGGGGTGCCCCCCTGTGAAGCGCTGCACCCCCCTTGGCCTGAGGGCGGGGAGCAACTCCAGGACTCCCAGGCCTTTTCGTCTGTTTCAGCATGTGTTCCTGACCTTGTGCAAAGAGGTTGCTTGTGCACAACCACCTCGTAACGCAAACCGCACCTCAGCGGGGGCTGTGTTTTACAAGCCAGCTGAGGGTTTGGGCCGGCACAGCTCCCAGGCGCTGCTGCAGGATCCCCGCGCCCTCAGCCGGGGCAGCTGCGGGGAAGAGCTGTCAGCCCAGCCCTGGGGGGGTCTCGTCCTTCAGGTGCCTGCAGTTGATTTTTGTCAACACGCAACCTCGATTCTTACAAGCGTCTGTGAAGAGAAGCTGGGGGGGGGTCCCTCTCCTGCCTCGGGCTGGTGTCTCCCCCCTCATCTCTGCACGTCCCTACGGGCCAGGCGTGTCCTCCCGGGGCCGGGCCGCGGGGCCGGGCCGAGGGCGGGCTGTAGAGCCCGGTCCGGCCCCGGAAGCCGCCGCCGTTCAGCTGACAGGAGCTGCTGGGGCCGGAGCGGGAAGATGGCGCTGCGGCCGGGAGCCGGCGCGGGGGGCAGCGGCGGGGCGGCGGGCGGCGGCGGAGCGGGGCCTGCCAGGTCCGTGATGGCGGGGGAGGGAGGCAGGGAGGGAGGGCTGCGGCCTGAGGGGAGAGGAGGCGAGGGGGACGAGAGGTGGGGGAGGCTGAGGGGCGCACAGGGTGGAGGAGGAGGTGGGGGGAGCTGGGAGAGGTGAGGGGGAGCCCAGCGGGCTCGGGGTGAAGGTGGGATGTGGAGACGGGGAGGGGTCAGGGCCTAGGCCGGCTGTGGGGATGCTAGGCAGGGTGTGTGGGGTCCTGGGTGGGATGTGGGGGGTCCCACGTAAGGTATACACAGCCCTGGGTGGGATGTGGGGGTCCCACGTAAGGTATGTACAGCCCTGGGTGGGATGTGGGGGGTCCTACATAAGGTATGTACAGCCCTGGGTGGGATGTGGGGGGTCCCACGTAAGGTATACACAGCCCTGGGTGGGATGTGGGGGGTCCCACGTAAGGTATACACAGCCCTGGGTGGGATGTGGGGGTCCCACGTAAGGTATACACAGCCCTGGGTGGGATGTGGGGGTCCCACGTGGGGTGTAGGGGTCCCAGGCAGGGTGTGGGAGAGGCAGCCGTGGTGACTCTGTGTTTTGCTGGGATGTGTTTGCCTTGTGGGAGCCCACCTCGCCCCCCGCGCGGTTATTACAGCTCACTTGCCATCAAGCTCCACAGCCACAGTCTCAAGTACTGGGGGTGGGAAGGGATGTTGAGGTTTTCTCAGCCCTGCTTGGTGCTGCTGGTGTCGGCAGCAATAAATGTTGCTCACAGGCATCAGGCAGGGTTGTGGCTGCGCTGGGACGGAGGCTCCGCTCGCCTGTGGCTGCTGTGGGGGGTTTCTTTTCCCCTCTGTCCCACGAAGGGCCCTCAGCCAAGAGGGAGGAGGAAGAAACGTGTCAGGGGAAAAGAAACAGTGGTAAACGGGCTGTGTGTACCTATTGGTTTGTTTTTGGAAAGATTAGTAAGCTGGATTTTGCTGCCTTTGAAGAGTTAGTAATTCTTTTTTAGCACAGGGCCTTGCATGCTATTTATCTGTTGTCCTGCCTCTACGGAGGCTGGGAAAATCCTGCATTTGGCAAAGAGAGCTTAAGTTCCTTGAGCTGTCTTGGCTATCTGAAGGCTATGGTTTTGTTGACGTTGCTGCTTTGTTCTGGGGAAGAGGCATCCCAAGGGCTCTGGGATACTTGGGAAGAGAAAAGCTAAAGTATTTACCTGTGCTTGCTGTGGAAGGGATGGAGTCTGTTTATGGGATTCCTGACATATATAAGGCTGAAACAGTTATTGTGAGGGGCTGGATGAACCATCAAACCTCCTACAGCAATGTTGTCTGCTCAGCAATTTAATAGGAAAGTAACAAATAATGTTACCAGTGGACTGTAAGTTTTGAAAAATAATTTTAAAATCACTGTTTCCTATTATTAATATTTTGGTTTATTTGAGAATTAAGTCTGGAGGTAGAGGAAAAGTTCCCTTCTCTGTGTCTGTGTGGGTTCCTTGCCTTGTTTCACTTAAATTTCATGGATTTTTGCCGCTCAAAAATACTGTGACAGCCTGTGTTGTGTTGATAGAATTATACTGATTGGGAATTAAGGGGTTTAAAAATCCACTTGTAGACAGGAAAATGTGTTGATGTTGCTGCTATCACTGTGTGGTTTAGCAAGTTCAGTGGTTTTCTTCAGTGCCTCAGTTAACCTCACCAAGGACGGTGCCTTTGCCTGATTTCTCAACCATGAGGATCAGCTGCTTTAACTAGGTGCATGTGGGCATTTCTTGTGCATCTCTGCAAAGTAGTTTGGAAATTAAGTTTCTGTTCCTTGGCTAAAGAAGTTGTTGGGGTTTCTGTACGTGTGTGTGTGGCTGATGTTGGCAGCTGCACAGCTAAATCTTGGAGTGAGGTCTGTGTGGAATCTGAGTTGCACGTACTCTGCTCCTTTTAACTAGCTCATCTTCCAGTGCCCTCTAATTAGCTGTAGGTTTTTGGTTTGTTGGGGTTTTTTGTTTTGTTTTGTTTTTTTCAACAGAGACTTATAAATAAATCAGGAGCTCTGTAGAAAGGGATAAATATTTAATAGTCTGGCCTTTATTTGCTTCCAACAGGCAGTAGTACCTTGCTATGCTTGTTCAGTTTACGTTACATTTGCTGATTTGGATGAGTTCTTGTTGACTGGATTTCCCCAATAAAAAGGGAGAACTTGAAGCTACAAACACTTTTCTGCACTTGTGAGCTTTTAAAAAATTACTTTTAATATTTCATCATTTTGACTAAACTAAGGATGGTCTGTTTTTATGATGCCTAAAATTGCTGCACTTGCAGGTCTGGCGATTGACAGGAGCTCAACACCATCTGAACTTGCTTGTGTTTTAGGGGGATGTGCTTCTGGCGAGGCACTCAGTACTGACAACTGTTTCCACAGGTGAAACCAAATGCAGGCAAAATCCAGTTAATGCACTGGGCTTCAGCCCTTCAGTGGAGAAAACAGCTTTTCTGGCCAATACAGGACTTCAGACGTGGGTGCCTCTATGATTTTTCAGCCAGCTATTTGTTTTCATGTTGTTAATGTTTGTTTGCTAGGAAGTGGATTAAAACTGACAGAATTGAACATCAGTCAGTTGAACCCACGTTGGTGTGAGCTGAACCCAACCCAGGGAAGCCCAGCATGAGGTAGTGTGTGTCTGCACAGTGGTTTGAAGAGAGAAACCAGAAATTGTGGTGATTGAGGGTGGTAGGACCTGGAGCTGGTAAAGGTGTAGGTGTGTGTTAGCTGTGGAAGGAGGAGTTAGCACATAGTGGTCAGGGTAAAGGAGAAGCTTCAGTATTGAGAAGATTCTGAGTTAGAGGATGAAATTAGGAGTAACATGGGTTGTCTTGGTGACTGAATAACCTGCTGTCTGTGTAGTGGGTAGGTGCAATTTGCTCCTGGATAAATGCATAATTTAAATTCCTTATTTTATCTTGGTACTCACATTACACAGCCCTTTTATATTTATAAACCAGGTTGGCTTTTGGAACTTCCTGCAGGTTTTGAAAACCTGTCTGCAGTCATTTATGACAGCATTTTCTCCTTTACTTTGAGGCAGCTTCTTTTCCATCCTCCCTTGTGCTGAGGAATATTGAATATCTGTAAGTTTGTTTCTCTTTCATGGTATTTTGATGTAATAGCTGCCTGGGACACTGAGCAAGGTTCTTGTCTGGTGAATTACTGCTGATGTGGGTTTCTTAGAGCTGCTTGCAAATGAGACTTCTCAACTGGGTCCTTTTTTGCTGTTTGGCAGCACAGCACATGGTTCTGTTTGGAACTGAGGGCTGGCAATTTCCATTATTATTCAGTTGAAATGTTAACAGCTCTCCCTCCAGGTGCACTTGGAACTGGAATGAATATTTTTTTGCAAGGCATTATTTTTCTTGTAATTAGATGTAATTGAGAAAATAGAAACTCAATTATTTTGTGATACTCAGTGTTTCAAAGGTGCAGAGAATGCAGAGGTGGTGGGGTTTTGTGGGTAGTTTGTTTCTCTGTGAAAAACTATTAATAAGCAGCTGAGAACTGTTGTCTGGTGCAGTTAATGGCCTTGCTGAATCAGATACTTCCAAATGGAGTTGCTTATTCATCCTGTCGTGTCTGGAGGCCCAGCCTACACTGACAAACTGACCTGCAACCAACCTGCACAGGCACCGAAACTGTCTTGTGGGTGATGTTGATGACTCAAGGCCATTTTTGTGTTGCTGTGGAAGATAAGATCTATTTCTTCCTGGATTTGCAGCCCACGATGGTGCTGGTGGGACTCTCCAGTGCTCTGAGGGGATCCTTGGGAGGGGTGACCTTTCTCCTGAGGTGGGGTTGGGTTCTGTGGGACCTACCGGAGCAGATGATTGTGCTGACTAGAAGGTTGGAGGCTCTGGCTGGTGCTTCTGACGTGCAAGTTGAAGTAGCTTTTTTCATTAATTTATATTTGCACTAAAATTACAGACTTCCATGTATCCTTTTTTCCTCCTGCAGCTTCATGTTTCCAGTGGCAGGTGGTCTAGGTCCCCCTCAAGGTACGTATGAACATTTTGAGCATGAAATGCTTTGCTCTGTTTAGATACTTTAAACAACTTCAAAAGTTCTGCACTGCTGCTCAGAAGCATGATTATTAATTGAACTCTGTAGCTCTTTTTCCCCTGGAATGCAGGACTGGTGAGCTGACTCTCACAACTCTTACTTATAAAACTTTCTATGCCATGTTGAAGAAGCAGTGTTACCAGAATGCTAGATGAAAGATCTAGGAAAACTAGATCTCTGAATTTGCCTGTAAGATGTTCGTGTTATTTTCAGTCTGGTATTTAACCTCTTTATGCTTCATCTACCAGCTGTTTATACCCATATTGTGTGGGTGTTGCAAGACCTGGTAAATATTTACAAAGCACAGCAAGACCCTGGGACAAGAGTCACAACCTGTGTGGAAAGTATTCATACAATAGGAGAGCCTCAGCCTTAAATTACCTTTGTTCTCATTCCTGTTGCAGTCCTGTTTAATTAATGGAAAATACAGGGAGAACTTGCAGGGAGAGTGGAGAGTTTCCTTTTAAAAAATCTCAGGGACTGATTTATGGATTACTCCTGAGTAATGTGTAAAGTGTCATGTCCCTCCTGAAGAGCTTTTGTGTCTGATGTTCAGTTCAGCACAGTTACAATTATCTCACTGTGTGCTGGTAACAAATGTGTGCTAGTGTCTGGCTCCCAAGATATCATACAAGATATGAAAATAATGAATCATAATCCATTTTATTCAATGAATTCATATATTCCAGCTTGATTTTGTTGAAGTTTAGCTTTTACTGACAAATATTGTAACCATTCTAATATCTGTAGTGGGCTAATTAACATACAGACAAGTTATCCAGGCAGATCAGAGTGTGAAGCTGTGTTGTGAAATAATGAGTTTATTTCCCAAGACTCTTCTTCAAAAACTGCCAGTATCTAAGGTTTTCCTTTAAGAGAAATGGGCGATTATCAGCACCAGTCAACCTGTTTAATTAAATCTCGTTAATTGGAAATTACCTTTTAAAAAATCATATGGGAAGAAACCCTCAGAGAATCCTTGGGCTGGTGGCACAATCTATCAGCTTGGTTATTGTGAAAGCCCCATCACGTTTCTTCCCATAGACTGACCGGTGTCTAAACTGAGGAGGTTCTGTGGCTGCCTGTAATGTAGCATTTTTGTTATTTTTTTAAGCAGTCCAGCAAGACTGAGAGGTTTTTTTCCTTTATTTGCTGGTTTAGTTACAAAAATACACCCAAAAAACACACCAAAAAATGCCCCCCAAAAACCCAACACCAACAAACAAACCCAAAACCAAACAACAAAAAGAGAAACCCTCTAACACTAACTGGGAGCTTACCATGTTTCATGTTTCGTTGTAGGGATGATTCCCATGCAGCAGCAAGGATTTCCAATGGTCCCTGTCATGCAGTCCAACATGCCAGGCATGATGGGGATGAATTATGGTTCTCAGATGCCTCCTGGACCCATGGCCATGCAGGTGCGTGGCAATAAAATGTGGACTGAAAGGAGATGTCTGGGTGCTTGTCTGAAAGGTGACAGCTGAAGAGAGTGGAACTTGGCTAGAAACTAAAGGATGGGGATCAGTTTCTAGTGGGACATCCTATTTTGTAGTACTCTCTTTGAAGATTTCTTTTTTTTATAATTTAAAGAATTCTCCAAGCTTTGTTGAGATCTGGACGGAGCGAGTGGGGGAGTTTGGCATACATTACTCACTGTTGTAGAGCAGAGAGAAATGAGGGTGTAGTGCAAGGACAGCATCAGCTATATTTAAAGTAACATGGATGTTGTAGCCCACTCAAAGATGTCAGTGTGAGCTTTCATTTCATTACACGAGTCATGGCACCAAAGTGCGCTCAGGGAAACGTGGTCTCTGAAGAGGGAAGGAAACAAAAGCATCAGCAAGATGCTGAAAAGGTCCCAGATGGCATCTACTCCACAGTGTGGTTAGTAAGAGTATTGAGTTGTTAAGTAGCTACAATTTAAAACTCCCACAACAAACCTCTTCTGCCTTTTAAATTTTGCTTCATGCTTTTTCTGCTTTTGCTTTGCTGTGCTTTGCTTGCTGTTAAGGTGGAGCATTGTGTGGGATTTTAAATGAGACCTTTATAAGCTGATAAGAGTGACTATGTACACACTCTGATTGATCACAACCAATTCACTGCATTGTTTTATCCCTTTGTAACTCAAATGCTGGAGTTAATAGAATCAAGTTTCCCCAGTGCAAGTGGCAATTCATAAACTTTGTTTTTAATTACCTCATTCTAGGGAGCAATGAATCTCTTAAATATACTTTATTTTCTCATGTGACCGGTCTTCCCATTTGTCCAACTTCCTGTGTTCCATTCTCATTATTCTTCTTGTTTAAAGTAATTTTGTCTTTAACTCTGCTGGTGCTAATTGAGGGAGAACAACGAAATATGAGTAGCTAATATTATGTTTTCTCTCTTTGAAACTTCTGATTTCGATTTAGCACTAGATGTGCTTATGTACAAAATTATAATTTGCTGAAATTTAATGTCGTGGCTTTGTAGCCAAACTGCTAGTGATTTTATTGTATCCTGCCATCTCCTTACACTCCCTTCCCATCCCCACCTGGAATTTATTAGATTAATTTTGTAAAATTCATAGTAGGAAGGTGTTTTTTATGAGAGCTGGTCTAAAAATAATGAGCAGCTTTTGTTCTCTTTCTACGAGTTCTGATACCAAATACAAAAATTAATAGTAAGAGAAGTAAATTATTCTCTGGCCTCTTTTATACTAGGCAGACTTTGCTGCTATAACTGCACAAGGATGTATTTCTCAGCAAATGTTTCTCATACAGATGCAGTTCATTCAGACAAGTCACCTCTTGGTTGTTGTTGTGCACTGCCTCCTTCCCTTGGCCCACTGAGTAAGCTATGTTTGCAAAACGTCTAGACCACGTTTTTCCAGCATCCATCGTTTGTTAGGAGTCTGCACCTCCAGCATGGAATTGTAAAATATCATGCAATCGCTTAGAAAAGGAAATTTAAATAGAAAAAAAAATCCCCAAAGCGTGGTACTGAGCCCCGTGTAGCACTGCAGGATGCCTGTAACCTTCCTGAGTTTTGCCTTTGATCAGGAGACTGTCCTGTCCTCTAAAATCCTGTAGGAGTTGTAGCTCATTATGGAGAGGGAAGAGTGCCATCTGCTGAGGGACCAGGGTGTGCTCACACTGCTCTGTACTTCACGCTCGTCGTTTGGCGAGATCTGATTCACAATTTGACAGGGTGTAATTGCCAGTGGCTTGATTATTATTATTTTTTTCTTTCTGTGGAGAGGGGAAAAAAAAGCCTGGGAGTTGTATTATTTCTTTTGTTCCAGGGTGGGATGCCCTTAGGGCCCATGCCAGGGACTGGGATGCCTTACATGGGACAGGCTTCTTTCTTGGGAATGCGTCCAGCAGCCCCACAGTACACCCCTGACATGCAGAAGCAGTTTGCAGAGGAACAACAGTAAGTGAAGCTTTGCTGACTCTTGGGAGATTCTTCTAAGGGGGAGATGTGGTCTTGAGAGGTGATCCACACTGTAAAAACACCAATAGCTTCCCTAGAGAAGTTGTCCATTTAGAGCTGTCAAATATTGAGATCATTCCATTGCATTTGGAGGCCACCTGTGAAGTCAGTAGTGGCTGTCGTAGAGGCCTAGGAAGAAGCAGAAATGGGTGCACCAAGTCGTCTGAATTTGAGACAGAAGAAGTGGGAAAATTAAGCAGAAGCTTGCCATGAAAACTGGAGTGAAAAAATATTTTTAGAATTAAAAAAAAATTCATTGTGTTTCAGGAAGAGGTTTGAACACCAGCAGAAATTCTTAGAAGAAGAAAGAAAACGGCGCCAGTTTGAAGAGCAGAAACAAAAGCTGAGACTCCTAAGCAGTGTGAAGCCAAAGGTATGGCCTAAATAATAAGTGGGGGTTTTCTTCTGTTTTTGTTGGGTTTTTATGGGATGGTTTCTTTCAATAAAGAAATAAGTGGGGAACTTACATGAGACATCAGATTACGTCTTAAAAAGCATGTGGAATAGTTGGTCCTTTGCACACTCTTGGTGTAATGTAAACAGTCTGGTGTTGAAAATGAAATAGGCTTTTGAAAAATAAAACAACCTGGTGTGTAACATTTGGAAGTAGATTGAGTTTCTGGAATGGAGAAAGGTTGGTTGGTTGCTTGTTAACTTTGTCCAAAAATTTGGACACTTGTAAGGAGCTCAAGGCTCTTATCTGCAAGAACAGAAAAAAATGAGTGATGTTTGTGTTGTTCCTTTGTATAAAACTATGTCTGAAGCCTGAGAAACACTATTATGGTATAGTTTGAAAAAAAAAAAAGGCTTTCTAAACATGTTGATATGCCTCGGGAAGGCACTGCTGGAGAGGGAAGTGTTAATCTAACAGCAGGCATTGCTACCTTTTTTTACTGAAGAAGTGTGGATATTGAAAGAAAGCTGACTTCTCCTGTGAATTTTTCAAAATGTGTTCTGTGGTGTTTCAGACAGGTGAAAAAAGCAGGGATGATGCTTTGGAAGCCATTAAAGGAAATTTAGACGGTTTTTCTAGAGATGCTAAAATGCACCCAACACCAGCATCACATCCAAAAAAGCCAGGTTTGTCATTTTTCTCATTTTCCAACTGAAAATAAAACTCTTAATGTTTTAAATTTTCAGCAAGGGGGAACTAATTGCGAGCAGGATTTTCATTTGGTGGTACAAAGTGAGTGGATTCACTGTTTTGTAAAACAAAGTCTTGGGGTTATGAGGGTGAAATTAGATATCAGCTTTTATTAGGAGACTTGAAATCTTTAAAAGAAAGTTTAACGTGCTGTGCTTAATGTGAAATGTGGAAATTGATAATGCACTTGTTCTTTTCTAGTCAAAGCATTAATTAATGTTTTGCAGAGTGCTTTTGAAGCTGGGAAGTGCTGTACAAGTGCTAAGAATGATCAGAACACTGTGTAGTGACTGCAGTGTACTGTGACATCTTACTTGTGCACCACTGCCAGGGCATGGTCAAACCAAAGCCTTCTGTATCCTCAGTAATTACTCCCTTTGTACAATGGCTACTCAAGCTTTCCTATGAGTTGTAGGAGAGTTTGTTCTCTGTCTAGCCTGAAGCAAAGCTTATTTAGGCAAGCTTTTTCCTCTATAAAATTATTTGCTCTTTGATAATGCAGAATTTACAGGTGGTTTCTGACAATGTTCTGTTGTCTGCAGACATGCCCACCCCACGTTAGTTCTGTTAAAAGGGGTAACCATGCAAGGGATCCAACAGCAGATTGTGTCTGCTGAGACCTTACCATATATTACTGAGCTTTTGAGGATAAAGCACTGCTTGGAGGGAGAGTGTCCCCATGTGCATAGTTTGAAATATTATTTCTTGATTTGCTTGGATCCAGTCTGTTTAAAACAAACAGAGCACTTCCTTAGCCAGTGTTCAGAGTCAGCTTTCAAAATCTGGGATAGAAGATGCATGGTTGGAAGTGGCTGCTCAGTTCTACCTTATGTGTTTATTATGCTGACATAATAAGTCTCACATTTCTCCCAAATCTCCCATCCTCTGCTGTTTCCCCTCACCCATTTGCTGTGGATACCCAGTATTTGCTGCTTTTCCTGCCTTTCCACCCATGAACCTTTTTCCTCATCGCTTTGTGCGTGTTCATTCCGTTGTGTGTTCATTCCATTTTACAGATCATCCCAGATCATCCCATTCTGCTGTATCTGTTTCCCACTCTGCTTTTCTTGATGATGAAGAGTTTAGTGACTTTATACAAGGGCCTGTTGAAACTCCCCAACTGGTGCCTCAACCCACCCCTCAGCCTTTTCAGCCTTTTCATTCTGCCACTGAGGCTGGGCAGCTGCTTTCAGAAAAAGCTGTGGTCCAGCCTCTCCCTCCAGCCCAGGCTCCAGTGTTATCCATCCTGCATGGTACAACTGGGCAGGTTCCTTATCTTCCTGCCTCTGCATCTTCACCCAATACCCGTAAAACAGGTAACTCTAAAGTATGGTTTTTTTAATGTATCACCTTCTGTCATAGAGCTACACCAAGCTTTTACTTATTTTATTGGGTTTTTTTTTCAGTCTGGCTGAAAGAGGTAATATATAGGCAATTAAGCAGAAACCTGCTGATCCATGGGAAAAGATGGTTTCAGTCCCACTCTTCCTTCCCTTAGAACTGCACTGTAAAAGCAAGTCAGGTGTGGATCTGAAGATTGCTAAATATGCACATGGCTGATCTTAAGTGAATTTAGTCTTGGGTGCTAGATTCTTCATAAGTCTGTGTAGTAGAAAAAGACATTTGGGATAATTGGTATTAAAAAAATAACTATTATGCTAGTGTGGAGCACTTGTGTGCTTCCTGTCTTGGAGGCTAAATGGGTGTTGGTGAGACTAACGTGAAGGATTTTGCAGATGTAAGTAGATATTGGACACTTCTGCTATTGATGCCTAGATGATTATACAGTGGTGATCCTAATACAGGAAATAGTTTCATGTATTTCTTCTCCTACTTGTTTTTGTTGGACTTGTTGGGTATGATGGTAAGTGAAGGGCAGAACCAGGTTATAAAAGTGTTTGAACAGGGTGATGCTGTTGGTCTCAGCTGGGATGGATACTCATCTATATAACTCATCAGTGGTACCAATAATACTTTGAAAGTGTGGAATTGCAATCTGGGTGGTTAATAACAAAACATAAATAATTCCTCCTGTTTGTTCAGGCTCTTCCTTGGAGGAGAAAGTCTTAGATAATGGCTCACATGAATGTGAACAAGAGCAAACCAAACTTAAAGCATCTGAAGTTGAGCACAAAGCCTCAGCTGCGAGCAAAGTGCATCCCAGTCTACCCATCACTGATTGGGATGTTGTAGGTGGACATGACAGTGGTACCACTGCTGCAGAGGTGCACAAGGCTTCAGAACAAAACATAGCAGTTGAAGAGTGTGGTGAGCAAATTAAACATTTGACAGAATTTAAATCTACTGAGATGCTGCTTGAATGCTAACACTCTGTACCCTAATTCTAAGGCCAATCCTGCATAATTTTGCTCTGAATGCCTGCTTGAATAATATGTCAGTGCCTCCTGCTCCTTGCTAAAAGTGTAACAATGTTGATTTTACTCTAAACTTTTTCCACGTGAGTGTATTGCTGTAATCACTTTTAACATGTTTGTTTAATCAGGTCTACTGTTATACAATATTCTGTCTTCTTTCTCAGGAGCAAAAAAAGATGTGCTCTCTAAAGGTTTTTATTATATGTTTTAATTATTTAAAGAAACTTATTACTTAAGATTGTCAATATCTTAGTGGGTTTTCTTCTTCTGAGGAGATAAAAGGTTAAAACCCCTAGCTAGTTAATATGTTTCCCAGACAATTTGCTACTAAAAGTATATGTGATTTAGGGATCAAAAGCTGAACTAGATGAAAAAATTAAGCAAGCTTTAATTTCCGGTTCTGTATTATTGAAGCTGACTATTGACTGTTTGGTTTTGTTGCATTCCAGATAAAATAGATGCAAGGTCTCTGGTCCATCTTTACTGGTGCTCTTGTGTTGTATTCAAGGGTTACATGAAATATGGGCTCCACTGTAGTCAAGTATGATAGAAAGTACATGTACTCTTTACTGGAGGATGAGAGGAGATGGAGAAGGGAGAGAAAGACAAAGAATTTTCAAATTATTCTGATTTTGACCAGAGCTCCATCCAAGATGAGCATAAAATCTGCTTAGAAGGGAGCTAGATAGGAAGTAAAGCAATGAGACTGAGGCAAAGAGTCCACACAGTGGAGAAGGAAATAACCAGTTTGCTGTGAAATTTTAAGACACAGTGAGACCTGAGCTAGAAATTAAGAGGGAGGCAAATGAGAAACTCCTTATTTCATTATGTATATAACTCCATTCTTGCTGTTACTGCCAAATCATTCTAGTTAATATGTTGAAAAACATATTCCTGCAGTAGCTGTTTTTCTTCTGAGCACAGTGATTCTTATCTGAAATCTTTGCCTGAAATGCTACATGATACTGACCAACTACAATCTAGTCTCTAAGATCTTTATAGTCTGAATCTGTATATTCTAAAACAACTGTCTGTCTTTTCCTTCCTGAATGGAATATGTTTAGGAGTTGGAGTGTTCCCTTCACAGGATCCAATTCAGCAAATGATGCCTCCTTGGATTTACAATGACAGCTTGGTGCCAGGTAAACAAGAAAGCAGGCTTTTAGCCAAGTGGGCAGTGGAAGGTGTGAATGTACCTGTGCTTAGACTGCCATTTATTGATCACTGTATTCTTCTTCAATCATCAAACAAGTCCTGTGTCTTTGATAGGTTACATATTTATTGTGGCTTTCTCTGCAGTTGAAGAAGCACGAGTTTTATTCAGACATTTTAAATGTTTAATCTAGAATTTGTTAGGATAGCAGATTATGCTAGTAGAGGTTGGATTGCTGATAATACTGCTTTCATGGGTAGTTTGTTTTTTGGCATGTCTTGTAATTAAGCAGGCTCATTTCTTAAGGCAATTTATCTTATATATGCAAATAACAGTAAATTGTAGATGAAATACTGAAGTAATTATTGATTACACTGAAGTTTAAATATATAAAGCTGTTATAGCTATCTTTATGTATGGATTATCCTGCAATTTTATGTGTTTTGATATTGAGTATTTGATATAAAATACTTATTTGCTTGTGTTAAACTTGTCTGTAAAGGCCATCCAATAACACATTTAGATGAAACATGATACCATACAATGCCAGAATGCTTACTTTACACATAATTTGATATGATGTTGAGTTTGAGATAAAATAGAAAAGCAACCTTAAATTTACTTGAAAACAGCAGTTGTCACTGTCTAATACTGGCTCACTCTCAACAGAGTTGTATAAGAAAATTTTAGAAACCACTTTGACTCCTACTGGAATAGATACAGCCAAGCTCTATCCCATACTGATGTCGTCTGGATTGCCCAGAGAGACCCTTGGGCAGATTTGGGCCTTAGCCAACCGAACCACCCCTGGGAAGCTGACCAAGGAGGAGCTCTATGCTGTGCTGGGAATGATAGCAGTGACTCAGGTATGACTGACACCCTGGGGATAAGGCACAAGGGCACTTCACTCAACTAATCTGCCTTAGGTTGCGTGTTGGCACCAGTGGCTGGTGTCCCACACCTGTGGTAAAGCACCACTTCTGTTGAAGTCTGGAGGAGAGACTCCCCTTGTAACTTGAATGGGATTAAAATTTCATTCCCTGTACTTACGTTGCAGTTACTCCTTTATTTCGTGTCAGGTGAAGATAGTTCTCAGACATACCTACCAAACACATGTATATGCATTTCTACTAGAAAACACTCTTGTTTTTATTTTGCTATAGAGACATCTGTTTTCCTCCAACTGTATGAGTCCTGTATCCCTTAGTCTGCAAACAGATTGACTTGCTGCCTGCCTGCTGCACCACTGGAATGTTAATTTTAGGCTTCCATTCTTTGTCAGAGTTGTCATCTCTTAGCAGCTTATTTCTAAGTACCAGCCCTGTATAAAAAGTAAGACAAGAGTATCTTGAGTGACAAAGACCAAAGCTGAGGTGCCTTGTGGGAGGGTGTGTAGGAAGGATGATATGGCACCAGGTTCAGCACAGCTTTGCTTGCCACTGCTTACTAGGTTAGCTTACTAGGAGCCAAACAAGATTGCTGTCAAACACAGGGTGTGGGATATTATCCACTCGCTTATGCTCTTGACAGCATGTTTTGGCTCAGGAGGTTTACTTGAAGCTTGAACATTTCCCTGCTCTTTCGCTTATCCAGGAATAAAAGCTAGAAACTGGAATTTTTGTTTGCCTGTTAATTGATGTGTCCATGGTTGACTTTGCTTTTCTGCCTTTACAGAGAGGAATACCTGCAGTGAGTCCTGATGTGTTAAACCAGTTTCCAGCAGCCCCAGTCCCCACGTTGACTGGTTTTCCCATGCCACTGCCTGCCATGAGCCAGCAGCCCCTGTTGCCCCCGGCGCCACCCGGCTCCGTGCCCCTCAGCATGGGGCCAGCCGTGGTGGGACTGAGCATCCCGGCACCAGGGGGTGGAGCTGCCCCACAGCCCTCGGGAGGTTTCCTGCCCTCCTTCCCACCCGGCCAGGTCAGCTCCTTCTTGGTGAGACACTGAAACAGGTTGCCCAGGGAAGCTGTGGCTGCCCCATCCCTGGCAGTGTTGAAGGGCAGGTTGGATGGGGCTTGGAGCAACCTGGGCTGGTGGGAGGTGTCCCTGCCCGTGCAGGGGGGTTGGATCTGGATGATCATTAAGGTCCCTTCCAACCCAAACCATTCTGTGATTCTTACCTGGCACATCTCCACTGTTCTGCAGAGAGAAATAGTCTGGCTGTTAACGATGTGTAGTGACAACAGACTTTAGATCAAGAGCAAAAAAAAATAAAAAATAGAGCTGAAATCTAGCACGTGATGTCTAAAAAGCATGAAGTTGTGCCACTAAGGATGTCCTTTTATTTTTTCTTTCTTCCTGGTGGCATTAGAGGAGGTGCAAAAGCTTTCTCCATTACAAACTAATTGCATTGAAAGAAGATTTTAGTTGTTGTTAGGATTTTGTGATAAACCTAAAATGCAACTTTAGGTTATACTAAACAACAGGTAAAATAACTCGGAGTTTTCAGGATAAGCTAGGAACTATGAAAGCCTTTGGCTTACAGCACTAAGTCATGTAGGGGGTAAATTCTCCTGTTTGCAGGTATGGTTCACCCTTCTTTGGAAAGTATTTCTTCTGACGCTGCTGCTGTGTGTATTGATTTTTACCTTACTGATTTTTATATTATTGATTGATTTAAATTATTAATATTTGTCCTGTATTAAAGGTATTACATGGCTAACATCAGTGATACATTTAATGTGAGAGTTAGAGTAGGATACTTTATTCTACTGTTCTTCTTGCATCCTACTTGTAATCCTTGTGTGTGTTCTGAGTTGGGTGAAGTGCAGGCCAAGTGGAAACACTGACCATACAAATTTTCTGTGCTAATGTTGAAAGGTTTTTTCTGACTTTTGGGTTTTTTTATTTCTTAAGTCAATCTCACTGCTCTGAACTGCTTTCATGCTATATGACAATTTGTGAAGACAAAACTATAGCAATTTACGTGCTGTTTGTAATTCAGGTAGTGAAACCAGAAGATGATGACTTCCAGGAGTTTCAAGATGCTTCAAAGTCAGGCTCACTAGATGACTCTTTCACTGATTTCCAAGGGGATGTAGCTGGCTCCTCCAAAGCAGCCAGTTCACAGCACCAGAGCAGGTAGATCTTTGGTTCCTGCCCCTTCGGTATTTTCAAACTCTTTTTAAGATATGAAATGTTTTCCTCTTTTGTGGTTAGCTTTCTAGCCTGTAATTTCCTGGTCACCTGACTTCTACTCTGACAGCTTCTTTTGAAGGTTGTTGCAACTACAATTAGGCTTTTTGAATCAAAAATTACTTTTGATGTACCAGAGGTGCTTGGCCATTCTTTGGCATTCTAGTCATCGTGCTGAGGTAAATCACATTTACAAACTCTGGAGAGAGGTTTGCAAGTGCTTATACTGCTGCACAGGTAATTGAAAGTAACTTCATACTGTGCATTCTGGGGAAAATCTTACCCAAAGCTATTCAGGAAAAGTACCCAGGGACAGAGGAGTTCTGCAGTTAGTGCTGTGGGCTTCCATTACAGGTGTGACCCCATGTTTGATGGAGTTGGTGGAAACCATTTTCTGACATTAAGGTCTTTCTTTAGGCCCTGGATATGGCCCCAAAATCCATGCAAAGAGCACGATGTTGTATTAAAGGGCTGAGCACAACAACAGAAGAGCATCTTGTTATTTCTGTTGTTTCTCTGGCCAGTGCTTAAACTTTTGGTAACTGACTATAAATCCCAATTGAAATCTCGTTCTGTCTTGGCTTTTCATTTGGGACGCTGCCAAGCTGTAGTTCCAGATCAGGCAAATTTTGTGTAACAAAATCAGTAAGCATGTTTACTGCCTTTGAGAGTTTGAAATCAATCTTTTGAAGTCCTGTGATGACAAAATTTCAGTGTTGTTGTTTCCTGTTACTGCACACGGCAAACTTGTAAGTATCTCCCAGGTGTCTGATTGTAGGCACGCACCTTTTCCGTGTATTCAACAGGCTGTTGTGATCCTGGAGAAGAGAAGGCCCCAAGGAGACCTTATAGCAGCCTTCCAGTATCTGAAGGGGACCTACAGGAAAGCTGGGGAGGGACTTTTGACAAGGGTGTGTAATGGTAGGATGAGGGGTAATGGTTTTAAGCTGGAAGTGGGAGTTTTAGATCAGACATTAGGAGGAAATTCTTTAGCGTGAAGGTGCTGAGACACTGAACAGGTTGCCCAGAGAAGCTGTGGCTGCCCCATCCCTGGAAGTGTTCAAGGCCAGGTTGGATGGGGCTTGGGGCAACCTGGTCTAGTGGGAGGTGTCCCTGCCCATGCAGGGGGTTTGGAATTTGGTGAACTTTAAGGTCCCTTCCAAACCAGAGTTTTCTGTGATTCTGAGTTGCACACAGAACTGTGCATTATGGTGCCATGTGCATCTGAAGAGGCTGTTTTAAGTAGATCTTGATTTGTGTGAGACTTCATTTTGCAGTTAATGCTATTCTCTTGCTGAAAGTTTGAACAGAAACATTGTTTGTAAATTCCACAACAGGAAGTAGGAGATCATAAAAAAAAATAATAAAAGGGATGTTTCTTTTTCTGCAGCAGTTCCCTTTATTCAGTTGTAAAATCATTCAGTTTTGAACAGAGTATTACAATGAGCTATAATGTAATTGCTTATGGAGCTTTATTTTTTTAAAAAAGCCATCTGTAGAGTACAGATGAT
This sequence comes from Apus apus, assembly GCF_020740795.1. Classification (NCBI taxonomy): domain Eukaryota; kingdom Metazoa; phylum Chordata; class Aves; order Apodiformes; family Apodidae; genus Apus; species Apus apus. The sequence continues at coordinate 5,754,335 of NC_067299.1, read as the reverse complement.
TAACCATTGCATTTGCCAAGATTGCATCTCTAATAGCCTGTTTTGCAGTGATGTGAAATTTAATTATATTACCATAAGCTATATTTTTTTGACATTGCACTGTCTGTCTGCAAGCATCACAGGCCCTCAGTAGCATGTGTGGGGAATTGCTAGGTTTGTGTGTTGCTTGTAGGCTGCTGATAAGGAGATTTAAATGACTCTGGAAAGATTCTTCCTTCAGGCCAAAGAATGCCATAGAAATTCACGTTTTCAATGTGCATAGAATTGAATAACATAAACTAAGAGGTAAAACACATCATTCATATGTAAAGGATGTTGCTCTGTAGAGCTGCCAAGGTCTGATAAGGGGGCTGGTGTGGAGGGCAAGCAAAGCTCTTGCAGAACCTCTGCTAAATCTTGGAGCAGTTGCTGACATGGTGTTAGATTTTTTGTGGCAGTTTTACTATATAAAGTAGAGTGTGTTTATGTGCAGAAAGATTTGCTTGTGTATGTGTGGACTAATCCTTGTTGTGCTGAGGAGATAGCAACCTGAACTCTCTGATTTGCACTGACAGAAATTCAAAGTTATCCTTTTGCACCCTGCTTTCTCTTCTCTTAATTTTCCAATATATAATGAAATAGAATCAAAAATAGATAAGCTGGAAGTATGGAGCTGGCAAATTCTCATGCAGTTTTAACTCTTTACTTTATCAGAGAGAATTGTCCTTATGCTGCCCTAGGGAAAGCCCTAAAGTGAGACAGCAGCAATTCCTGGGGTGTGCATGTGTGCTTATTCTCTCCTGGGCTAAGAAATTATGTGGTGTAAAGTTCTGGAGTGTTTTGTTCATGTTGTTACAGGGGAAAATCAAGAAGGGTGAAAATTGACTTGTGGCCTAAAGAAATACGATTAAGTGAGATAAAGTGCTAATTCACCCATCAGTTGCACAGCTGCCTCTAGATGCTCTTATTCTTAATAGATCCTGAGGTAGTTTTCATCAAGTTCCTGATTAAGAACTAACTCCTTAGGGTACAAGCTGAGGTTAACGATTCAAATTTTGTATTCATAGCTCGTCTAAATGAAACCTGGAAATGTAGATTTCTCATCAATAAATTAAAGAACTTTGCTTTTATCTCTTTTATTTTTAGTGTTCCTTCTTTACTAATGCCACTCCCAGGTAATAAGACACTCTCATCAACTGATAAGTATGCTGTGTTTAAAGGAATTGCAGCTGAGAAGCCTTCTGAAAGTACAGCTACTTTTGGAGGTAAAAGGAAAAATACAGAACCACTATGAGCAATTTGTTGCAATATTTCATAGATCTTGTTTTTACATTGATAAAATTAATATTTTTAACAATAGTAGCAGTTATTTCATTCTAATTTTTATTGTAGGAATTCCTAACTCCTGAATGTAAATGTAAATGTGTTCCTTTTCTCATGTTCACTAGATTGTGGAGACAAGTACAGTGCGTTCCGTGAACTGGAACAACCACCAGAGAGCAAATACCTAGGTAAGCAGTGTGGTTTTTGGAGCTGTTTTAACATGCCTTCTTGGTCACTTTTATATGCTGCAGAATTTCCGTTGCTAAACTTCTAAAATAGTTGTGCTTTTGCTCCTCTAAACAACTCAGCAGGAAATATCCAGAAAAAATAGTGTGATTTGCTACTGGAGCAATCTCCACATTGTATTTCTAGACAATTGGCATCTCTTTTGGATGCCTCTGAGTTTTGTTTTAAAATAACAGCATGACTGGAATTTGTTCATTTTTAACTAAGGAGTCATATATTCTTAGAAGACAGAACAAGATACTTCTGGACAAAACTGCAACTTTTTTCTATTGTTAGGGCAGAATTTAAGCTTTTTGTGGTCTCTGGTGCTCGAGGAATAAATCTGATCACTTATTTTGAAATTTGCATTTAACTGGTTTTGATTGGGAAGGGTAAAACCCAGATGGCATCTGAGGTGAAACGTGTAACTACAAAAGCAGAATCTCCCTGAGTCTTTTCCAGATCCCTGTCTGACTCAGTTACACAATATAAGTGGTAATCTCATCTTGTTAATCAGATGGTGAAAAACTTTCATATATTATCAGTAGGCAGATCAGAAGATAAACATGTTACTGACTTAACCTGAACTTACACAGAGTTCTGTTAGATCCAGCATTTTGTTCCGTTAGTAGAAAACAATTTTAGATTTTAGGATAAAGCTGCTTACCTGAGTTCCCTCCTCCTCCATATTTTTCAGATGGAATTTCTTTTTCAGACATTGAGTTTCTGAAACTCCTGTAATTCTTTGTGAGGTTTTCATGCTCAGTACCTCCTCAGATTAAATACACACAACGAAATGAAATAACATTTCATCTCTTTCCGTTCATGTTCTACAATATATAGAAAATTCCTGTATTTGCCTGCTGTCCAGGTCTGACCACTCTTAACCCTTTCACCAGCTTGCATTTCTAATGGAAAAGTTTGCAATGCATCAGTAAGTTTAGTTTGCTGTGATGTTTTAGTTTTGATCAATAAGTAGCAATTTCACCAATATTTGTATTGTTGCTGGGCCAAGTGAATTGATTTGGAGGGGAGGGAGAATGGAAGAGTGTGTCAGGTACAGTCATGGTCCTTTACTACTATTATAGAGTATTCTTTTAAATCTTGGTTAAATTAATTTAAGGCATGACACTGTGTGATGGCTTAAAAAAATACATTTTGATGATGTACTTTTACAATAGAACAAAATCTGTGTATTGGACACTTGTCTGCAGGTATGCATCAGTATTTTGAAATTACATGCTGGTGAATGGGTTAAATGACTCAACATTATCAGCAGGGTTGCTTTTGTCCCAACCCTCTGCTGACACCCCAAAAAAGAACTGCATTTGGGCAATATTTTGAAGGAAGGGAGGGGGAGAATTGCTTCTGTAAGAAGGTAAATACCATATCGGTGTAAGTGAAATTCGATATGAAATTAATTACTTGGCAAATAAGGATGAGGTGGGAAAAAGAACTTACCTGGAAGCAGAGTGAGACAGTACTGATCACCTTTTGAAAGTGCTGGTCATACTGTGTTTTGATATTTACTCAATGTAAAGGGACTGGCATATGACTTTGAGGCTAGTTGAAAGACTTAGGTGTTTGCTGGAATGAGTAGTAGAATTGCTGACCTTGGAACTTGTGTGGTTCACAGACGTTGAGTTTGCAGTTCTATGTGCTTCCTGAGGTCTTAATTGAAATTGTTTGCATAAAAACTTCTGACATTGCATGAAATAATTTGCTTGCTTGCATGGCGTGAGTATGGTGTGTGTGTTGTCACTGCAGTGTCTCATTATGGGTGGTTTTCATTGTTTTTATTCTCAGGAGATAACCTTGCAGAATTCAAGCCTTCAGGAACCGATGATGGTTTCACAGATTTTAAAACCGCTGACAGTATCTCACCACTAGAGCCACCTACAAAAGACAAAACTTTCCCTACATCCTTCCCTTCTGTGCCCATTCAGTCCAAACAGCAAACACAAGCAAAAACCTCTTTGAATCTGGCAGACTTGGATCTCTTTACCTCCACTGGTGAAAACAAGCAGCCCTCCTTCCCACCTGCATTTAATACATCAAAATCGGGCTCCTTCCCTCCACCACCCCTTCCATCTACCACTTCCCAACCAGCACCCAGCAAAAGTTCAAGCTTAGCTGATGAGTTTGGAGAGTTCAACCTTTTTGGGGAATTTTCTAATAGTGCATCAGCCAGTGGACAAGATGACTTTGCAGATTTTATGGCTTTCAACAATAGCAGCGGATTTTCCGAACAAAAAGCAGATGACAACTACAATGCACTTAAGCTAGAGACCAGCCCTGTTCCTCAGCCTGGCTCATCTGCCAGCACGGTGAAGAGTGGGCAGAGTTCTGCCACCACGGCTACACCCACCAAATATGATATCTTCAAACAGCTTTCTCTGGAAGGCTCTGGAGCAGGCTTTGAGGAGGGGAAGGACAACCCGCTTTCTTCAGTGAAGAGCGATGACGATTTTGCTGACTTTCACTCTAACAAGTTTTCTTCCACGTGCAACAGCGCCGAGAAGTCCCTAGTGGATAAAGTGGCAGCTTTCAAGCAGGCCAAAGAAGATTCTGCTTCGGTGAAGTCTCTGGATCTCCCTTCTATTGGTGGCAGCAGCGTCGGCAAGGAGGATTCTGAAGACGCGTTGTCTGTTCAGTTTGACATGAAACTGGCTGATGTGGGAGGAGATCTTAAGCATGTCATGTCTGATAGCTCTTTGGATTTGCCAACAGTTAGTGGCCAGCATCCACCAGCAGCAGGTGAGGAACTGGTTAGATTGCTCTGGTAATGTAGGTGATGGAGGTTTCAGTGTTGTTCTGTGTGCTAAATTACAGTATTATGCACTAGTCTTTCGGTAGTTGAAAGACTCCTCAATCTGTGCACCCATTAGCCAACAGCCCCTCAGCAGGGCAGTGTTTATTTCCTGCCTTAGGTGACTATAAATAGATTGAAAAGTTTGAACCCCATGCCAGTTTATTTTTGAGATTTGACAACATCGTAACACTGGTACCTGTTAGCTATTGTCACTTAAGGGATTCAAGTGGAAAATTTTCTAATGCAAACACTGTCATTCCATTTATATTAGCAAGATGGATGGCTGAGAGTCTCATTTTAATCTCTTGGTTTCAACAAAGCATTTGGCTGGGAAACTTAACCCACTCTGCGCTTCTGAAAGGGTAGGCAGAACACTAATTTGTGCTGTTAATGAAAAAGCTGTCTAATCAACACCACTAGTATATTCCCCTTACAGTGGGGCTTAATCTGTGTAGCTAGTATTTTGCAGGACTGCAAGTAGAAGTATTGCATTCACTTTTTAGAATTAAACCCCTCGTTGGAATAGTTGTGCAAAGGGCCTGTAAATGCTAGTCTCATGATTGATAGCTTTTGGACCTAAATTTGAAACCACAGGACTCTTACTTTCTCCTTATCAGATGTTCACCTTCTTTAATTTCCCTTTCTGAAAGTACCCCTGAGACAGTGAATCGACCCTCTCTGATCTGATCACATATCATCAAACAGGTTTCCCAAGTGTCCTGCTTTTTCTTTTCATATGTACATAGGAAGATAAGATGTAGTTAAATGTTCTGTGGCCTTCAATAATACAGGAACCATTACTGTGTTCTAGTGACAAGTATTATGCAGTCAAAGGCTTTTCTGAACAGGGGTGGAGCATACAAACTGTAAATGTAAAAGCTGTTACTGTAAGGATTGGTTATTTCCATATTAAATACTTCCATTTTTGCAGGTATGGGTAGAGAAAATACACAGTACTGTAATTTTGCATTATATGATATTTTTAAGTAGGGGAAAATTAAGTTGGCAACTTCGACATGGAAGATACTCTATAACAGGGTACAAAATATCAGGAATAATTTATTAGCAAAGACATTTAATTTTCATATTACTGCTTGGTAAAATTCCAAGTTGAGTGAGCTGTCAAAAACGTAGCACCTACAGTGTATTCTTGAATGTTTACTTTGGTTTTGAAAGCACTTTTTCCTAATATTTTTCTAGCCTCTTTTGGTGGTAGTTTGACTTATGTAGCTCTTCTACAGGATGTGAGCTTTTGCCACAGAAATCAGTGATTAATAATTGCCATTTGTGGCAGGGAAGACTGTTTCTCGGTTTGTTTAAAGGGGTTAGCTGATCATGTGCTTGTTGCTAAACTTTTGAACTCTGAAGTATTAATTAGAAGCTATTTTTATTAAACTTAAACAAGTCTGTATTCTCCTATGGTGCCAAGCTAGACGTTTTTCCACAGGGAGAGTTTTACTCCATTGAACTCTCTTTGGATCTCGTAGCGGAGCGTCGCTCTGGACAATCTGTTACGAATACATCTCTGTTCCTTTGTGTATGTTTGATGCATTTCAAGCTGTGAACTGCTGATGTTCAAGCCCCCTTTTTTTTTTTTAAGTTTACATAAGTTAAAAAGCAGATTCTTTTTTTTTCCCCTCTTCATTTTCTTCAACCTGTAAATCTAATGTCAAAAAAGGACAGTATCCCTTTGTCATCCTCACTGCTGAGAAGGGGGAGTCTAGGCATTGGGAACCGTGTGTTTGGAAGCCCCTTGTAACATCCCCAGTGACAGGGCAGCGTGGCAGAGGTGGTGAGAAAGGATTTGACTTTTCTGACATACTGATACAGAGGTCCTTATCCTTTGGCTGTTGAGATTTTCCCATTGCTTACCTTCCAGGTGTGGGCAGGTAGGTTGCTTATGCTGGGAACTGGGAAGAAATTGAGTTGCTTCCCATGCGAAGGACTTTGATCTCTGAGGGAAGAAAGGTTTTCTGTTTTGCTCTCTCCAAAGGGGATACTGTCTCTTTAAACTTTGCTATTATTCTTTGTGTGGAAGGAAGATTATACTAATGTTGCCTGATTTCTCTTGCATTTACTTAGTATAACCCTTTGAGCACTGGCTGCATGCTGTTACTTTCAACCAGGCTGCTTCTTTTAAACCAAATTTGTGTTTTGCTCCAAGACAAAAGCATTTTAATTATCACCTACTTGTGTTACATGAATCTGATTTGTCCCACATCCCGCCCAAGGTGGCAGCAAGAGCTACCCTCACCTGGGTATTCTCAAAGGGTTATCCATCTGCTGCACTTACAAATCTGTAAAGTACCTTTTCCTTTGGCATTATTGGAGATCTCTGTATATTTTAATCAACTTCAGATTTTTTGCTGCTTTTCTAATGTCTAATTTCGACTAAACATTTCCTGTGTGAATGTGCCTTCTCAGATCTGCTTTGATATCTCTCTTCTGCAAGTATTGACCTGCATGCTTTATTCTGATAATGCCCTTACAAGCTCCTATGTATCACTATCTTTTGTGATCTGTAAGTCCTGCTGTGTTAATAAATATTATCTTGGCATATTTTGAAAATATGGGGATGTGTGTGATTTATTGCAAACCAGCAATCTATCTCTCTTTCCTGAAAAATACAAAGTTTAAAGTTGTAGTATCCCCTTAAGCTGGTGGGTGTCTGTGTCTTGCAGAGCTTGGTGGGGATGAGCTGCTCCTCTTGCAAAAGCTTTGACCTCACTCCCTCTGCACTTCTGAAACTTTACATCTCAGGCTGAACAATCTGTTTCAAAAGAGCAGTGTTTGAGAGGGATTGACTAGAGGTGATGTGTGGATGGCAGGGTTGTTTCTGTGAGTTGGTTTTGAAGGTATGCTGGTAGTTCAGGCTGAAGACAAGTGCTGTTTTCTCTGTCCCGTTGTCTCATCTGGATTTTTTTTCTGCTGCCACCCAAGGTTTTGATACACCTTTGTGAAGGAAACCAGCTGGGAAATATGTCTCTATCTGGGACTTTATGAGTAGAAACCCATTAAACAATATTCTGATATTTATTTAGCTAATCTCCAGTGAGCTAATCAGTGCCTCAAAGTAAAGGGCCCTGCTTCCCTTTTCTGTTTGGGAACGCCTGCTTGCTGAATATTAAAGCTCTCAAACACGAGTGACAGCTGTGAATCTGTGTCACATAATTATGTCACTTCAAATTCCTCCAAATCCTGGGCCACTAACAGTTTGGGATTAATGTCAAATTAGCAGACAAAGTAAAAACCTAAAATGAAATAAAGTTAAAGCATTACACCAGTGCAGACTGGGGTTTGTCGTTGGCTGCCACAAAAGCAAAAAACAAACCAGGAATGTTTTGGGGTTTTTTCTTCTTTACACCAGTCTTAAGAGACTTTAAAAGAAAAAAACAAAAATCAAACCTTCTGGATAACCAGTAGGTTATGCCCAGCCCTACAGCTTTTCCAACTGAAGGCTTGAACATAAACCTGAGAGACTTAATTCTGCAGGGCTTGTGCTGTTAGCGTTTGTTTGGCTAATCATACCTGGAGGAGGGGGAGTAATGTTCATGGCTCTGTACTTAATTACATTTTTGTCCAGACTTGACAGTCAGATTCACTCACTGGCTCTCCTTTGGTGTGATTCTGCAAACAGAAGAGCTTGACAACACTTCTCTATCCTGTGAAGGGCTCTCACAGCAGCGGGTGCATCTGTGTGTTCTGAGCATTGTCCAAGCTGAGCCAAGGGCTGCAGGGACACAGGTGCCCTGGGCTTCCCCAGGATAGAGCTGAGCTGTCCCTCTGCTCCCAGTGCAAGCTCAGGAGATCTTTATTCTGCCATGAAACAGTGTTTATCATCAGAACTAAAAGATAATTAGCAAAGTCATTAATTCCACAAGCTTTTCAAGCTTTCGTTTGTCCTTCATTTTAATGTATCTTACAGTCAGCATTCTTGATGGTTCCACCTTAGCAGTGCTAGGCACTGTCATTCTTCGGCCAAAGTAAATTGGAGTAACTCCCTTCTCATTAATGCTGTTCCAGGCTGCTTCAGCTGAGAAATGGGCTTTGAATTGTTCTGCTTGCTGACAGGCATGACCCTGGGAGCAGCAGGACCTACTAGCCTTTGTGTTCTCCCAGGTCCATCTGCACCTCTGCTAGGGAAGCCCCCTGGAAGCAGTGAGGAGTTGGTGCCTGTCCTTGTCCAGTCTCTGGGCTTCTTGCTCAGCCTGCTGGTGATGTTCCTAGGGTTACAGTTCTGGGTTTGGTGCTGTTCCACTAGGAACAGGACTAGCTAGCACCTGCATCACTCTTAACAACTGAAAAATGAGAAAAGAGTTGTATTCATTAATCAGAATTAAGTAGAAACTGAAATGTAAAAACTTGAAAGTCTCCTATTTTGGTTAAAATTCATAAATATATTGCAATCTTCTGAATTGTCTTCTTCAGGTTTCTTTAGGCTATCATGGTTGCTGTCAAGGGTTTTCCTTAAATGATAAAACTGTTGACATTGAAGGCTCCAGCTTGTAAACTGCCTCCAGCCATAGCTTAATCCTTGGTAGCTGAAATAAGTTGTTATAGTTGGCTCAAATGAAGGCTGCTGAGTCTTTCTGTAGATGAGATAACACTGGGAAACAGCATTACAGCTGTATTTCATTCTCTGTCTGGATTCTCCTGTATATCCCTTGACACTCTTACTCTGCCCTTTGTCTTGTCTGGCTTGTGGACCTGTAGCTGTCCCCAGGTGATCATCAGGCTGGTCAGACTATGGTTTTGGTAGTTCAAAATGGATAGCCTGTAAATGGTGAATATTTCAAATATTTTGCTTTAGAAGAAAATGCAAATTGGGTTTGGTTTCCAAAGCTTTTGGAAACTTGCTGCACTCCAGCATGATACTGTGAAGATCACTTTTTCCATTCTTGGTCCTCTAGAAAATATTTTTAAGGAAAAATAAATGTGGTTACATGGTTTTTTTTTTTTAATGGATCCGACTTTTATTTTTACAGACACACACACACACACACGTCCCACCCTGCCCCATCTATATGTGATTTGAGAATCTGTATCTCATGTATTTAATCTGAGGTGTGTTCTGTGGCCTCACCAGTGCCGAGCTGACTGTGCTGATGATGTGTGGCTTTAACTCTGCTGGTAACAGGAGCTTTTTGATTTTTATAACAAAACTAAACTCACATCTCTTGTAATTTCTGAAAGACACCACAGAATTGCTATTGAGATCAGTCTGGAATACCGTTTTATGATTGTGTTTCCCCAAAATCTGTGGATGTCTCTCTTGTGGTAGGATTACAGGATCCCTGACCGGTGATCTGTGTAAGATTTCTCCTGCTTCAACAAGGAATTATCTTTATGCTATTCAAAAATGCCAACCAAGAAATCACCTTTAACCTTACAAAAAGAGATTGTGTATCTTCAGAACAAAGCATTTTCATAGGATTTTGAATTTATTTAGTCTTTGCCCATTTTTTGATAAAATTTGGTGCTTCTCATCAGTTCAGCTTCTGTTCTCACTGTTAGGTGTTCTCCAGGAGGAAATGGAGGTAGCTCTGTAGCATCTGTTTTTGCTTAGTTAGAAGCAAATTATTCCCCCCCCCCCACACACTTTTTCCTGATACACATGCATATTTTTAAATTTTAAATTGCCGTAACAGCAAAATGAAGCTTTTGTTATATCAGGGGGAACAACTGCAGTGTTGTAACTGGAGCTTTTTGTATTCATTAAACCTAGCTGTGATCTTTAAGGAAAAGGCTGTTGGAGGAGCAGTTCTTAGCACTGCTTAATAAAACGATCTCTTTGCCAATAATAAAGATACCCACATCACAAAGAGTTCTCTAGGGTGAACCAAGAAGTGCTTTCCACATGTAAACTGTTTCTTTGCTTATTAGTCTGGTGGTAAGTTGCTCTGCTCCCTGTCAGGGGGGAAAATGCTCCTTGCTTCATTATGCAGTGAATACCCTAAGAGCTCAGATAAGCCTTTAGTTTTGCTGTAGCTCTGACAAGGGTGATGATTTTACTTCCTCTATGCAAAAACCTCTAACTTGTGGCAAATGATTGGATGAAATGCAGCTCATGGCACAGCAGTGTGCTGGGCTTTTTGCAGTAGAATAAAAATTCTTAGAAAAGCTACTTTACCTTGGCTGCTGGAGAGTTACACATGCTGTTCAATAAATTGTTTTAGGACTGCTTTAGCTGTAAACACTTTGTCTCTGAACACAGTATTTTTCCTGTAATAGAACACTCTTTGGAAAGTTTATTCATCAGAGTAATCCTTTTGTAGCTATCCAAATAAATAAAATGTAGGGAATTGAACTCTTGCATTTCATCTCTGCTCTTACACTTTTGCAGATGGGTTTCATGTCTGCATGAATTCATTTAGAGAGTCTTGAATCTTAGCTTGTGAATAATTACAACATTGTTCTGCCTTCCCTGCCATGACCTATTGATTTCAGGGAAGGCACAAGGAGTTCCCAATTCCCCTTGCTGCTGAGCTCCAGCCCAGGAGTACACTGACCTGGTCCTTTAGGATGTGTTTTCAAGCTCCAACTCTTAGCAGTTATCAAAGAAATCACTCACAGTAGAATGTGAATGTGCTGATCTTCACAGTAGGATCATCAGTCTTTCTTTTCATTTCCTGGTGAACACTGAAACAAGAGCCATTCTTAAACCTTTGCTGGGGTTTGGAGTCAACACAAGTTGGAAAAAAACAAAAAGGTTGCTTAGTTCACTGGGGTGTTTTCAGGCTTCCAGGATTAATTACAGTTGGCTAACACTTTGGAGGTTATTCTGGCACTCTCTTTAATGCTAGCAAAGCTTTCATTTACCTTCTTTAAACAAAACTGTATATTTGAGAGCACAAGGTGTGGCTTCTTGTGATAAATTACTGATCCCTTGCAAGTCAGCTCCTTTTCACCTCAGAGCCTTCTTTCTGTGCAGTTTTGCCATAAGCAGGTGATTTCATCTCTCGTCTGTTTACCCTTTGTAAACTGCTTGCTCTACAAATTTAATATTCCAGTGGCACTTTGAAATCCTGCTGTATATGTGCAAGGTGTGAGGGTTTGTGATTGAGGTGCTGTCATGTGCAAATGCAGCAGCTGCAGGAAGACTGTCCCTTAGGAAGGTCTGATAGACAAACACACCGTGCCTGGCTGACCTGGTGCAAAGGGCCTTTTATTGTCAGAGCCATTAAGCTCTATCATTATATTGCATATTTGTCAGACTTTTTAATTAGCTATGTATGTGGGTCATGCCTGGAAAGCAGCCTAAAGCCTAGCTTTCCCCTTCCAGTAAAACGAATAAATGAAGGCAGAAATGTTTTGTTAAAATGGCTTAATCCTCAGGCCGGAGTGGCCAGATTGAATAGAGAGGGCAGCTGGAAAGTCAGCTTGTTCCCACCCTGGCTGTATTAAACCAAGTTGCTGCTACTGCATGCCAGCTGGTTAAGACCACGATGTTTATCAGAAGAGTCTCAGCTGAAATGCTGCTAAAAGTATATATTTTTTGCTCTGGCTTGGCTTTACCTCAAGACTGTTTGACCCTAGGCACCAAGCAGCAGCTGAATGTCTAATTCAAGCTGACAACTGTTAACGCTGGAAAACAAATGCGAAGTGTAGTAGAGTAGGGCTTTTTTTAATTTTATTTAATGCTTTAATGAAAACTACCCAGCCCCTGGCTCTCTGTGCCTTCTCTCTGGATCGATCTTAGTCTAAACGTGAAAGATCAGCTGAATGAGTAGCAGACCAAGCCCAGCAGCCCCTGCTCACTGTGCAGGCTCTAATGTAAGCAGCCGGGCTTTATCTCATACCTGCTCATGGCAGTGAGAAGAACCTATTGGCCCATATAATTGCCAGGTGAGTAGAAAGGTTTGGGAGCTTTCTGCAAAATAATTTGATTTTCTCTACGCTTAACAGAATAAATAGTTTGTAAAAGCTAAAACATGCTATTTCCAGTATCTGTGGCATTCCTGGAACCTTTGAGTTTGAAGAGTCGGCCGTGCGGCGCTGCGGTAACTGTGATAAGCTTCACCAGATTTCTGTTCTTAACAAAAATATTGCAGCATGTTTGTATACATTCTTTGTATCGAAGCATGAATATAAAATTAAAATTTATTAATACTTTATCGGAGGGAATGAAAAAGTTAGCCCAGTCTTCTGTGTGGTTGGTTTTGATAAGATGAAATAATGCGATAAGACGTGTGAGTTGCTCATGTTTACATTTGGATTGTAGATGCTGCAGCCAGCATCAGAAAACTGAACTGGTGAGCTGTGCAGTCTGTACTGCCTAGGAACATTTATGGGGTTTTTTTAGTGTTTCTTCACTACCCAGAGAGGGATGGTGATTTTGAACTTAAAATATAAGGCAATATTCAAAGGTCAAGGCTTACATTTATTAAGTGGAGGTATTTTTCTATGAAACATTGGGTGTTTTTCAGGTTGTTTTTGTGCAAACTCTAGTTTAAGCTTCATTGAAACAAAAGTTCACTGTGTTTGTTCATGCAGCTCTTTAAGACTCTTGTTTTTATACAGTGTAGAGAGATTAACGTTTGAACTTCAGCTTCTAATTGTAGGGGTTTGTTTTTCTCAGATATAGATGACTTAAAATGTGCCCCATTTGGAAGCTGTAACAGTGGGTCTGCAGTCAGCAGCCTGGCAAGCTATGACTGGTCTGACAAAGAAGACATTCACCAGGGCAAGAAGCTTTCCTCCTTTGTCCAGTCTTCAGGAAGTGGATCTTCTGCAGCTACCTCTGTTCTTCAGAAGAAGGAGACCTTGTTTGGCAGTTCAGAAAACATTACCATGACAACAGTTTCCAAAGTGACAACCTTTTCTAGTGAGGATGCTTTACAGGATGTTTCCTTTGCAGCCTTTGCAAACTTTAAAGACTCTGGACCAACATCCAGTGGTCCAAGTGACGATGACATTGGAGACTTTGGTGATTTTGCAAGACCTTCATCAGAAGCCCAGGATGCAGCAGCAGCAGCAGCGGACACAAACCCAGAGGCAGATTTCCTTGCTGGTGGTATCTCCTCTGAACTGCGAAGGGAGTCCACAGATGACTTTGGAGAATTCCAAAGTGAAAAGCCAAAAATCAGCAAGTTTGACTTCTTGGTGGCCACTTCCCAAGGCAAGGTGAAATCTAGTGAAGAAATGATCAAGAGTGAGCTGGCTACTTTTGACCTGTCTGTTCAAGGTAAGGCTGCTCAGGGTGGAGGAAAACCATGATGCACGTGCCTTATCAAAGGCTGTTTTTTTTCTAGTCTAATCTTGATTTCTGAAGTGTTTGGAGCAGGTTTCTTTTTAGAGGAAGAATAATTTAGTGCCAAAAAGTTGTAAGAATTGAGGAACTGGGGAAATTTGCAGCAGCCACCAAGTAAATGGTAGGCTTTGTTCTTCTGGAGTAGTAAGACATGCCTTGCTACTGCTTTATTAATTTTAAATAGTCTGTGCCTTTATGAGTAAAAGACTTAACTTGTTTATATTCTCACTTTGTAGGGTCTCATAAAAGGAGCTTAAGCCTGGGTGACCGAGAAATAAGCCGCTCTTCACCTTTGCCAGTTTTGGAACAGCCATTTAGAGATCGTTCAAATACTCTAAGTGAGAAGCCTGCCTTGCCTGTCATCAGAGACAAGTACAAAGACTTGACTGGGGAAGTTGAGGTAAGGAATTATC